>NW_028225182.1:32831184-32889859 GCF_052327205.1 Somniosus microcephalus
GGGAGTGTTTGATGGGACAGTGTAGAGGGTGCTTTACTCTGTATCTAACCCATGCTGTACCTGCCCTGGGAGTGTTTGATGGAACAGTGCAGAGGGAGCTTTACCCTGTATCTAACCCGTGCTGTAACTGCTTCGGGAGTGTTTGATGGGACAGTGTAGAGGGAGCTTTACTCTGTATCTAACCCATGCTGTACCTGCCCTGGGAGTGTTTGATGGGACAGTGTAGAGGGAGCTTTACTCTGTATCGAACCCGTGCTGTGCCTGCCCTGGGAGTGTTTGATGGAACAGTGCAGAGGGAGCTTTACTCTGTATCTAACCCGTGCTGTAACTGCTTCGGGAGTGTTTCATGGGACAGTGTAGAGGGAGCTTTATTCTGTATCTAACCCATGCTGTACCTGCCCTGGGAGTGTTTGATGGGACAGTGTAGAGGGAGCTTTACTCTGTATCTAACCTGAGCAGTACCTGCCCTGGGAGTGTTTGATGGGACAGTGTAGAGGGAGCTTTACTCTGTATCTAACCCATGCTGTACATGCCCTGGGAGTGTTTGATGGGAGAGTGTAGAGGGAGCTTTATTCTGTATCTAACCCGTGCTGTACCTGCCCTGGGAGTTTTTGATGGGACAGTGTAGACGAAGATTTACTCTGTATCGAACCCGTGCTGTATTTGCCCTGGGAGTGTTTGATGGGACAGTGTAGAGGGAGCTTTACTCTGCATCTAACCCGTGCTGCACCTGCCCTGGGAGTGTTGGATGGAACAGTGTAGAGTGAGCTTTACTCTGTATCTAACCGATGCTGTACCTGCCCTGGGAGTGTTTGATGGGACAGTGTAGAGGGAGCTTTACTCTGTTTCTAACCCATGCTGTATCTGCCCTGGAAGTGTTTGATGGGACAGTGTAGAGGGAGCTTTTCTCTGCATCTAACCCGTGCTGTACCTGTGCTGGGAGTGTTGGATGGAACAGTGTAGAGTGAGATTTACGCTGTCTCTAACCCGTGCTGTAGTGGCCCTGGGAGTGTTTGATGGGACAGTGTAGAGGGAGCTTTACTCTGTATCTAACCCGTGCTGTACATGCTCTGTGACTGTTTGATGGGAAAGTGTGGAGGGAGCTTTGCCCTGTATCTAGCCCGTGCTGTATCTGCCCAGGGCGTGTTTGATGGGACAGTGTAGAGGGAGCTTTCCTCTGCATCTAACCCGTGCTGTAGCTGCCCTGGGAGTTTTTGATTGGACTGTGTAGAGGGAGCTTTACTCTGTATCTAACCCGTGCTGTGCCTGACCTGGGAGTGTTTGATGGAACAGTGCAGAGGGAGCTTTACTCTGTATCTAACCCGTGCTGTAACTGCTCCGGGAGTGTTTGATGGGACAGTGTAGAGGGAGCTTTACTCTGTATCTAACCCATGCTGTACCTGCCCTGGGAGTGTTTGATGGGACAGTGCAGAGGGAGCTTTACTCTGTATCTAACCCGTGCTGTACCTGCCCTGGGAGTGTTTGATGGGACAGTGTAGAGGGAGCTTTACTCTGTATCTAACCCGTGCTGTACCTGCCCTGGGAGTGTTGGATGGAATAGTGTAGAGGGAGCTTTACTCTGTATCTAAGCCGTGCTGTACCTGCCCTGGGAGTGTTTGATGGGACAGTGTAGACGAAGATTTACTCTGTATCGAACGCGTGCTGTATTTGCCCTGGGAGTGTTTGATGGGACAGTGTCGAGGGAGCTTTACTCTGTATCTAATCCGTGCTGTAGTTGCCCTGGGAGTGTTTGATGGGACAGTGTAGAGGGAGCTTTACTCTGTATCTAACCCATGCTGTAACTGCCCCGGGATTGTTTGATGGGACAGTGTAGAGGGAGCTTTACTCTGCATCTAACCCGTGCTGTACCTGCCCTGGGAGTGTTTGATGGAACAGTGCAGAGGGAGCTTTACTCTGTATCTAACCCATGCTGTAACTGCCCCGGGATTGTTTGATGGGACAGTGTAGAGGGAGCTTTACTCTGCATCTAACCCGTGCTGTAACTGCCCTGGGAGTGTTTGATGGGACAGTGTAGAGAGAGCTTTACTCTGTATCTAACCCGTGCTGTAACTGCTTCAGGAGTGTTTGATGGGACAGTGTAGAGGGATGTTTACACTGTATCTAACCCGTGCTGTACCTGCCCTGGGAGTGTTTGATGGGACAGTGTAGAGGGAGCTTTACTCTGTATCTAACCCGTGCTGTAACAGCTTCGGGAGTGTTTGATGGGACAGTGTAGAGGGAGCTTCACACTGTATCTAAACCGTGCTGTACCTGCCCTGGGAGTGTTTGATGGAACAGTGTAGAGGGAGCTTTACTCTGTATCTAACCCGTGCTGTACCTCCCCTGGGAGTGTTTGATGGGACAGTGTAGAGGGAGCTTTACTCTGTATCTAACCTGAGCAGTACCTGCCCTGGGAGTGTTTGATGGGACAGTGTAGAGGGAGCTTTACTCTGTATCTAACCCATGCTGTACATGCCCTGGGAGTGTTTGATGGGACAGTGTCGAGGGAGCTTTACTCTGTACCTAACCCGTGCTGTACCTGCCCTGGGAGTTTTTGATGGACAGTGTAGACGAAGATTTACTCTGTATCGAACACGTGCGGTATTTGCCCTGGGAGTGTTTGATGGGACAGTGTAGAGGGAGCTTTAGTCTGTATCTAATCCGTGCTGTAGTGGCCCTGGGAGTGTTTGATGGAACAGTGCAGAGGGAGCTTTACTCTGTATCTAACCCGTGCTGTAACTGCCCCGGGAGTGTGTGATGGGACAGTGTAGAGGGAGCTTTACTCTGTATCTAACCCATGCTGTACCCGCCCTGGGAGTGTTTGATGGGACAGTGTAGAGGGAGCTTTACTCTGTATCTAACCCGTGCTGTACCTGCCCTGGGAGTGTTTGATGGGACAGTGTAGAGGGAGCTTTACTCTGCATCTAACCCGTGCTGTACCTGCCCTGGGAGTGTTGGATGGAACAGTGTAGAGTGAGCTTTACTCTGTATCTAACCCGTGCTGTACCTGCCCTGGAAGTGTTTGATGGGACAGTGTAGAGGGAGCTTTACTCTGTTTCTAACCCATGCTGTATCTGCCCTGGAAGTGTTTGATGGGACAGTGTAGAGGGAGCTTTACTCTGCATCTAACTCGTGCTGTACCTGCCCTGGGAGTGTTGGATGGAACAGTGTAGAGTGAGCTTTACTCTGTATCTAACCCGTGCTGTACCTGCCCTGGGAGTGTTTGATGGGACAGTGTAGGGGAGCTTTAGGCTGTCTCTAACCCGTGCTGTAGCGGCCCTGGGAGTGTTTGATGGGACAGTGTAGAGGGAGCTTTACTCTGTATCTAACCCGTGCTGTACGTGCTCTATGACTGTTTGATGGGAAAGTGTGGAGGGAGCTTTGCCCTGTATCTAACACCGTGCTGTATCTGCCCAGGGCGTGTTTGATGGGACAGTGCAGAGGGAGCTTTCCTCTGTATCTAACCCGTGCTGTAGCGGCCTGGGAGTGTTTGATTGGACAGTGTAGAGGGAGCTTTACTCTGTATCTAATCCACTGCTGTAGCGGCCCTGGGAGTGTTTGATGGGACAGTGTAGAGGGAGCATTACTGTGTATCTAACCCGTGCTGTACCTGCCCTGGGAGTGTTTGATGGAACAGTGCAGAGGGAGCTTTACTCTGTATCTAACCCGTGCTGTACCTGCCCTGGGAGTGTTTGATGGGGACAGTGTAGAGGGAGCTTTACTCTGTATCTAACCCGTGCTGTACCTGCCCTGGGAGTGTTTGATGGGATAGTGTAGAGGGAGCTTTACTCTGTATCTAACCCGTGCTGTACCTGCCCTGGGAGTGTTGGATGGAACAGTGTAGAGGGAGCTTTACTCTGTGTCTAACCCGTGCTGTACCTGCCCTGGGAGTGTTTGATGGGACAGTGTAGACGAAGATTTACTCTGTATCGAACCCGTGCTCTATTTGCCCTGGGAGTGTTTGATGGGAGAGTGTTGAGGGAGCTTTACTCTGTATCTAACCCATGCTGTACATGCCCTGGGAGTGTTTGATGGGACAGTGTAGAGGGAGCTTTACTCTGTATCTAACCGGTGCTGTACCTGCCCTGGGAGTGTTTGATGGGACAGTGTAGAGGGAGCTTTACTCTGTATCTAATCCGTGCTGTAACTGCCCTGGGAGTGTTTGATGGGACAGTGTAGAGGGAGCTTTACTCTGTATCTAACCCGTGCAACAACTGCCCTGGGAGTGTTTGATGGGACAGTGTAGAGGGAGCTTTACTCTGTATCTAACCCGTGCTGTAGCTGCCCTGGGAGTGTTTGATGGAACAGTTTAGAGGGAGCTTTACTCTGTATCTAACCCGTGCTGTACCTGCCCTGGGAGTGTTTGATGGGACAGTGTAGAGGGAGCTTTACTCTGTATCTAACCCGTGCTGTACCTGCCCTGGAGTGTTTGATCGGACAGTGTAGAGGGAGCTTTACTCTGTACCTAACCCGTGCTGTACCTGCCCTGGAGTGTTTGATGGAACAGTGTAGAGGAGTGTTACTCTATATCTACCCCGAGCTGTACCTGCCCCGGGAGTGTTTGATGGGACAGTGTAGAGGGAGCTTTGCTCTGTATCTAACCCATGCTGTACCTGCCCTGGGAGTGTTTGATGGGACAGAGTAGAGGAGCTTTACTCTGTATCTAACCCCTGCTGTACCTGCCCGGGGAGTGCTTGATGGAACAGTGCAGAGGGAGCTTTACTCTGTATCTAACGCGTGCTGTACCTGTCCTGGGAGTGTTGATGGGACAGTGTAGAGGGAGCTTTACTCCGTATCTAACCCGTGCTGTACCTGCCCTGGGAGTGTTTGATGGGACAGTGTAGAGGGAGCTTTACACTGTACCTGACCTGTGCTGTACCAGCCCTGGAACGTCTTTGATGGGACAGTGTAGAGGGAGCTTTACTCTGTATCTAACCCATGCTGTACCTGCCCTGGGAGTGTTTGATGGGACAGTGTAGAGGGCGATTTACTCTGTATCTAACCCGTGCTGTACCTGCCCTGGGAGTGTTTGATGGGACAGTGTAGAGGGAGCTTTACTCTGTATCTAACCTGAGCAGTACCTGCCCTGGAGTGTTTGATGGGACAGTGTAAAGGGAGCTTTACTCTGTATCTAACCCATGCTGTACATGCCCTTCGAGTGTTAGATGGGACAGTGTAGAGGGAGCTTACTCTGTATCTAACCCGTGCTGCAGCTGCCCTGGGAGTGTTTGATGGGACAGTGTAGAGGGAGCTTTAATCTGTATCTAGCCCATGGTGTACCTGCCCTGGGAGTGTTTGATGGGACAGTGTAGACGAAGCTTTACTCTTTATCTAACCCGTGCTGTACTTGCCCTGGAGTCTTTGATGGGATAGTGTAGAGCGAGATTTACTCTGTATCTAACCCGTGCTGTACCTGCCCTGGGAGTGTTTGATGGGACAGTGTAGAGGGATCTTTACTCTGTATCTAACCCATGCTGTAGCTGCCCTGGGAGTGTTTGATGGGACAGTGTAGGCGAAGCTTTACTCTGTATCGAACCCGTGCTGTATTTGCCTGGGAGTGTTTGATGAGACAGTGCAGAGGGAGCTTTACTCTGTATCTAACCCATGCTGTACATGCCCTGGGAGTGTTTGATGGGACAGTGTAGAGGGAGCTTTACTCTGTTTCTAACCAGTGCTGTACCTTCCCTGGGAGTGTTTGATGGGACAGTGTAGAGGGAGCTTTACTCTGTATCTAACCCGTGCTGCATCTGCCCTGGGAGTGTTTGATGGGACAGTGTAGAGGGAGATTTACTCTGTATCTAACCCGTGCTGTACCTGCCCTCGAGTGTTTGATGGGACAGTGTAGAGGGAGCTTTACTCTGTATCTAACCAGTGCTGTACCTGCCCTGAGAGTGTTTGATGGGACAGTGTAGAGGGAGCTTTACTCTGTATCTAACCCATGCGGTACCTTCCCTGGAGTGTTTGATGGGACAGTGTAGAGGGAGCTTTACTCTGTATCTAACCCGTGCTGCAACTGCCCTGGGAGTGTTTGATGGGACAGTATAGAGGGAGCTTTACTCCGTATCTAACCCGTGCTGCAACTGCCCTGGAAGTGTTTGATGGGACAGTGTAGAGGGAGCTTTACTCTGTATCTAACCCGTGCTGTACCTGCCTTGGCAGTGTTTGATGGGACAGTGTAGAGCGAGTTTTACTCTGTATCTAACCCATGCTGTAGCTGCCCTGGGAGTGTTTGATGGGACAGTGTAGAGGGAGCTTTACTCTGTATCTAATCCGTGCTGTAGTGGCCCTGGGAGTGTTTGATGGGACAGTGTAGAGGGAGCTTTACGCTGTATCTAACCCGTGCTGTACCTGCCCTGGGAGTGTTTGATGGAACAGTGTAGAGGGAGCTTTACTCTGTATCTAACCTGTGCTGTACCTGAGCTGGGAGTGTTTGATGGAACAGTGCAGAGGGAGCTTTACTCTGTATCTAACCCGTGCTGTAACTGCCCCGGGAGTGTTTGATGGGACAGTGTAGAGGGAGCTTTACTCTGTATCTAACCCATGCTGTACCTTCCCTGGGAGTGTTTGATGGGACAGTGTAGAGGGAGCTTTACTCTGTATCTAACCCGTGCTGCATCTGCCCTGGGAGTGTTTGATGGGACAGTGTAGAGGGAGATTTACTCTGTATCTAACCCGTGCTGTACCTGCCCTCGGAGTGTTTGATGGGACAGTGCAGAGAGAGCTTTACTCTGTATCTATCCCGTGCTGTACCTGCCCTGTGAGTGTTTGATGGGAAAGTGTGGAGGGAGCTTTGCTCTGTATCTAACCCGTGCTGTACCTGCCCTGGGAGTGTTTGATGGGACAGCGTAGAGGAAGCTTTACACTGTATCTAACCCGTGCTGTACCTGCCCTGGGAGTGTTTGATGGGACAGTGTAGAGGGAGCTTTACTCTGTATCTAACATGTGATGCATCTGCCCTGGGGGTGTTTGATGGGACAGTGCAGAGGGAGCTTTACTCTGTATCTAACCCGTGCTGTACCTGCCCTGGGAGTGTTTGATGGGACAGTGTAGAGGGAGCTTTACTCTGCATCTAACCCGTGCTGTACCTGCCCTGGGAGTGTTGGATGGAACAGTGTAGAGTGAGCTTTACTCTGTATCTAACCCGTGCTGTACCTGCCCTGGAAGTGTTTGATGGGACGGTGTAGAGGGAGATATACTCTGATTCTAACCCATGCTGTATCTGCCCTGGAAGTGTTTGATGGGACAGTGTAGAGGGAGCTTTACTCTGCATCTAACTCGTGCTGTACCTGCCCTGGGAGTGTTGAATGGAACAGTGTAGAGTGAGCTTTACTCTGTATCTAACCCGTGCTGTACCTGCCCTGGGAGTGTTTGATGGGACAGTGTAGGGGGAGCTTTAGGCTGTCTCTAACCCGTGCTGTAGCGGCCCTGGGAGTGTTTGATGGGACAGTGTAGAGGGAGCTTTACTCTGTATCTAACCCGTGCTGTACGTGCTCTATGACTGTTTGATGGGAAAGTGTGGAGGGAGCTTTGCCCTGTATCTAACCCGTGCTGTATCTGCCCAGGGCGTGTTTGCTGGGACAGTGCAGAGGGAGCTTTCCTCTGTATCTAACCCGTGCTGTAGCGGCCCTGGGAGTGTTTGATTGGACAGTGTAGAGGGAGCTTTACTCTGTATCTAATCCCTGCTGTAGCGGCCCTGGGAGTGTTTGATGGGACAGTGTAGAGGGAGCATTACTGTGTATCTAACCCGTGCTGTACCTGCCCTGGGAGTGTTTGATGGAACAGTGCAGAGGGAGCTTTACTCTGTATCTAACCCGTGCTGTACCTGCCCTGGGAGTGTTTGATGGGACAGTGTAGAGGGAGCTTTACTCTGTATCTAACCCGTGCTGTACCTGCCCTGGGAGTGTTTGATGGGATAGTGTAGAGGGAGCTTTACTCTGTATCTAACCCGTGCTGTACCTGCCCTGGGAGTGTTGGATGGAACAGTGTAGAGGGAGCTTTACTCTGTGTCTAACCCGTGCTGTACCTGCCCTGGGAGTGTTTGATGGGACAGTGTAGACGAAGATTTACTCTGTATCGAACCCGTGCTCTATTTGCCCTGGGAGTGTTTGATGGGAGAGTGTTGAGGGAGCTTTACTCTGTATCTAACCCATGCTGTACATGCCCTGGGAGTGTTTGATGGGACAGTGTAGAGGGAGCTTTACTCTGTATCTAACAAGTGCTGTACCTGCCCTGGGAGTGTTTGATGGGACAGTGTAGAGGGAGCTTTACTCTGTATCTAATCCGTGCTGTAACTGCCCTGGGAGTGTTTGATGGGACAGTGTAGAGGGAGCTTTACTCTGTATCTAACCCGTGCAACAACTGCCCTGGGAGTGTTTGATGGGACAGTGTAGAGGGAGCTTTACTCTGTATCTAACCCGTGCTGTAGCTGCCCTAGGAGTGTTTGATGGGACAGTGTCGACGAAGTTTTACTCTGTATCTAACCCGTGCTGTACCTGCTCTGTGACTGTTTGATGGGAAAGTGTGGAGGTAGCTTTGCCCTGTATCTAACCCGTGCTGTATCTGCCCAGGGCGTGTTTGATGGGACAGTGTAGAGGGAGCTTTACTCTGTATCTAACCCGTGCTGTAGCTGCCCTAGGAGTGTTTGATGGGACAGTGTAGAGGGAGCTTTACTCTCTATCTAATCCGTGCTGTAGTGGCCCTGGGAGTGTTTGATGGGATGGTGTAGAGGGAGCTTTACTCTGTATCTAACCCGTGCTGTAACTGCCCTGGGAGTGTTTGATGGAACAGTTTAGAGGGAGCTTTACTCTGTATCTAACCTGTGCTGTGCCTGCCCTGGGGGTGTTTCATGGAACAGTGCAGAGGGAGCTGTACTCTGTATCTAACCCGTGCTGTACCTGCCCTGGGAGTGTTTGATGGGACAGTGTAGAGGGAGCTTTACTCTGTATCTAACCCGTGCTGTACCTGCCCTGGGAGTGTTTGATGGGACAGTGTAGAGGGAGCTTTACTCTGTACCTAACCCGTGCTGTACCTGCCCTGGGAGTGTTTGATGGAACAGTGTAGAGGGAGTGTTACTCTATATCTACCCCGAGCTGTACCTGCCCCGGGAGTGTTTGATGGGACAGTGTAGAGGGAGCTTTGCTCTGTATCTAACCCATGCTGTACCTGCCCTGGGAGTGTTTGATGGGACAGAGTAGAGGGAGCTTTACTCTGTATCTAACCCCTGCTGTACCTGCCCGGGGAGTGCTTGATGGAACAGTGCAGAGGGAGCTTTACTCTGTATCTAACGCGTGCTGTACCTGTCCTGGGAGTGTTTGATGGGACAGTGTAGAGGGAGCTTTACACTGTACCTGACCTGTGCTGTACCAGCCCTGGACGTCTTTGATGGGACAGTGTAGACGAAGCTTTACTCTTTATCTAACCAGTGCTGTACTTGCCCTGGGAGTCTTTGATGGGATAGTGTAGAGCGAGATTTACTCTGTATCTAACCCGTGCTGTACCTGCCCTGGGAGTGTTTGATGGGACAGTGTAGAGGGATCTTTACTCTGTATCTTAGCCGTGCAGTAGCTGCCCTGGGAGTGTTTGATGGGACAGTGTAGAGGGAGCTTTACTCTGTATCTAACCCATGCTGTACCTGCCCTGGGAGTGTTTGATGGGACAGTGTAGGCGAAGCTTTACTCTGTATCGAACCCGTGCTGTATTTGCCCTGGGAGTGTTTGATGAGACAGTGCAGAGGGAGCTTTACTCTGTATCTAACCCATGCTGTACCTTCCCTGGGAGTGTTTGATGGGACAGTGTAGAGGGAGCTTTACTCTGTATCTAACCCGTGCTGCATCTGCCCTGGGAGTGTTTGATGGGACAGTGTAGAGGGAGATTTACTCTGTATCTAACCCGTGCTGTACCTGCCCTCGGAGTGTTTGATGGGACAGTGTAGAGGGAGCTTTACTCTGTATCTAACCAGTGCTGTACCTGCCCTGAGAGTGTTTGATGGGACAGTGTAGAGGGAGCTTTACTCTGTATCTAACCCATGCTGTACCTTCCCTGGGAGTGTTTGATGGGACAGTGTAGAGGGAGCTTTACTCTGTATCTAACCCGTGCTGCAACTGCCCTGGGAGTGTTTGATGGGACAGTATAGAGGGAGCTTTACTCCGTATCTAACCCGTGCTGCAACTGCCCTGGAAGTGTTTGATGGGACAGTGTAGAGGGAGCTTTACTCTGTATCTAACCCGTGCTGTACCTGCCTTGGCAGTGTTTGATGGGACAGTGTAGAGCGAGCTTTACTCTGTATCTAACCCATGCTGTAGCTGCCCTGGGAGTGTTTGATGGGACAGTGTAGAGGGAGCTTTACTCTGTATCTAATCCGTGCTGTAGTGGCCCTGGGAGTGTTTGATGGGACAGTGTAGAGGGAGCTTTACGCTGTATCTAACCCGTGCTGTACCTGCCCTGGGAGTGTTTCATGGAACAGTGTAGAGGGAGCTTTACTCTGTATCTAACCTGTGCTGTACCTGCCCTGGGAGTGTTTGATGGAACAGTGCAGAGGGAGCTTTACTCTGTATCTAACCCGTGCTGTAACTGCCCCGGGAGTGTTTGATGGGACAGTGTAGAGGGAGCTTTACTCTGTATCTAACCCATGCTGTACCTTCCCTGGGAGTGTTTGATGGGACAGTGTAGAGGGAGCTTTACTCTGTATCTAACCCGTGCTGCATCTGCCCTGGGAGTGTTTGATGGGACAGTGTAGAGGGAGATTTACTCTGTATCTAACCCGTGCTGTACCTGCCCTCGGAGTGTTTGATGGGACAGTGCAGAGGGAGCTTTGCTCTGTATCTATCCCGTGCTGTACCTGCCCTGTGAGTGTTTGATGGGCAAGTGTGGAGGGAGCTTTGCTCTGTATCTAACCCGTGCTGTACCTGCCCTGGGAGTGTTTGATGGGACAGCGTAGAGGAAGCTTTACACTGTATCTAACCCGTGCTGTACCTGCCCTGGGAGTGTTTGATGGGACAGTGTAGAGGGAGCTTTACTCTGTATCTAACATGTGATGCATCTGCCCTGGGGGTGTTTGATGGGACAGTGCAGAGGGAGCTTTACTCTGTATCTAACCCGTGCTGTACCTGCCCTGGGAGTGTTTGGTGGGACAGTGCAGAGGGAGCTTTACTCTGTATCTAAACAGTGCTGTACCTGCCCTGGGAGTGTTTGATGGGACAGAGTACAGGGAGCTTTACTCTGTATCTAACCCATGCTGTAACTGCCCTGGGACTGTTTGATGGGACAGTGTAGAGGGAGCTTTACTCCGTATCTAATCCGTGCTGTAGCGGCCCTGGGAGTGTTTGATGGGACAGTGTGGATGGAGCTTTACTCTGTATCTAACCCGTGCTGTAACTGCCCCGGCAGTGTTTGATGGGACAGTGTAGAGGGAGCTTTACTCTGTATCTAACCCGTGCTGTAACTGCCCCGGCAGTGTTTGATGGGACAGTGTAGAGGGAGCTTTACTCTGTATCTAACCCGTGCTGTACCTGCCCTGGGAGTGTTTGATGGAGCAGTGTAGAGTGAGCTTTCCTCTGTATCTACCCCGTGCTATACCTGCCCCGGGAGTGTTTGATGGGACAGTGTGGAGGGAGCTTTACTCTGTATCTAACCCATGCTGTATCTGCCCTGGGAGTGTTTGATGGGGCATTGTAGAGGGAGCTTTACTCTGTATCTAATCCCTGCTGTACCTGCCCGGGGAGTGCTTGATGGGACAGTGTAGAGGAAGCTTTACTCTGTATCTAACCCGTGCTGTATCTGCCCTGGGAGTGTTTGATGCCAGAGTGTAGAGGGAGCTTTACTCTGTATCTAATCCGTGCTGTAGCGGCCCTGGGAGTGTTTGATGGGACAGTGTAGACGGAGCTTTCCTCTGTATCTAACCCGTGCTGTACCTGCCCTGGGAGTGTTTGATAGAACAGTGCAGAGGGAGCTTTACTCTGTATCTAACCCTTGCTGTACCTGCCCGGGGAGTGCTTGATGGGACATAGTAGAGGAAGCTTTACTCTGTATCTAACCCGTCCTGTACCTGCCCTGTGAGTGTTTGATGGGACAGTGTAGAGGGAGCTTTACTCTGTATCTAACCCGTGCTGTACCTGCCCCGGGAGTGTTTGATGGGACAGTGTAGAGGGAGGTTTACTCTGTATCTAACCCATGCTGTATCTGCCCTGGGAGTGTATGATGGGACAGTGTAGAGGGAGCTTTACTCTGTATCTTACGCGTGCTGTACCTGTCCTGGGAGTGTTTGATGGGACAGTGTAGAGGGAGCTTTACTCTGTATCTAACCCGTGCTGTACCTGCCCTGGGAGTGTTTGATGGGACAGTGTAGAGGCAGATTTACTCTGTATCTTAGCCGTGCTGTACCTGCCCTGGGAGTGTTTGCTGGGACAGTGTAGAGGGAGCTTTACTCTGTATCTAACCCGTGCTGTACCTGCCCTGGGAGTGTTTGATGGGACAGTGTAGAGGCAGATTTACTCTGTATCTTAGCTGTGCTGTACCTGCCCTGGGAGTGTTTGATGGGACAGTGTAGATGGAGCTTTACTCTGTATCCAAACCATGCTGTATCCATCCTGGGAGTGTTTCATGGGACAGTGTAGAGGGAGATTTACTCTGTATTTAACCCGCTCTGTACCTGCCCTGGGAGTGTTTGATGGGACAGTGTAGAGGGAGCATTACTCTGTAACTAACACGTGCTGTACCTGCCCTGGTAGTGTTTGTTGGAACAGTGTAGAAGGAGCTTTACTCTGTATCTAACCCGTGCTGTACCTGCCCTGGCAGTCTTTGATGGGACAGTGTAGATGGAGCTTTACTCTGTATCTAACCCGTGCTGTACATGCCCTGGGAGTGTTTGATCGGACAGTGTAGAGGGAACTTTACTCTGTATCTAACCCGTGCTGTACCTGCCCTGGGAGTGTTTGATGGGACAGTGTAGAGGGAGCTTTACTCTGTATCTAACCCGTGCTGTACCTGCCCTGGCAGTCTTTGATGGGACAGTGTAGATGGAGCTTTACTCTGTATCTAACCCGTGCTGTATCTGCCCTTGGAGTGTTTGATGGGACAGTGTAGAGGGAGCATTACTCTGTATCTAACCCGTGCTGGACCTGCCCTAGGAGTGTTTGATGGGACAGTGTAGAGGGAGCTTTACTCTGTATCTAAACAGTGCTGTACCTGCCCTGGGATTGTTTGATGGGACAGGGTCGAGGGAGCTTTACTCTGTATCTAACCCGTAATGTAACTGCCCTGCGAGTGTTTGATGGGACAGTGTAGAGGGAGCTTTACTCTGTATCTAATCCGTGCTGTAGCGGCCCTGGGAGTGTTTGATGGGACAGTGTAGAGGGAGCTTTACTCTGTATCTAACCCGTGCTGTACCTGCCCTGGGAGTGTTTGATGGAACAGTGCAGAGGGAGCTTTACTCTGTATCTAACCCGTGCTGTAACTGCCCCGGGAGAGTTTGATGGGACAGTGTAGAGGGAGCTTTACTCTGTATCTAACCCATGCTGTACCTGCCCTGGGAGTGTTTGATGGGACAGTGTAGAGGGAGCTTTACTCTGTATCTAACCCGTGCTGTACCTGCCCTGGGAGTGTTTGATGGGACAGTGTAGAGGGAGCTTTACTCTGTATCTAACCCATGCTGTACCAGCCCTGGGAGTGTTTGATGGGACAGTGTAGAGGGAGTTTTACTCTGTATCTAACGCGTACTGTACCTGTCCTGGGAGTGTTTGATGGGACAGTGTAGAGGGAGCTTTACTCTGTATCTGACCCGTGCTGTACCTGCCCTGGGAATGTTTGCTGGGGCAGTGTAGAGGGAGCTTTACTCTGTATCTAACTCGTGCTGTACCTGCCCTGGCAGTGTTTGATGGGACAATGTAGATGGAGCTTTACTCTGTATCTAAACCATGCTGTACCCATCTTGGGAGTGTTTCATGGGACAGTGTAGAGGGAGATTTACTCTGTATTTAACCCGCTGTGAACCTGCCCTGGGAGTGTTTGATGGGACAGTGTAGAGGGAGCTTTACTCTGTAACTAACCCGTGCTGTACCTGCCCTGGAAGTGTTTGATGTGACTGTGTAGAGGGAGCTTTACTCTGTATCTAACCCGTGCTGTACATGCCCTGGGAGTGTTTGATGGGACAGTGTAGAGGGAACTTTACTCTGTATCTGACCCGTGCTGTAACTGCCCCGGGAGTGTTTGATGGGACAGTGTAGAGGGAGCTTTACTCTGTATCTAACCCATGCTGTACCTGCCCTGGGAGTGTTTGATGGGACAGTGTAGAGGGAGCTTTATCTGTATCTAACCCGTGCTGTACCTGCCCTGGGAGTGTTTGATGGGACAGTGTAGAGGGAACTTTACTCTGTATCTGACCCGTGCTGTACCTGCCCTGGGAGTGTTTGATGGGACAGTGTAGAGGGAGCTTTACTCTGTATCTAACCCGTGCTGTCCATGCCCTGGGAGTGTTTGATGGGACAGTGTAGAGGGAGCTTTACTCTGCATCTAACCCGTGCTGTACCTGCCCTGGGAGTGTTTGTTGGGACAGTGTAGAGGGAGCTTCACTCTGTATCTAACCCGTGCTGTACCTGCCCTGGGAGTGTTTGATGGAACAGTGTAGAGGGAGCTTTACTCTGTATCTAACCCCTGCTGTACCTGCCCGGGGAGTGCTTGATGGGACAGTGCAGAGGGAGCTCTACTCTGTGTCTGACGCGTGCTGTACCTGTCCTGGGAGTGTTTGATGGGACAGTGTAGAGGGAGCTTTACTCTGTATCTAACCTGTTCTGTACCTGCCCTGGGAGTGTTTGATGGGACAGTGTAGAGGGAGCTTTCCTCTGTATCTAACCCATGCTGTACCTGCCCTGGGATTGTTTGATGGGACAGTGCAGAGGGAGCTCTACTCTGTATCTAACGCGCGCTGTACCTGTCCTGGGAGTGTTTGATGGGTCAGTGTAGAGGGAGCTTTACTCTGTATCTAACTCGTGCTGTACCTGCCCTGGCTGTTTTTGATGGGACAGTGTAGATGGAGCTTTACTCTGTATCTAAACCATGCTGTACCCATCCTGAGAGTGTTTCATGGGACAGTGTAGAGGGAGATTTACTCTGTATTTAACCCGCTCTGTACCTGCCCAGGGAGTGTTTGATGGGACAGTGCAGAGGGAGCTTTACTCTGTATCTAACCCGTGCTGTACCTGCCCTGGAAGTGTTTGATGGGACAGTGTAGAGGGAGCTTTACTCTGTATCTAACCCGTGCTGTACATGCCCTGGGAGTGTTTGATTGGACAGTGTAGAGGGAACTTTACTCTGTATCAACCCGTTCTGTACCTGCCCTGGGAGTGTTTGATGGGACAGTGTAGAGGGAGCTTTACTCTGTATCTAACCCGTGCTGTACATGCCCTGGGAGTGTTTGATGGGACAGTGTAGAGGGAGCTTTACTCTGCATCTAACCCGTGCTGTACCTGCCCTGGGAGTGTTTGTTGGGACAGTGTAGAGGGAGCTTTACTCTGTATCTAACCCGTGCTGTACCTGCCCTGGGAATGTTTGATGGGGCAGAGTAGAGGGATCTTTACTTTCTTTCTAAGCCATGTTGTACCTGCCCTGGGAGTGTTTGATGGGACAGTGTAGAGAGAGCTTTATTCTGTATCTAACCCGTGCCATACCTGCCCTGGGAGTTTTTGATGGGACAGTGCAGAGGGAACTTTACTCTGCATCTAAACCATGCTGTACCCATCCTGGGAGTGTTTGATGGGACAGTGTAGAGGAGCTTTACTCTGTCTAACCTGTGCTGCACTTGCCCTGGGAGTGTTTGATGGGACAGTGTAGAGGGTGCTTTATTCTGTCTCTAACCTGGGCTGTACCTGCCCTGTAAGTGTTTCATGGGACAGTGTAGAGGGAGCTTTACTCTGTATCTAACCCGTGCTGTACCTGCCCTGGGAGTGTTTGATGGGGCAGTGTAGAGGGAGCTTTACCCTGTGTCTTACCCGTGCTGTACCTGCCCTGGGAGTGTTTGATGGACAGTGCAGAGGGAGCTTTACTCTCTATCTAACCCGTGCTGTACCTGTCCTGGGAGTGTTTGATGGGTCAGTGTAGAGGGAGCTTAACTCTGTATCTAACCCATCCTATACCTGTCCTGGGAGTGTTTGATGGGTCAGTGTAGAGGGAGCTTTACTCTGTATTTGAGCCATCAGGACGGAAGTTTTAACTTTTTGACTGGGAGCGGGGGAGCCCAGCAGTGTACTGGAAAACCCTAAGACCGGGTCTCCCCGCACCCTGTGGAGGTTTAACTCCACAGCGAGCGCATGACGTCACAGACAGGTTCCCCGCCCGAAGTCAGCCTGTTCGACAGGATTGGCTTCCAGTTGAGTTTGGAAGTCTGGAGAAGGGGCCACAGCCCCAGGTAGGTGCAAGCAATCCCGGGGGCGGGGGTTCATATGCGGGGGGTAGGGTCGGGGGTCCGCTGATTGCGGGGGAGCTTGGGGAGAGTCCTGAGGGTAGCATGTTAAATCCGAAGCTTCCAGTTTCATTTTCATATTTAAAGTGCCAACCCGCCCCCAGTCCTGCCTCCGTTAAACCCGGAGGTGGGCGGGTTGGAGTCGGGATTCAGATTTTTAACACCTTACCATCCCACCTGACCCAAACCCGCCCGTTTTTGGGGGTTAGACTGTTCGGAACCTCGGTGTCCTAGTTGACTCTGAGTTGAGCACCCGACCCCATATCGTCTCCATCACCAAGACCGCCTACTTCCACCTCCGTAACATCGCCCCGCTCCGCCCCTGCCTCAGCTCAGCCGCTGCTGAAACCCTCTTTCCGTGCCTTTTGTTACCTCCAGACTTGACTATTCCGATGCTCCCATGGCCCGGCCTCCCGCCTTCCACCCAACGTAAACTCGAGCTCATCGAAATAATCTGATGAACGTGTCCTAACTCGCACCAAGTCCCGTTCACCCATCACCCCCAGTGCTCGCTGACCTACACTGGCTCCCGGTCCGGCAACACCCCAGAGTTATAATCCTCATCCTTGTCTTGAAATCCCTCCATGGCCTCGCCCCCTTCCCGATCTCTGTCACCTCCTCCAGCCCGACAACCCTGCTCGAACACTGCGCTCCTCCAACTCTGGCCTCTTGCGCATCCTCCTATTTCCTTCGCCCCTACCATTGGCAGACGAGCCTTCAGTTGCCTAGGGCTTAAGAGCTGGAATTCCCTCCCTAAACCTCTCCGCCTCCCTCTCTCCTCCTTTAAGAGCCTCCTCAAAAACCTACCTCTTTGACCAAGCTTTTGGTCACCTGTCTTAATGTCTCCATCCTGTGACATTTTCCTACATTAAAGGCATTATATAAATTTCTAAATTTGCGGGTGATACCAAATTGAGGGGGATAGTCAATACTGAGGAGGACTGCAACAAATTACAGGAGGACATTAATAAACTTGCAGAATGGGCCTATAATAGGCAAATGAAGTTCAACACAGATAAATGTGAGGTATTACATTTTGGTAGGAAGAATAGGGAGGTCACTTATCACTTGGAGGGTGCGAGTCTGGGTGGGGTAGAGGAACAAAGGGATCTCGGAGTACAAATACACAAATCACTAAAAGTTGCGACACAGGTTAACAAGGCCATAAAAAAGGCAAACCAAGCACTAGGGTTTATTTCTAGAGGGATAGAATTGAAAAGTAGGGAAGTTATACTAAACCTGTATCGAACCTTGGTTAGACCACACTTGAATACTGCGTACAGTTCTGGTCGCCATATTATAAAAAGGATATAGAGGCACTGGAGAGGGTGCGGAGAAGATTTACAAGGATGATACCAGAAATGTGAGGGTATACATATCAGGAAAGGATGAACAGGCTGGGTCTCTTTTCTCTTCAAAAAAGAAGGCTGAGGGGTGACCTAATAGAGGTCTTTAAAATTATGAGAGGTTTTGATAGAGTGGACACAGAGAGAATGTTTCCACTCGTGGGGGAAGAGCATAACTAGAGGCCATCAATATAAGATAGTCACCAAGAAATCCAAACGGGAATTCAGGAGAAACTTCTTTACCCAGAGAGTGGTGAGAATGTGGAACTCGCCGCCACAGGGAGTGGTTGAAGCGAATAGTATCGATGCATTTAATGGGAGGCTGGACAAGCACATGAGGGAGAAGGGAATCGAGGGTTACGCTGATAGATTTAGATGAGGAAAGACGGGAGGAGGCTCGAGTGAAGCATGGACTGGTTGGGCCGAAGGGCCTGTTTCTGTGCCGTATATCCTATGTAATTGTCAGTTGTTGTTGTGCAGTACCTGATCCAATTAACAAACATGACAAGTGGTCCATTATACTGTATTCACATCTCTTGGCTTAATGGGCACAAATATCGGCCCCAGCCCAATAGCAAGCATTTAATGTCAATTCCACAAAAATAATCAATGCATGAAAATCAACTGAATCCATCCCATAAATTATTTGACGTATGGGCTGGCTCTGTTAAATGAGGGCTACGTCAAGCAGCGAGCAATCTGCCTGGGTCAGGGATTCAATACACACAGGACCAGTGCAGCCCATTTGCAAATCTGTGTTGCACGGTCCATTTAATCACTCAATGATTGAGATGGAACAACAGAAATAAGGAGAAGTCAGCACATTTGCACAGAAGGGATCAATTTTCCAAAACATGTCCCCCGCTCCAGGCATCGCTGGATTCCGCTTAGCGTGTCATCAAGCAAAGGATAATTGGGCTCGGGTCAGGGGGTTGGTGCTTCATTGAAGTTCGGAAAAGGAATTCGGTGTAGGAGGAGCAAATATAAAGGGCTTAGATCAATTGGGATTCTGTACAGTGGGAGTGAATGGGAAAGGGTTTGGTCCATTGGGATTCTGTACAGTGGGAGTCAATGGGAAGGGGTTTGGTCCATTGGGATTCTGTACAGTGAAAGTCAATGGGAAGGAGTTTCATCCATTGGGATTCTGTACAGTGGGAGTGAATGGGAAGGGGTTTGGTCCATTGGGATTCTGTACAGTGGGAGTCAATGGGAAGGGGTTTGGTCCATTGGGATTCTGTACAGTGAGAGTCAATGGGAAGGAGTTTCGTCCATTGGGATTCTGTACAGTGGGAGTGAATGGGAAGGGGTTTGGTCCATTGGGATTCTATACAATGGGAGTGAATGGGAAGAAGTTTGGTCCACTGGGATTCTGTACAGTGGGAGTGAATGGGAAGGGGTTTGGTCCATTGGGATTCTATACAGTGAGAGTGAATGGGAAGGGGTTTTGTCCATTGGGATTCTATACAATGGGAGTGAATGGGAAGGGGTTTGGTCCACTGGGATTCTGTACAATGGGAGTGAATGGGAAGAGGTTTGGTCCATTGGGATTCTGTACAATGGGAGTGAATGGGAAGGGGTTTGGTCCATTGGGATTCTGTACAATGGGAGTGAATGGGAAGAGGTTTGGTCCATTGGGATTCTGTACAATGGGAGTGAATGGGAAGGGGTTTGGTCCACTGGGATTCTGTACAATGGGAGTGAATGGGAAGAGGTTTGGTCCATTGGGATTCTGTACAATGGGAGTGAATGGGAAGGGGTTTGGTCCATTGGGATTCTGTACAATGGGAGTGAATGGGAAGAGGTTTGGTCCATTGGGATTGTGTACAGTGGGAGTGAATGGGAAGAGGTTTGGTCCATTGGGATTCTGTACAATGGGAGTGAATGGGAAGGGGTTTGGTCCATTGGGATTCTGTACAATGGGAGTGAATGGGAAGAGGTTTGGTCCATTGGGATTGTGTACAGTGGGAGTGAATGGGAAGAGGTTTGGTCCACTGGGATTCTGTACAGTGGGAGTGAATGGGAAGGGGTTTTGTCCATTGGGATTCTGTACAATGGGAGTGAATGCATATCCTATAACTGGATATTTAAGCGAAAGACACAGCACAAAGCCTACAAGAGAGCCAGAGTTCGATATTCTGTTGAACGATCGACATCCAAATCATTGACCTGATTTTGCTGTTTCGGATGCTGATGAGCCTGTTATCTGCTTCCAGAATGTTTTGGTTTTATTTCCGATTTCCGGTATTTACTGATGACTTTCTTTTCATCTCTGAGGAGGCAGACATTGGTGTGTTCTAACCTTCCATCCATCTCTTTCTCTCCATCTCACTCACACCCTCAACCCCCCCTTTCTATTTGCTCCGCTCAGTTCTCCTCGCTCCCTCCTTCCTGCCTGCTCTTCCCCTCTCCCTCCGCTCTCATGACCATGTGATGCCAAGGTCACTCACCACTCTTCCCATTTCCTACTTTGAACCTAGGAACATAAGAAATCCGGAGCAGGAGTCGGCCATTTGGCCCCTTGAGCCTGCTCCGCCATTCAATGAGATCATGGCTGATCTTCTACCTGATCTCCACTTTCCTGCACTATCCCAATATCCCTTAATTCCCTTTGTTCCCAAAAATGTATCGACCTCTGTCTTGAATATACTCAACGACTGAGTCTCCACAGCCCTCTGGGGTAGAGAATTCCAAAGATTCACCGCCCTCTGAGTGAAGAAATTTCTCCTCATCTCAGTCCTAAATGGCCGACCCCTTATTCTGCGACTCTGACCCCTGGTTCTAGATTCCCCAGCCAGGGGAAACATTTTCCCAGCATTAACCCTGTCAAGTCCCTTAAGAACTTTCTATGTTTCAATTAGATCACCTCTCATTCTTTTAAACTCTAAGGAATATAAGCCTAGTCTCCTCATAGGGCAATCCCCTCATCCCAGAAACCAATCTGGTGAACCTTTGCTGTACACGGGCTGCACGGTGGCATAGTGGTTAGCACTGTTGCCTCACAGCGCCAGGGACCCGGGTTCAAACCCGGCCTCGGGTGACTGTCTGTGTGGAGTTTGCACATTCTCCCCGTGTTTGCGTGGGTTTCCTCCGGGTGCTCCGGTTTCCTCCCACAGTCCAAAGATGTGCGGGTTAGGTTGATTGGCCATGATAAAAATTGGCCCGTAGTGTTAGGGGGGATTAAATACGTGGGGTTACGGGGATAGGGCTTGGGTGGGATGGCTGTCGGTGTAGGGACCGGGTGCTAGGGTTTGGATGATCAGCCATGATCTCATTGAATGGCGGAGCAAGCTCGAGGGGCCGAATGGCCTACTCCTGCTCCTATCTTCTATGTTTCTATGTTTCTATGTTTACACCCTCTAAGGCAAGTATGTCTTTCCTTAGATAAGGAGACTAGAACTGCACACAGTTCTCCAGGTGTGGCCTCACCAATGCCCTGTGTAATTGTAGTAAGACTTCTTTACTCTTATATACTCTAATCCCTTTGTAACAAAAGCTAACATTTACTTTCCTAATTGCTTGCTGTACTTACATAAGAACATAAGAAACAGGAGCAGGATTAGACCACTTGGCCCCTCGAGCCTGCTCCGCCGTTCAATAAGATCATGGCTGATCTTGGGCTTAAAGCCACTTCCACGCCCGCTCCCCATAACCCTTCACTCCCTTATCTTGCAAAAATCTGTCTATCAGATTTGACAGTACCTGGATGTTAACTTTCTGTGATTCACGTACAAGAACACCCAGGTCCCTCTGAGTGCAAGCATTTCCCAGTCTCTCGCCATTCCAAAAATATTTCGCTTTTTTCTTTGTTTCTGCCTTTGGATTGATTGAGTCTAGTTACGCTGATGAGAAATGTCATCTGAATTTTAAACGAGCTGATGAAGGGGGCTCAGGGGACGCCAGGGATTGGACTCGCCAAGGCTGTGTCAGGGACATACAGAAGGCATGGTGCACCTGGGATCATCAGCAATGCACAACACATCTGGAGCAAAGACACCCCCAGTGACCTCAACCTAGTCTGCCGCCGCAAGGATTGTCTCAGCCTCGTTCTCCCTCGGCTCTCGAAAGCTTTTTGCACAGCACATTACCACTGTTAACTCCGCAACCAGCTCGGTTACATCCACCATCAGATTATCTCCCTCGTTTCGTGGCTGTGTTACTGCGCTAGCTATCCAGGTTGAGCAGGTTGGGCCTATACTCATTGGAATTTAGAAGAATGAGAGGTGATCTTATCGAAACATGTAATGGCCCAGAAATTCCGTTCGCAGCCCTAACGCGGGCGGAGGGCTGTGATTTGGAAAGATCTCCGCCTGGGCCAGAGGGCTCCCGGGAGGCACAGAGTTCCGTTGCTGGGCCTCTTCAAACTGCCAGCGTGCAGTGCTTGAGTATCCCAGGGGCGCAGGTAGTTCGCAGCGTCCCTGGGATCACGTGGGCCATGGGGAGCCAATCAGAGCAGGGAATCTCCATTCATAGATTTGACAGGAAGACCTGTCAAATCTATGAATAGAGATCACCCCCAAAACATAAGTAAAACTTCAAATAGTTTTTTTTTTAATCACATTTTTAAATTGACTATAAATTACATATAAATTTAAACAAAAATTTTAATTTTTGAAAAAATTAATTAAAGTTTTTAACAGGGCTAAAAATAAACTTACCTTTCTTTAACGTTTTTTAAAATGATAATTCAGTGGAAATTTTTTTTTTTACTTCCTTCAACTCTTATCCTGGTAAAAGCAGGCCTTACAGTTTTACAGGCGCAAGAATTGTAAGGGTTTTCTGCGGGCGGAGTGTCTCCAAAAAACGGAACTCTCCGCCCGCAGAGGCCCTTCTCCAGGGCAGGCGGAGGATCCGTCAAGAGCTTTCCTGACAGATCGGGAATGCCGGTTTCCAGCGCACGCGCTGTGCGTGCCTGAAACCGGCATTTCCGATGTCCCTACGGGTGAGTACACGGCGCGTACACACCCGTAGGGATCGGAATTTCTGCCTCAAAGGGGGCTCGACAAGGTAGATGCAGAGAGGATGTTTCTCCTCGTGGGGAAATCTAGAACTCGGGGGCACAGTCTCAGAATAAAGGGTCGCCCTTTTAGAACTGAGATGAGGAGGAATTTCTTCTCTCAGAGGGGCGTAAATCTGTGGAATCCTCTGCCCCAGAGAGCCGTGGAGGCTGGGTCATTAAATACATTTAAGGTGGAGATAGACAGATTTTTGCAAGATAAGGGAGTGAAGGGTTATGGGGAGCAGGCGGGGAAGTGGCTTTGAGCCCAAGATCAGCCATGATCTTACTGAATGGCGGAGCAGGCTCGAGGGGCCAAGTGGCCTATTCCTGCTCCTGTTTCTTGTGTTCCTGGGCTAGCTAATCCAGCAAAATGAGAGTTCGAATCCCACCATGACGTCTTGTGAATTTGAATACAGTTTTAAAAGAAAACTGGAAATAAAAAGCTTTTGGATTGTCGGAAAAGCCCAATTGGTTCTGTTGCGTTTGCAAAGATAATCCAGAGGCCGTATGTAGAACTCAACTCATGTCGCTTTTAATGGCTGATGCAACCACACTCTTACAGGCAAAAGCAATCGAATACCTATATCCAATGTCAGACATAATATAACGATAACAGCACTATCAAACTTCATGTGCTCAGGCCAAGGCAATCGAGTACCTATCCCCAATGTCAGACATAACAGGTTCACTAACTGTCCCTTTAGTGAAGGAAACCTGTCGTCCTTACCCGGTCTGGTCTATATTCAACTCCAACCCCACACACACACACACACACACCCAAATGGTTGACTGTTAACTGGAACACAAAAATCTAGGCCGTCACTCCCAGTGCCGGTACTGAGGGAGTGCTGCACTGTCGGAGGTGACGTCTTTTGGATGAGACGTTAAACCGAGG
The DNA here is from genome assembly GCF_052327205.1 of Somniosus microcephalus. Lineage (NCBI taxonomy): Eukaryota > Metazoa > Chordata > Chondrichthyes > Squaliformes > Somniosidae > Somniosus > Somniosus microcephalus. Next base: position 32,854,872 of record NW_028225182.1, read on the forward strand.
ACCCCGTCTGCTCTCAGGTGAACATGAAAGATCCCACGGCCACGATTGGAAGAAGAGCAGGGGGCAGTTCTCCCCGGTGTCCTGGGCCCAATATTTATCCCTCAACCAACATCACTAAAACAGATTATCTGGTCATTTATCACGTTGCTGTTTGTGGGAGCTTGCTGTGCGCAAACTGGCTGCCGCGTTTCCTACATTACAGCAGTCACCACTCTTCAAAAAGTACTTCATTGGGTGTAAAATGCTTTGGGACGTCCGGTGGTCGTGAAAGGCGCTCTATAAGTGCAAGTCTTTCTTTTCTCCTTCATACTCTTAGCCAACAAAAATCTATTAATCTCAGTCTCGAATGATTCAAATGGCGCCCCCCCCACCCCCCGCCAGCGTCCACAGCCTTTTGGGAGGGAGGGGGCGGTGGGGAGAGAGTTCCAGATTTCCGCTACCTTTTGTGTGAAAAAAGTGCTTTCCTGATGTCGCTCCTGAACGGCCTGGCTCTAATGTTAAGATGCTTTAAGATCATTTTAAGCCCTCCTTTATTCTTGATTCCACCCCCTGCACAAGCAGAGGGAATCGTTTCTCTGTTTCCACCCTATCGAATCGTTTTAACGTTTTATTGTTTTTAACGTTTTGACCAGATCACACCCTCGCTCTTCAGACTCAAGGGATTGCAAGCCAAGGCGATCCAACCAATGCTAAGTGGTGAGGTTCCGACGGCTCGTTCAGTCCAGACTCGGGTTGTGTTCCCTTCCCGTGCGCCAGTCGCTGAAGGTAAGCATGCAGGTGCAGCAGGCGGTTAAGAAGGCAAATGGTATGTTGGCCTTCGTAGCAAGAGGGTTTGAGTACAGGAACAAGGATGTCTTGCTGCAGTTGTACAGGGCCTTGGTGAGACCGCACCTTGAGTATTGTGTGCAGTTTTGGTCGCCTTATCTAAAGGTTCTAAATTGGGGGAAGGCCGATTTTAATAGGATAAGGCAGGATCTGGCCAAAATGGACTGGGATCAGCTACTTGTAGGAAAATCCGCATCGGAGCAATGGGAGGCTTTCAGAAGGGAGATTGAGATCATACAAGGGCAACATGTTCCCATAAAGGTCAAGAGTGGTTCCAAAAACCACAGGGAACCGTGGATGTCAGGGGATATACGGGAATGGATTAGGAAAAAAAGGAGGGCTTTTGGTAGATACAAAAGGCTAAAGACGGAGGAAGCCCTAGAGGAGTACAAAAAGTGCAGGGGGATACTTAAAAAAGAAATTAGGAGATCAAGGAGGGGCCATGAAATAACACTGGCGAGCAAAATAAAGGAAAATCCGAAGATGTTTTATAAGTATATTAAGGGTAAAAGGATAACTAGGGAAAAAATAGGGCCCATTAGGGACAAAAGTGGCAATCTGTGTGTGGAGCCGGAAGATGTAGGAGGGGTTCTAAATGAATTTTTTGCATCTGTTTTCACTATGGAGAAGGACGATGTAGACATAGAAATAGGGCGGGGGGACTGTGATATGCTCGAACATATTAACATCGAGAGGGAGGAGGTATTGGCGGTTTTAGCTGGCCTAAAAATGGATAAATCCCCAGGCCCCGATGAAATGTACCCCAGGCTGCTGTGTGAGGCAAAGGAGGAGATTGCGGGGGCTCTAACACATATATTCAGGACCTCTCTGGCCACAGGGGATGTGCCAGAGGACTGGAGAACCGCTAATGTAGTACCATTATTCAAGAAGGGTAGTAGGGAAAAACCGGGGAACTACAGGCCAGTGAGCCTAACATCAGTGGTAGGAAAATTACTGGAAAAAATCCTGAGGGACAAAATTTGTCTCCACTTGGAGAGGCAAGGATTAATCAGGGATAGTCAACATGGCTTTGTCAAGGGAAGATCATGTCTGACTAATTTGATTGAATTTTTTGAGGGGGTGACTAGGTGTGTGGATGAGGGTAACGCAGTGGATGTGGTATACATGGATTTCAGTAAGGCCTTCGATAAAGTCCCGCACAGGAGACTGGTCAAGAAGGTAAGAGCCCATGGAATCCAGGGTGCCTTGGCACATTGGATACAAAACTGGCTTAGTGGCAGAAGGCAGAGGGTGATGGTCGAAGGTTGTTTTTGTGACTGGAAACCTGTGGCCAGTGGGGTACCACAGGGATCGGTGCTGGGTCCCTTGCTGTTTGTGGTCTACATTAATGACTTGGATATGAATGTAAAGGGTGTGATCAGTAAATTCGCGGATGATACTAAAATTGGTAGGGTGGTAAATAGCGAGGAGGGTAGCCTCAGTCTGCAGAACGATATAGATGGGTTGGTCAGATGGGCGGAACAGTGGCAAATGGAATTTAACCCGGAAAAGTGCGAGGTGATGCACTTTGGGGGGTCTAACAAGGCAAGGGAATACACAATGAATGGTAAGACCCTAGGCAAGACGGAGGGTCAGAGGGATCTGGGTGTGCAGGTACACAGATCCCTGAAGGCGGCGGAACAGGTGGATAAGGTGGTAAAAAAGGCATATGGGATACTTGCCTTCATTAGCCGAGGCATAGAATATAAGAGCAAGGAGGTTATGATGGAGCTGTATAAAACACTGGTTAGGCCACAGCTGGAATACTGTGTGCAGTTCTGGTCGCCACACTACAGGAAAGATGTGATCGCGTTAGAGAGGGTGCAGAGGAGGTTCACCAGGATGTTACCAGGGCTGGAGCGCTTCAGCTATGAAGAGAGACTGGGCAGATTGGGTTTGTTTTCCTTGGAGCAGAGGAGGCTGAGGGGGGACATGATTGAGGTGTACAAAATTGTGAGGGGCATAGATAGGATGGATGCTGAGGAGCTTTTCCCCTTAGTAGAGGGGTCAATAACTAGGGGGCATAGATTCAAGGTAAAGGGAGGGAGGTTTAGAGGGGATTTGAGAAAGAACTTTTTCACCCAGAGGGTGGTTGGAGTCTGGAACTCACTGCCTGAAAGGGTTGTGGAGGCAGAAACCCTCACAACATTTAAGAAGCATTTGGATGAGCATTTGAAATGCCATAGCATACAAGGCTACGGGCCAAATGCTGGAATATGGGATTAGATTAGACAGGGCTTGATGGCCGGCATGGACACGATGGGCCGAAGGGCCTCTATCTGTGCTGTATTACTCTATGACTCTATGACTCTATGACTCTAAGGACGTTCTTGCCATGGAAGGAGTGCAGCGAAGATTCACCAGGCTGATACCTGGGATGGCAGGAATGATGTATGAGGAGAGAATGTGTCGATTGGGCTTATACTCAGAATCACAGAATCACAGAAACCCCACAGTGCAGATAGAGGCCATTTCGGCCCATCGAGCCTGCACCGACACATATCCCACCCGATCCCCGTAACCCCTACACCAACACATATCCCACCCTATCCCCGTAACCCCATGTATTTAATCCCCCTAACACTAAGGGTCAATTTATTACAGCCAATCAACCTAACCCGCACATCTTTGGACTGTGGGAGGAAACCGGAGCACCTGGAGAAAACCCACGCAAACACGGGGAGAATGTGCAAACTCCACACAGACAGTCACCCGAGGCTGGATGTTGTCAGGCCTGGACAGACTAGATGCAGGAAGGATGTTTCTGATGGCTGGGGCGTCCAGAACCAGGGGTCACAGTCTAAGGATAAGGAGTAAGCCATTTAGGACTGAAATGAGGAGGAATTTCTTCACCCAGAGAGTGGTGAACCTGTGGAATTCTCTGCCACAGAAGGCAGTAGAGGCCAATACATTAAATATATTCAAGAAGGAGTTGGATATATTTCTTAAGGCTAAAGGGATCAAGGGGTATGGGGAGAAAGCAGGGACAGGGTACTGAATTTGGATGATCAGCCATGATCTCATTAAATGGCGGAGCAGGCTCGAAGGGCCAAATGGCCTATTCCTGCTCCTTTGTTTCTATGTGCGCTTTCTCAATCAGCAGTGTACATAAAGATTAACAACTGATATAAAAAAATAAATGCAGGAGATTGATCTGACACTGCCAATGACTCATTTAAAAAGAATTACCATTCCTTTCGTGAGTAGGACGGCCAACGTTTCTTCTTCATCATTCCCACTGCTCTCATTTTCCCGGACAGCGCGTTCTAGTAACGATTCTCCAGGCGCCATTTACACCTCCTCCAGACCCATCTTTTGTTCCCTTACTTATCCCATTACCGCCCACTTTTGCCTCGCGCCATCATCCCTTTTGTCAGCCCCCTGAGTCAGAAGCTTTGTGGGTTCGAGTCCCGCTCCAAAGACTTGAGCACGTAATCCAGGCCGACGCTCCCCGGTGCCAGTGCTGAGGGGGCGCTGCCCTGTCGGAGGTGCCGTCTTTCGGATGAGACGTTAAACCGAGGGCCCCGTCTGCTCTCTCAGGTGGACGTAAAAGATCCCACGGCCACTCTTTCGAAGGAGAGCAGGGGGGAGTTCTCCCCGGTGTCCTGGGGCCGATATTTATCCCTCAAATCAACATCATTACAAAACAGATGATCTGCTCATTATCACATTGCTGTTTGTGGGAGCTTGCTGTGCGCAAAATGGATGCCACCTTTCCTACATGACAACAGTGACAACACTTCAAACGTACTTCATTGGCTATAAAGTGCTTTGAGACATCCTGAGGTCGCGAAAGGCGCTATATAAATGCAAGTCTTTCTTTCTATTTACTCTCTCCTGACTCCCACCCTATCACAGACCTTCCCTTTTGTTCTTTCCTCCCCTCCCCCACTTTCCCTGCCCCGACACTCGCTTGAAACCCGTTGCATCTCTAACTTTTTCCAGTTCTGACAAAGGGCCATCCACCTGAGACGTTAACTCTGTTTTTCTCTCCACAGATGCTGCCTGACCTGCTGAGTAATTTATAGTTTATTTAAAAAATGTGATTTAAAAAAAAAATTATTTGAAGGTTTAGTGCTATTTTGGGGCCGTAGTATTTATAAGTCTTGACAACACTTCCTGTCAAGACTTATGAATGGAGCATTCCCTGCTCCGATTGGCTGCCCATGGCCCACGTGATCCCAGGGGACGCACCGAACTAACTGCGCCCCTGGGATACACAAGCACTGCGCGCCGGCAGCTGGAGCAGGCCCAGGATCGCAATCCCACGGGGGCCCACAGCTCAACTGCCGGCGCGCAAGGTAAGTGCAGGTCGGGGGCTTGCACCCGCGGGAAGCCCCCGACCCGAATTTCTGGGCCATTGTATCTTTGTTCGGTTCTCCCGCTCTGTTTATTTTAGGGAGCAGCTGCATTCCCCTAAATGAAAAGGGGCGGTTGCTAAAATATAAAAGGGGAAGAAGCTTTGCTGCAGCTGTACAGAGCCCTGGTTAGACCACATCTGGAGTACTGCGTACAGATCTGGGCACCTCACCTTAGAGAGGCTATATTGGCCTTGGGTCAAATTATGAGGAGAGATTACATAAACTAGGCTTGTAGTCCCTGGAATACAGAAGGTTAAGGGGTGATTTGATTGAGGTTTTTAGGATTTTGAAAGGAATTGAGAGGGTAGATGGAGAGAGACTTTTTCTGCTGGTGGGGGAGTCTAGGACTAGGGGACATCACCTTAAAACCAGGGGTCACTGGAAAATGATCAGGAGCAGTAACCCTGGCCGAATTCCAACCCCCACCCTTCCTGGGTGTTCAGCTGTGGCCCAGTGGGTCACACTCTCGCCTCTGAGTCAGATGGTTGTGGGTTCAAGTTCCACTCCAGAGACTCGAGCACACAAATATCAAGGCCGGCACTCCCAGTGCTGCATTGTCGGAGGTGCCGCCTTTCGGATGAGACGTTAAACCGAGGCCCCGTCTGCTCTCTCGGGTGGACGTAAAAGATCCCACGGTCACTACTTTGAAGAAGAGCAGGGGAATTCTCCTTAAAACCAGAGCCAGGCCATTCAGGAGAGATGAGTTAGGAAAGATTTCTTCATGCAAAGGGTGGTAGAAGTGTGGACCTCTCTCCCAGAAAAAGCAGTAGATGCCAGCTCGATTAATCATTTTAAATCTGAGATCGATAGATATTTGCTAGCCATGGGTATAAATGAAGGCACCGTGGCTGCAGTGTGTACCATCTACAAGATGCACTGCAGCAACTCGCCAAGGCTTCTTCGGCAGCACCTCCCAAACCCGCGACCTCTTCCACCTAAAGGACAAGGGCAGCAGGTGCATGGGAACACCACCACCTCCAAGTTCCCCTCCCAGTCACACACCCCATTCTGACTTGGAAATATATCGCTAATCCTTCATCGTCGCTGGGTCAAAATCCTGGAACTCCCTCCCTAACAGCACTGTGGTAACACCTTCACCACACGGACTGCAGCGGTTCAAGAAGGCGGCTCACCACCACCTTCTCAAGGGCAACTAGGGATGGGCAATAAATAGGCATAGAATGTAAGAGCAGGGAGGTTATGATGGAGCTGTACAAAACGTTAGTTAGGCTGCAGCTGGAATACTGTGTGCAGTTCTGGTCGCCACACTATAGGAGGGATGTGATTGCATTGGAGAGGGTGCAGAGGAGATTCACCAGGATGTTACCTGGGCTGGAGCGCTTCAGCTATGAAGAGAGATTGAACAAGCTGGGGTTGTTTTCTAAGAGCAGAGAAGGCTGAGGGGGGACCTGATTGAGGTGTACAAAATGATGAGGGGCATAGATAGGGTAGATAGAAAGGAACTTTTCCCCTTAGTAGAGGGGTCAATAACCAGGGGGGCATAGTTTCAAGATAAGGGGCAGTAGGTTTAGAGGGGATTTGAGGAAAAACTTTTTCACCCAGAGGGTGGTTGGAATCTGGAACTCACTGCCTGAAAGGGTGGTAGAGGCAGGAACCCTCACAACATTCAAGAAGCATTTAGATGAGCACTTGAAACGCCATAGCATACAAGGCTACGGACCAAGTGCTGGAAAATGGGATTAGAATAGACAGGGCTTGGTGGCCGGCGCGGACACAATGGGCCAAAGGGCCTCTTTCTGTCTTGTATAACTCGATGACTCTAGATACTGGCATTGCCAGCGACGCCCTGATCCCATAAAGGAATAAAAAATAAAAAAAATGGAGCCAAGACGGGTGGATGGAGTTAGGTCGCAGATCAGCCGTGATCTGACTGAATGGCGGAACAGGCTCGAGGGGCTGAATGGCCTCCTCCTGTTACTATGGCCGCCGAGTGTTGCTGATGGCCCTGGTGCTCCTCTGCATAGCAGCCTTGGGAGGGTTGAGATCTAAAGCGTTGCAGAGAAGGAAAAGGGGACGATGACTCAATAAAGGTGAAATTGGTCTTGGCAGAGTGAGCAAATACGGGAGCTTCCCATGTGTCAGCCGTGGCTCAGCGGGTCACACCCTCGCCTCTGACTCAGAAAGTCATGGGTTCCAGCCCCACTCCAAGAGACCTGAGCGCAAAATCCAGGCTGACACTCCCAGTGCAGTGCTGAGGGGGCCAGGATTGATGAACAGAGGAAGAGGGAAGGTGGATACTGTAAGAGTTCTAGGCCTAGTCTGAATAGTGGCGTGGCATCTTTTACGTGCACCTGAGAGCGCAGACGGGGCCTCGGGTTAACGTCTTATTCGAAAGACGGCACCTCCGACGGTGCGGCGCTCCCTCAGTGCTGGCACTGGGAGCGTCAGTCAAGATTGTTGTGCTCGAGTCTCTGGAGTGGGGCTCGAACCCACGACCTTCTGACTCGGAGGCGAGAGTGCGGCCCACTGAGCCACAGCTGACGTGGGCATATTGACAGTAATGGTTTCGGTGACGTGCATCTTCCTCGGCCTTTATTTATATTGAGAAACCCAGGTGAAGGGCCAGGACTAATGAACAGAGGAAGAGGGAAGACCAGGCGGATACTGTAAGAGGTCTAGGCCTAGTCTGCAAGGTGCTTCTGAAGGCTCTGCCCAAATTGACAGCAGTTTTTGTTGCTGTCTGCTGAAGGCCCTGCCTCTGGGTGGGGCACAGGCCCAAGAGCTCGAGCAGCCCTCCGGTACCAGTTCTTCATGTGTCAACCAAGACCCTGACTATTGCAATGCAAGCTATTTGACCATGTATGATTGCAGCCGAACCCAATACTGTCCTCACCCGATGTCCACAGGTGAAGTTTCCAACAGGGGTCACTGGAAAATGATCAGGAGCAGTAACCCTGGCCGAATTCCAAACCCCACCCTTCCTGGGTGTTCAGCCGTGGCCCAGTTGGTAGCGCACTCTCCTCTGAGTCAGAAGGTTGTGGGTTCAAGTTCCACTCCAGAGACTTGAGCACAAATATCTAGGCCGACACTCCCAGTGCTGCACTGTCAGAGGTGCCGTCTTTCGGATGAGATGTTAAACCGAGGCCCCGTCTGCTCTCTCAGGTGGATGTAAAAAATTCCACGGCCACTATGTCGAAGAAGAGCAGGGGGGAGTTATCCCCGGTGTCCTGGGGCCAAGATCTATCCCTCAATCAACATCACTAAAAAACAGATTATCTGGTCATTATCACTGTCGCTGTTTCTGGGAGCTTGCTGTGCGCAAAATGGCTGCCACATTTCCACTTGAAAAAGTACTTAATTGGCTGTAAAGCGCTTTGGGATGAAGGCGAGATGTAAAGTCTTTCTTTCTTCCCCAGGTTTCAATTAAGGACATGCAGTTGTGTTTGTAACAATTTGTGAATTAGTGTCGGTGGAGAGGCTAAGGGGGCAATCACAAGCGATTTCTCCTGGAGGTAGCGGAGGGAGAGAATTGAGGTCGAAGCAAACGTGGGACTGAGAGAGGGAACAAAACACACAGAGAAGGAAAGAGCAAAGCGAGACAATGAGGAGTGAATGAGCGATCAAGCAAGGCAGAGTGAATGAAACAGAGTGCAAATGAAAGAGGGAGAGAGAGAGCACACAAAAGAAAGCATGCAAGCGTGAAAGAGTGTGAAAAAGAGGAATGCAAGGAAGCGAGCGTGAATGAGCATGCAAGAGAGGAGAGCATGAAAGATGTGTGCATGTTAAAGTGTGCAAGAAAGTGAGCATGAAAGAGAGAGCACAGGAAGCGAGTGCAGAGCAGGGAGAAGCATGCGAGAGAGGACAGCAAAAAAGAGAGAGTAGAGCAAAAGAGACCGCACACGAAAGGCAGCGAGTGCACGAAACAGAGGAGAGCACAGGCGAGAGAGATCAAGAGGGAGAGCACGAGAGAAATCGTGCAAGGAAGTGAGCAACAGAGGCAATAAAAGAAAGGACAAAAAAAAAACACATTTGGGTTGGCGGCATATCGAACACAGATGGGATCCCATCATCAAGCAACTGAGAACCTCAGAGAGTCTCTGTTTGCCCGATACGGCGAGTGCACTCTCTCCCTGCAGAGAGACACCCCACTTGCCTGGGATGGCAGGAATGACGTATGAGGAGAGATTGAGTCGATTGGGCTTATACTCGCTGGTGTTTAGAAGAATGAGAGGGGATCTCATTGAAACTTATAAAATTCTGTCAGGCTTGGACAGACTAGATGCAGGAAGGATGTTCCCGATGGCGGGGGAGTCCAGAACCAGGGGTCACAGTCTAAGGATAAGGGGTAAGCCATTTAGGACAGAGATGAGGAGGAATTTCTTCACCCAGAGAGTGGTGAACTTGTGGAATTCTCTACCACAGAAGGCAGTGGAGGCCAATTCATTAAATATATTCAAGAAGGAGTTAGATATATTTCTTAAAGGCTAAAGGGATCAAGGGATATGGGGAGAAGGCAGGAACAGGGTACTGAATTTGGATGATCAGCCATGGTCTCATTGAATGGCGGAACAGGCTCGAGGGGCCGAATGGCCTACTCCTGCTCCTATCTTCTATGAGAGCTTAAGGTGCAAGTTGAGGGAGCCATGGATTCGGGACTCTCAAATATACACAGGGGTACGGCTGGGGGTCATTGGCACAGCCCCTCAAGAGGAGGATGAATGAACCAGGGCCTCTGCTCCTGATCACTATTTCGTGCCGTCTGACTGTAATGTGGGTATCAACGAGGGCAGAGTCCTCACTGCGATCAACAGCCTGCTGAAACCCACCATCTTGGGCCAACAGGTGAAGAATGGGAACGCGAGGGAGGCACCTGTCGGGCTGAGCAGCACCTTCGGACTGGGAGAAAGAAAGACTTGCATTTCTATAGCGCCTTTCACGACCACCGGATGTCTCAAGCGCTTTACAGCCAATGAAGTACTTTTTTTTGAAGTGGAGTCACTGTCGTAATGTGGGAAACGCGGCAGCCAATCTGCGCACAGCAAGCTCCCACAAACAGCAATATGATCATGATCAGATCATCTGTTTTTGTTATGTTGGTTGAGGGATAAATATTGGCCCAGGACACCGGGGATAACTCTTCTTCGGAATAGTGGCCGTGGTATCTTTTACATCCACCTGCAGAGCAGACGGGGCCTCGGTTTAATGTCTCATCCGAAAGACGGCACCTGCGACAGTGCAGCACTCCCTCAGTACTGGGACTGGAGTGCCAGCCTAGCTTTGTGTGCTCAAGTCTCTGGAGCGGGACTTGAACCCACAACCTTCGGACTCAGAGAGCGAGGGTGCTACCCACTGACACTGTGGGAGGGCGAGGGGCGAAAATAGGGAATGGATGTGAGGTCCCTGGCAAAGGGAGTGGGATATCTGCTGAACAGGCTCCTGTGCAGCAGTTAACCACTCCCAGCAGAAGGCAATGAGCATTCACGACCATCTCACTGAGCGTAACTCCCATTGTCAGCTCACCCTCACTTACAAGCAAACATGGAACAGAGATAGGGAAAACACAATACTGCTTCAGGGGCACCGTGCTTCTCAATAACAGCTAAGAGCAACTACTGCAAGGAAGGGAGGGTGGAGCTCCACACTGGAGCCCGGAGGGTGGAGCTCCACACCGGAGCCCGGAGGGTGGAGCTCCGCACCGGAGCCCGGAGGGTGGAGCGCCGCACCGGAGTCCGGAGGGTGGAGCTCCGCACCGGAGCCCGGAGGGTGGAGCGCCGCACCGGAGCCCGGAGGGTGGAGCTCCGCACCGGAGCCCGGAGGCTGGAGCTCCGCACCGGAGCCCAGAGGGCGGAGCTCCGCACCGGAGCCCGGAGCTCCGCACCGGAGCCCGGAGCTCCGCACCGGAGCCCGGAGGGTGGAGCTCCGCACCGGAGCCCGGAGGGTGGAACTCCACACTGGAGTCCGGATGGGGAGCTCCGCACTGGAGCCCGGATGTTCGATAGGGTAGACGTAGAGAAGATGTTTCCACCTGTGGGGAAATCCAACAGTCGATATAAGATAGTCACTGAATAAATCCAACAGGGAATTCAGGAGAAACTTCTTTACCCAGAGAGTGGTGAGAATGTGGAACTCGCCACCACAGGGAGTGGTTGAGGCGAATCGCAGAGATGCGTTAAAGGGGAAGCTGGATAAACACATGAGGGAGAAAGGAATAGAAGGAGGTGTTGATGGGGTGAGATGAAGTAGGGGTGGGAGGAGGCTGGTGTGGAGCATAAACACCGGCACGGACCAGTGGGGCCGATTGGCCCGTTTATGTGTCGTACGTGCGATGAAATTCTCAGTAAAAACATAGAACATGTCCAACATTGCAACAGCATGGTGGCATAGTGGTTAGCACTGTTGCCTCACAGCGCCAGAGACCCGGTGTTCGAATCCGGCCTCGGGTGACTGTCTGTGTGGAGTTTGCACATTCTCCCCGTGTTTGCGTGGGTTTTCTCCGGGTGCTCCGGTTTCCTCCCACAGTCCAAAGATGTGCGGGTTAGGTTGATTGGCGATGATAAATTGACCCTTAGTGTTAGGGGGATTAAATACGTGGGGTTACGGGGATAGGGTGGGATATGTGTTGGTGTAGGGGTTACGGGGATCGGGTGGGATATGTGTCGGTGCAGGCTCGATGGGCCGAAATGGCCTCGATCTGCACTGTGGGGTTTCTGTGATTCTGTGAACTTCTATTTATAAATTACCTTCTACTTAAGGGACACATTTTAAAGCATTTTGCAGGGAAAGCAATAGTCTGTGAATGGCAGGCGAGGAGTCCGAAGCTGACGGCGGGCCCAGTTGAAGGCGATGTTTGCAGTTATGCACCATGCCGTTCAGTGACAGCCGTCCTCAGTAATACATTAAAAGAAAAAGAATGGCGATTCTATCGCGACTTTCACCACCTCAGGACGTCCCAAAGCGCTTTACAGCCAGCGAAGTACTTTCTGAAGTGTAGTCACTGTTGTAATGTGGGAAACGCGGCCGCCATCTTTCGCACAGCAAGCTCCCACAAACAGCAATGTGCTAATGACCAGATAATGGCCTAGAAATAGACGGTGGCACAAAACGAGCGGTCTGGGATGGGTCGCCCATTATACGCAGCACCCGATATTCAGTTCTATCTGGCTGCTACCCGATACCCCCCTCGCTTTGAGCCACTGCCCACAACAAATTTCGAGGCCAATCTGTTTTTAGTGATGTTGGTTAAGGGGTAAATATTGGTCAGGACACTGGGGAGAACTTCCCCCTGCTCTTCTTCCAATTGTGCCATGGGATCTTTTATGTCCACCTGAGAGGGCAGACAGGGCCTCGGTTTAATGTCTCATCCGAAAGACAGCACCGCCAACAGTGTGGCGCTCCCTCAATACTGCCCCTCTGACAGTGCGGCGCTCCCTCAGTACTGCCCCTCTGACAGTGCGGCGCTCCCTCAGTACTGCCCCTCCGACAGTGCGGCGCTCCTTCAGTACTGCCCCTCTGACAGTGCGGCGCTCCCTCAGTACTGCCCCTCCGACAGTGCGGCGCTCCCTCAGTACTGCCCCTCCGACAGTGCGGCGCTCCCTCAGTACTGCCCCTCCGACAGTGCGGCGCTCCTTCAGTACTGCCCCTCTGACAGTGCGGCGCTCCCTCAGTACTGCCCCTCCGACAGTGCGGCGCTCCTTCAGTACTGCCCCTCCGACAGTGCGGCGCTCCCTCAGTACCGCCACTCCGACAGTGCAGTGCTCCCTCAGTACTGCCCCTCTGACAGTGTGGCGCTCCCTCAGTACTGCCCCTCCAACAGTGCGGCGCTCCTTCAGTACTGCCCCTCCGACAGTGCGGCGCTCCCTCAGTACCGCCACTCCGACAGTGCAGTGCTCCCTCAGTACTGCCCCTCCAACAGTGCAGTGCTCCCTCAGTACCGCCACTCCAACAGTGCAGTGCTCCCTTAGTACTGCCCCTCTGACAGTGCAGCACTGACTCAGTACTAACCCTCTGGCAGTACAGCGCTCCCTCAGTACTGCCCCTCCGACAGTGCAGCGCTCCCCAAGTAGCGCCCCTCCGACAATGCAGCGCTCCCCCAGTACCACCACTCCGACAGTGCAGCGCACCCTCAGTACCAACCAACCCTCCGACAGTGCAGTGCCCCCTCAGTACCACCACTCCGATAGTGCAGCCCTCCCTCAGTACCGCACTTCCGACAGTGTAGCGCTCCCTCAGTACCGCCCCTCCGAGAGTTCAGCACTCCCTCAGAACTGCCCCTCTGACAGTGCAGCGCTCCCTCAGTACCGTCCCCTCCGACAGTGCAGTGCTCCCTCAGTACCACCACTCCGACAGTACAGCGCTCCCTCGGTACCACAGCGCTCCCTCAGTACCGCCCCTCCGACAGTGCGGCGCTCCCTCAGTACTGCCCCTCTGACGGTGCAGCGCTCCCTCAGTACTGCCCCTCCAACAGTGCAGCGCGCCCTCAGTACTGCCCCTCCGATTGTGAAGTGCTCCCTCAGTACTGACCCTCCGACAGTGCGGCGCTCCTTCAGTACTGCCCCTCCGACAGTGCGGCGCTCCCTCAGTACCGCCACTCCGACAGTGCAGTGCTCCCTCAGTACTGCCCCTCTGACAGTGTGGCGCTCCCTCAGTACTGCCCCTCCGATTGTGAAGTGCTCCCTCAGTACTGACCCTCCGACAGTGCGGCGCTCCTTCAGTACTGCCCCTCCGACAGTGCGGCGCTCCCTCAGTACCGCCACTCCGACAGTGCAGTGCTCCCTCAGTACTGCCCCTCTGACAGTGTGGCGCTCCCTCAGTACTGCCCCTCCAACAGTGCGGCGCTCCTTCAGTACTGCCCCTCCGACAGTGCGGCGCTCCCTCAGTACCGCCACTCCAACAGTGCAGTGCTCCCTTAGTACTGCCCCTCTGACAGTGCAGCACTGACTCAGTACTACCCCTCTGGTAGTACAGCGCTCCCTCAGTACTGCCCCTCCGACAGTGCAGCGCTCCCCAAGTAGCGCCCCTCCGACAATGCAGCGCTCCCCCAGTACCACCACTCCGACAGTGCAGCGCACCCTCAGTACCAACCAACCCTCCGACAGTGCAGTGCCCCCTCAGTACCACCACTCCGATAGTGCAGCCCTCCCTCAGTACCGCACTTCCGACAGTGTAGCGCTCCCTCAGTACCGCCCCTCCGAGAGTTCAGCACTCCCTCAGAACTGCCCCTCTGACAGTGCAGCGCTCCCTCAGTACCATCCCCTCCGACAGTGCAGTGCTCCCTCAGTACCACCACTCCGACAGTACAGCGCTCCCTCGGTACCACAGCGCTCCCTCAGTACCGCCCCTCCGACAGTGCGGCGCTCCCTCAGTACTACCCCTGTGACGGTGCAGCGCTCCCTCAGTACTGCCCCTCCAACAGTGCAGCGCTCCCTCAGTACTGCCCCTCCAACAGTGCAGCGCTCCCTCAGTACTGCTCCTCCGATTGTGAAGTGCTCCCTCAGTACTGACCCTCCGACAGTGCGGAGCACCTTCAGTACTGCCCTCCGACAGTGCAGCACTCCCTCAGTACCGCCCCTCCGACAGTGCAGCGCTACCACAGTGCCGCCCCTCAGACCGTGCGGAACTCACTCAGAAATGCTCCTCCGACAGTAAAGCGCTCCCTCAGTACTGCCCCTCTGACAGTGCATTGCTCCCTCAGTACTGCCCCTCCGACAGTGCAGTGCTCCCTCGGTACAGCCCTTCCGACAGTGCAGCGCTCCCTCAGTACTGCACCTCCGACAGTGCAGCGCTCCCTCAGTGCTGCCCCTCCAACAGTGCAGCGCTCCCTCAGTACTGCCCCTCCGATTGTGAAGCGCTCCCTCAGTACTGCCCCTCCGACAGTGCAGCGCTCCCTCAGTGCTGCCCCTCCGACAGTGCAGTGCTCCCTCAGTACTGCCCCACCAATTGTGAAGCGCTTCCTCAGTACTGCGCCTCTGACAGTGCGGCGCTCGCTCAGTACAGTCCCTCCGACAGTGCGGCGCGCCCTCAGTAATACCCCTCTGACAGTGCGGCGCTCCCTCAGTTCTGCCCCTCCGACAGTGCAGCGCTCCCTCAGTACTGCCCCTCTGACAGTGCGGCGCTCCCTCAGTACAGTCCCTCCGACAGTGCGGCGCTCCCTCAGTACTACCCCTCTGACAGTGCGGCGCTCCCTCAGTATTACCCTTCAGACAGTGTGGCGCTCGCTCAGTACTGACCTTCCAACAGTGCAGCGCTCCCTTAGTACTGCCCCTCCGACAGTGCAGCGCTCCCTTAGTACTGCCCCTCTGACAGTGCAGCACTCCCTCAGTACTGCCCCTCCGACAGTGCGGCGCTCCCTCAGTACTGCCCCTCCGACAGTGCAGCGCTCCCTCAGTACTGCCCCTCCGACAATGCAGCGCTCCCCCAGTACCGCCACTCCGACAGTGCAGCGCACCTTCAGTACCAACCAACCCTCCGACAGTGCAGCGCTCCCTCAGTCCCGCCCCTCCGACAGTGCAGTGATCCCTCAGTGCCACCACTCCGATAGTGCAGCCCTCCCTCAGTACCGCACCTCCGACAGTGCAGTGCCCACTCAGTACCACCACTCCGATAGTGCAGCCCTCCCTCAGTACCGCACTTCCGACAGTGTAGCGCTCCCTCAGTACCGCCCCTCCGAGAGTTCAACGCACCCTCAGAACTGCCCCTCTGACAGTGCAGCGCTCCCTCAGTACCGCCCCTCCGACAGTTCAGTGCTCCCTCAGTACCACCACTCCGACAGTACAGCGCTCCCTCGGTACCACAGCGCTCCCTCAGTACCGCCCCTCCGACAGTGCGGCGCTCCCTCAGTACTACCCCTCTGACAGTGCAGCGCTCCCTCAGTGCTGCCCCTCTGACAGTGCAGCGCTCCCTCAGTACTGCTCCTCCGATTGTGAAGTGCTCCCTCAGTACTGACCCTCCGACAGTGCGGCACTCCCTCAGTACCGCCCCTCTGACAGTGCAGCGCTACCACAGTGCCACCCCTCAGACAGTGCGGAACTCACTCAGAAATGCTCCTCCGACAGTACAGCGCTTCCTCAGTACTGCCCCTCTGACAGTGCATTGCTCCCTCATTACAGCCCCTCCAACAGTGCAGCGCTCCCTCGGTACTGCCATTCCGACAGTGCAGCGCTCCCTCAGTACTACCCCTCCGACAGTGCCGCGCTCCCTCAGTACTGCCCCTCTCAAAGTGCATCGCTCCCTCAGTACTGCCCCTCCGACAGAGCAGCGCTCCCTCAGTACTGCCCCTCCGACAGTGCAGCGCTCCCTCAGTGCTGCCCCTCCGACAGTGCAGCGCTCCCTCAGTACTGCCCCTCCGACAGTGCAGTGCTCCCTCAGTACTGCCCCTCCGATTGTGAAGCGCTTCCTCAGTACTGCCCCTCCGACAGTGCAGCACTCCCTCAGTACTGCCCCTCCGATTGTGAAGTGCTCCCTCAGTACTGACCCTCCGACAGTGCGGAGCTCCCTCAGTACAGTCCCTCCGACAGTGCGGCGCTCCCTCAGTACTACACCTCTGACAGTGCTGCGCTCCCTCAGTTCTGCCCCTCCGACAGTGCGGCGCTCCCTCAGTACTACCCCTCAGACAGTGCGGCGCTCGCTCAGTACAGTCCCTCCGACTGTGCGGCGCTCCCTCAGTAATACCCCTCTGACAGTGCGGCGCTCCCTCAGTACAGTCCCTCCGACAGTACGGCGCTCCCTCAGTACTACCCCTCTGACAGTGCGGCGCTCCCTCAGTACTACCCCTCAGACAGTGCGGCGCTCGCTCAGTACTGACCCTCCGGTTGTGAAGCGCTTCCTCAGTACTGCCCCTCTGACAGTGCGGCGCTCCCTTAGTACTGCTCCTCCGACAGTGCAGCGCTCACTTAGTACTGCCCCTCTGACAGTGCAGCACTCCCTCAGTACTGCCCCTCGGACAGTGCGGCGTTCCCCCAGTACTGCCCCTCCGACAGTGCAGCGCTCCCTCAGTACTGCCCCTCCGACAGTGCAGTGCTCCCTCAGTACTGCCCCTCCGACAGTGCAGCGCTCCCTCAGTACTGCCCCTCCGACAGTGCAGCGCTCCCTCAGTACGGTCCCTCCGACAGTGCAGCGCTCCCTCAGTAAAGACCCTCCGACAGTGCAGCGCTCCCTCAGTACTGCCCCTCCGACAGTGCGGCGCTCCCTCAGTACGATCCCTCCGACAGTGCGGCGTTCCCTCAGTACTGACCCTCCGACAGTGGGCACTCCCTCAGTACTGCCCCTCCGACAGTGCAGTGCTCCCTCAGTACTGCCCCTTCAATTGTGATGCGCTCCCTCAGTAATGCCCCTCCGACAGTGCGGCGCTCCCTCAGTACTGCCCCTCCGACAGTGCAGCGCTCCCTCAGTAAAGACCCTCCGACAGTGCGGCGCTCCCTCAGTACTGACCCTCCGACAGTGGGCACTCCCTCAGTACTGCCCCTCCGACAGTGCAGTGCTCCCTCAGTACTGCCCCTTCAATTGTGATGCGCTCCCTCAGTAATGCCCCTCCGACAGTGCGGCGCTCCCTCAGTACATGCTATTCCGACAGTGCGGCGCTCCCTCAGTACTGCCCCTCTGACAGTGCGGCGCTCCCTCAGTACGGTCACTCCGACAGTGCGATGCTCCCTCAGTACTGACCCTCCGACAGTGCAGCGCTCCCTCAGTACTGCCCCTCCAACAGTGCAGCGCTCCCTCAGTACTGACCCTCCGACAGTGCAGCGCTCCCTCAGTACTGCCCCTCCGACAGTGCGGCGCTCCCTCAATACGGTCCCTCCGACAGTGAGGCGCTCCCTCAGTACAGTCCCTCCGACAGTGCGGCGCTCCCTCAGTACTGACCCTCCAACAGTGGGCGCTCCCTCAGTACTGCCCCTCCGACAGTGCAGTGCTCCCTCAGTTCTGCCCCTTCAATTGTGATGCGCTCCCTCAGTAATGTCCCTCCGACAGTGCGGCGCTCCCTCAGTACATGCTATTCCGACAGTGCGGCGCTCCCTCAGTACTGCCCCTCTGACAGTGCGGCACTCCCTCAGTACTGCCCCTCTGGCAGGGCACTGCTCCCGCAGTACTGCCCCTTCAATTGTGATGCGCTCCCTCAGTAATGTCCCTCCGACAGTGCGGCGCTCCCTCAGTACATGCTATTCCGACAGTGCGGCGCTCCCTCAGTACTGCCCCTCCGACAGTGCAGCGCTCCCTCAGTACTGCCCCTCCGACAGTGCGGCGCTCCCTCAGTACTGCCCCTCCGACAGTGCGGCGCTCCCTCAGTACGGTCACTCCGACAGTGCAGCGCTCCCTCAGTACTGCCCCTCCGACAGTGCAGCGCTCCCTCAGTACTGCCCCTCCGACAGTGCGGCGCTCCCTCAGTACTGCCCCTCCGACAGTGCAACGCTCCCTCAGTACTGCCCCTTCGACAGTGCGGCGCTCCTTCAGTACTGCCCCTCCGACAGTCCGGCGCTCCCTCAGTACTGCCCTTCCGACAGTGCAGCGCTCCCTCAGTACCGCCCCTCCGACAGTGCAGCGCTCCCTCAGTACCACCCCTCCGACAGTGCAGCGCTCCCTCAGTACTGCCCCTCCGACAGTACAGCGCTCACTCAGTACTGCCCCTCCGACAGTGCAGCACTCCCTCAGTACTGCCCCTCCGACAGTGCAGCGCTCCCTCAGTACTGCCCCTCCGACAGTGCAGCGCTCCCTCAGTACTGCCCCTCCGACAGTGCGGCGCTACCTCAGTACTGCCCCTCCGACAGTGCAGCGCTCCCTCAGTACTGCCCCTCCGACAGTACGGCGCTCCCTCAGTACTGCCCCTCCGACAGTGCGGCGCTCCCTCAGTACTGCCCCTCCGACATTGCGGCGCTCCCTCAGTACTGCCCCTCCGACAGTGCAGCACTCCCTCAGTACTGCCCCTTCGACAGTGCGGCGCTCCCTCAGTACTGACCCTCCGACAATGCAATACTCCCTCAGTGCTGACCCTCCCACAGTGCAGCACTCCCGCAGTACCACCCCTCCGACAGTGCAGCGCTCCCTCAGTACTGCCCCTCTGACAGTGCAGCGCTCCCTCAGTACTGCCCCTCCGACAGTGCAGCGCCCACTCAGTACTGCCCCTCCGACAGTGCAGCACTCCCTCAGTACTGCCCCTCCGACAGTGCGGCGCTCCCTCAGTACTGCCCCTCCGACAGTACGGCGCTCCCTCAGTACCGCCCCTCCGACAGTGCGGCGCTCCCTCAGTACTGCCCCTCCGACAGTGCAGCACTCCCTCAGTACCACCCCTCCGACAGTGCAGCGCTCCCTCAGTACTGCCCCTCTGACAGTGCAGTGCTCCCTCAGTACTGCCCCTCCGACAGTACAGCGCCCACTCAGTACTGCCCCTCCGACAGTGCAGCACTCCCTCAGTACTGTCACTCCGACAGTACGGCGCTCCCTCAGTACTGCCCCTCCGACAGTGCAGCGCTCCCTCAGTACTGCCCCTCCGACAGTACGGCGCTCCCTCAGTACTGACCCTCCGACATTGCGGCGCTCCCTCAGTACTGCCCCTCCGACAGTGCGGCGCTCCCTCAGTACTGCCCCTCCGACAGTGCGGCGCTCCCTCAGTACTGACCGTCCGACAGTGCGGCACTCCCTCTGCACTACACTGGGAGCGTCGGCCTGGATTATGTGCTCAAGTCTCTGAAGTGGGGACTGGAACCCACGACCTCCTGTCTCAGAGGCGAAAATGTTGTAATGTGGATAACACTGAGCCCCCGAGCCAGGACTTGCACTTAAATTAAATTTGAAGGTTGCAGCCTCGAAAATCGGTCACAACTTTTGACAGGAGTTTTTCCCATTTATTCCTTCTTGGGATGTGGGCGTCGCTGATTGCCCATCCCTAGCTGCCCTGGCTACAAGCGAGTGGCTCGCTGGGCCACTTCAGAGGTGCACGTGTCAGCCACGTTGGTGTCGGACTGGCCCAGAGATAGGCCCAGACCGGGTAAGGACTGCGGGTTTCCCTTCCCTGAAGGGCCATCAATGAACCAGTTGAGTTTTTACTGCAATCCGACAGCTTCACTCTTTGAGACCAGCTTTTTAATTTCCTGAATTTTAAAACTGAATTGAAATTCTCAAACTGCCCGCAGCAAGGTTTGAACTACACTTTGGATTATTATTCCAGGTCTCTGGATTTATTAGTGCAGGAACATAACCAGTACGCCACCGCGCCTGTCCGCTGGGACAGCAACGCTCTCCGCCAGGACCTGGATACCATGGGTCGCGACCTTAGGCCAGGGGTTCTGGGACGTGGACGGCAGGTCGTTGACCTGCGGGAGGAGGTTAAGGGGGGGGGGCCTCATTCGGGACCCGGTGAGGCGTCAGCCGGACATCTTCAACCGCAGGCTGAGGTGACTGCCAGCGGGTGGGGTCGAGGGGGTCTACAGGTCAGGATCGGGGCCTATACACAACCGCCCCCCCCCCCCGCCACCTCAAAGATCAGGGGAGTCCCATTAAAAAGAAAACACTGACCAGTGGCTCCCGTGATCACAGATGGGAGCCGGTGGTGGGGTGGGGCGGGGAGCGTCCTCCCCACAGGTCCGATCCCGATCTCACTCACCTTCTGCACGCGCTTTCCCTGGATCGGGAGCAGGAACCCTGGATGATTATCCACCTTATCCAAACCCCCGTAAATACCTGTAGCCGTCCCCGTGCTGAGGTCCATTCACTGCAGGCCAGGACTCGACCCTGGTCACGTCCAGGTCTGTGGGGCCCACTCCATGGCTGGGCCAGGCATTAACCAACCAATTCTATTCCAATGTATTTTCTGGCGCAGCCCTTCCCCCCCTTTAAGAGGCTTTCTTTCCCATGACAAAAAACCGTCCCTTTATTCAACGCGCTGAAATGCCGAGTCTATTTTTATCTCAAATCTGGTGGAGAGATTGATTAAAAGGGTCGCTACTTCTCAGCTGACTGCTCAGCAGATGAAGCCCCAATCATCCCCCTTGCGTAGAGACGGACCCCTTTTAATTAAAGGCGCACACACACCTGTATTGGCTGGCAGTCTCCCACTTGCTTATTTATCAGAATGTGTTCTCCAAACCCCCACCTCCATCTCACCAGGAACAGCGAATGCCCCACTGTTCTGACAAGTGTATAAAATTATGAGGGGCATAGACAAAGTGGATAGAAAGGGCCTATTTCCCTTAGCAACAACCAGGGGGCACAGATTTAAAGTATTTGGTGGAAGGTTTAGTGGGGATTTGAGGGGAAATTTCTTCACCCAGAGGGTGGTGGGGGTCTGGAACTCACTGCCTGAAAGGGTGGTCGAAGCAGGAACCCTCACCACATTTAAAAAGTACTTGGATGTGCACTTGGGATGCTGTAACCCGCAGGGCTACGGACCAAGAGCTGGGAAGTGGGATTAGGCTGGAGAGCTCTTTGTTGGCCGGCGCGGACACGATGGGCCGAATGGCCTCCTTCCATGCTGTAATGTTCTATGATTCTACCTATGATTCTATGAAGATGGGGGTGAGGTGGGGGGCAACAGGAGGCACCATTTTGCGATAGCGGATAACGCAGCCTCGACGTTCCAGATTGTCCGCACCATTTCGGTGACGATATTGCAATAACGGCACCCCTCCCCGCCCCCGCCCACCCCCACCAACTTCTTTTGCCCCGCGCCCCTTCCACCTTGGAGGCAGTGCAGAGAAGGTTCATTAAGTTGATTCCTGGGATGAAGGGGTTGACGTATGAGGAAAGGTTGAGCAGGTTGGGCTGATACTCATTGGAGTTTAGAAGAATGAGGTGATCTTATTGAAACATATAAGATTCTGAGGGGGGTTGACAGGGTGGATGCTGAGAGGATGTTTCCCCTAGTGGGGGTATCTAGAACTAGGGGGCATAGTTTCAGAATAAGGAATCGCCCTTTTAAGACGGAGATGAGGAGGAATTTCTTCTCTCAGAGGGTCGGGAATCTTTGGAATTCTCTTCCCCAGAGAGCTGTGGAGACGGAGTCAGTGAATATATTCAAGGCGAAGATTGACACATTTGAACTACAGGGGAGTCCAGGGGTTCGGGGGAGAGAGCGGGAAAGTGGTGTTGCGGCCAAGATTGGATCAGCCATGATCTTATTGAATGGCGGAGCAGGCTCGAGGGGCCGATTGGCCGACTCCTGCTCCTGTTTCTTATGTTCTTATGTCCACCTGATAGCAAAATGGAAGTATCTGCATTGAGGGATTGACACATGGCGTCGACCTTTAACCTCGCCTTCCGACAGAGCCAATTCCATTACCAAGCCCGCTTAACCAGCCTAAAGCCCTGGTGGTGAAAGATTAATTAAGATTCGGGACGGCTGAACAATAAAAAGGTAGGTCTATCTCCTGTTTCAGTTTTATCCTCGATATAGATTTAAAGGCACACACATTACCAGGTGGTTTCCTCGGTAACGCTGCATCAGAAGCCTCTACAATTCCAACAACATCAGCATTAGAAAGGACTTGCATTTCTACAGCGCCTATCACGTCCTCAAGACACCCCCAAAGCGCTTTACAGCCAATGAAGTACTTTGGAATTGTAATGCAGGAAGCACGGCAGCCAATATGCGCACAGCAAGCTCCAACAAACAGGGATGTGATACCGACCCAGATAATGTTTTTTTAAGTGATGTTGGTTGAGGGATAAATATCGGCCCCAGGACACTGGGGAGAACTCCCCGCCCCCCCCCCCTGCTCTTCTTCCAATAGTGTTACAGGGTCTTTTACGTCCACCTGAGAGAGCAGACGGGGCCTCGATTTAATGTCTTCACTGAAAGACGGCACCTCCGACAGTGCAGCCCTCCCTCAGAAACATAGAAGATAGGAGCAGGAGTAGGCCATTCGGCCCCTCGAGCCTGCTCCGCCATTTAATGAGATCATGGCTGATCATCCAAATTCAGTACCCTGTCCCTGCCTTCTCCCCATATCTCTTGATCCCTTTAGCCTTAAGAAATATATCGAACTCCTTTTTGAATATATTTAATGAATTGGCCTCAACTGCCTTCTGTGGTAGAGAATTCCACAGGTTCACCACTCTCTGGGTGAAGAAATTCCTCCTCATTTCTGTCCTAAATGGCTTATCCCTTATCCTTAGACTGTGAGCCCGCAGCACTGCACCGGGAGCGTCGGCCTGGATTTACGTGCTCAAGTCTATGGGAGTGAGACTTGATCCCACAGACCTTGTGTCTCAGAGGTGAAAGCGCTGCCCTCTGAGCCACAGCTGGCACACATTGCAAAAATACTTAAATAAATGAATAGATACTTTTTTTTAAAAAAACAGTGCAACTTTCTCCAGCAACTCCGTTGACCGATGAAATCTGAAATGCCTCTCGGCAACGCTGCGGATTCCTGACTTTTCCATAACCCATTTCAGAGGAATGAAATCTCCTTTGAGGAAAAAACGTGTCACCCATGTCCTAACAACCCACGGGATATGGTGCTAAGGCGGGTAAGTGGAGTTGAGGTCACAGATCAGCCATGGCTTAATAGAACAGCAGCACAGGCTCCAGGGGCTGAATGGCCTCCTCCTGTTGCTCATGAGTGGCAGTTCGGACCTAAACTAGTCTCAAGGACGTTTTCAACTACCCAACCTCCTTAACTTTACGGGCATTGATAAATCCAAGGTAGGATTTCAGTTGACTAATCTTTTTTTGGTTTAAAGAAAGACTTGCATTTATATAGCCCCTTTTACAACCTCAGGACGTCCCACAGAGACCGCACCTTGAGTATTGTGTGCAGTTTTGGTCACCTTACCTGAGGAAGGATGTTCTTGCCATGGAGGAAGTGCAGCAAAGATTCACCAGGCTGATACCTGGGATGGCAGGAATGACGTATGAGGAGAGATTGGGTCGATTGGGCTTATACTCGCTGGAGTTTAGAAGAATGAGAGGGGATCTCATTGAAACTTATAAAATTCTGACAGGACTGGACAGACTAGATGCAGGAAGGATGTTCCCGATGGTCGGAGAGTCCAGAACCAGGGGTCACAGTCTAAGGATAGGGGGTAAGCCATTTAGGACAGAGATGAGGAGGAATTTCTTCACCCAGAGAGTGGTGAACCTGTGGAATTCTCTACATAGAAGGCAGTA
The DNA here is from genome assembly GCF_052327205.1 of Somniosus microcephalus. Lineage (NCBI taxonomy): Eukaryota > Metazoa > Chordata > Chondrichthyes > Squaliformes > Somniosidae > Somniosus > Somniosus microcephalus. The sequence continues at coordinate 32,879,112 of NW_028225182.1, forward strand.
GATGCCAATTCATTAAATATATTCAAGAAGGAGTTGGATATATTTCTTAAGGCTAAAGGGATCAAGGGATATGGGGAGAAAGCCGGGACAGGGTACTGAATTTGGATGATCAGCCTTGATCTCATTGAATGGCGGAGCAGGCTCGAGGGGCCGAATGGCCTACTCCTGCTCCTATCCTCTATGTTTCTATGTTTCTAAAGCGCGTTACGGCCAATGAAGTACTTTTTGAAGAGTTGTAATGTGGGAAACACGGCAGCCAATTTGTGCACAGCAAGCTCCCACAAACAGCAACGTGATAATGACCAGATCATCTGTTTTTAGTGATGTTGATTGAGGGATAAATATTGGGCCCAGGACACCGGGGAGAACTCCTCCCCAGCTCTTCTTCCAAAAGTGGCCTTGGGAACCTTGTACGTCCACCTGAGAGGGCAGACGGGGGACTCGGTTTAATGTCTCATCCGAAAGACGGCACCTCCGGCAGTGCAGCGCTCCCACAGTACTGCACCGGGAGTGTCACAGGCCTGGGATTTTTGCGCTCGAGTCTCTGGAGTGGGGACTCGAACCCACGACCTTCTGACTCAGAGGCGAGAGAGAGAGGGACGCCCACTGAGCCACTAGCTGACACATAAACCGTAAGGAAACCGTAAGCTTCCGCCAACCAGACGGAGAGGGTTTAAGATAAAAGGTCACGAACGAATGGCTTTCAATGAATGACAAACCGAGAGAGAAAAGATGCATCAGGAAAGAGGGAACGTGGGGGGATGAGATCAAATCGGGATGAATAGAAGAGGGGCGGGGAAGGGGAAGGGGAGGAAAAACCCCGCAGATCTCCATCAGCTCCTCCACGATCTAAGGCAGTTTGTAATAAGGAGCAGACTGGTCTTAGCAATCAGCAGCCCCAACACAAACACAGCGTATGGTGGCATGGTGGCTATGTTACTGGACTAATAATCTAGTCGGTCTAGACGAAAGCTGGCAAACGCATAGTTCAAATCTCTTCAGCAACTAGAGAATTTAAATTGAATAGCTCGTAATGGTGACCCTGAAACTACTGGATTTTTCTAACAACCCATCTAGTTCACTAATGTACTTTAGGGAAGGAAATCTGCCATCTTTACCCGATCTGGGCCTACAAGGCAGGAGTCAGGAATACTCTCCACTTGCCTGGATGAGTGCAGCTCCAACAACACTCAAGAAGCTCGACACCATCCAGGACAAAGCAGCCCGCTTGATTGGCACCCCATCCACCACCTTAAACATTCACTCCCTCCACCACCGGCGCACCGTGGCTGCAGTGTGGACCATCTACAAGATGCACTGCAGCAACTCGCCAAGGCTTCTTCGGCAGCACCTCCCAAACCCGCGACCTCTTCCACCTAGAAGGACAAGGGCAGCAGTTGCATGGGAACACCACCACCTCCAAGTTCCCCTCCAAGTCACACACACCATCCCGACTTGGAAGTATATCGGCCGATCCTTCATCGTCGCTGGGTCAAAATCCTGGAACTCCCTCCCTAACAGCACTGTGGGAGCACCTTCACCACACGGACTGCAGCGGTTCAAGAAGGCGGCTCACCACCACCTTCTCAAGGGCAATTAGGGATGGGCAATAAATGCTGGCCTTGCCAGCGACGCCCACATCCCAGAAAAACGAATTTACAAACCCACAGCAATGTGGTTGACTCAGAGCAGCCCCTCTGAAATAAACCTAGCAAGCCATTCAGCGAAGGCGGCTCACCACCACCTTCTCGAGGGCAATTAGTGATGGGCAATAAATGCGGGACGCCCATGTCCCGTGAATGAATAAAAAATAACTTCTTCAATATTCAAAGAGTAATGAGTTTATGACCTAGCTGGATTATTCTGCAGAGGGAGGGTTAATATATATATATAACATTTTCCTTCTTGAGAATGATTTTTACTTCTTCGATCTCTCTGCCATCAATTTTGAAATGAGTTCTTTGAAAATACAGAGGAAAAAAACAGCAAAGCGGGCGAGATGAAGAGGGGCGGGAGAAGGCCCCTAAGGAGCCAGTTGGGCCGAATGGCCTGTCCCTGTGCTGTCCCATTCCATGTCATTCTACTTCTACATTACTGAACTTAAAGAAGGAGGGAAGGTCTTAGGACTGGGGAAAGTGAAATGAGAGGGCGCGTGAGGAAAGTAAGCGAGACGGGAAAACAGACAGAAAGAGATACAAAGAACCAGACGGAGAAAGAGAAAGTGAGAGCAGGTGAGGCGGAGGAAGAGAGACGGCGAGGGAGAGGCAGAAAGAGAGCAGGGGGGGACTGGGAAAGAGAAAGCAAGGGCAAGAGCAGGGTGAGAAAGAGCAGAGCAAATGCATGGGGGGTGGAATAGAGACAAAGATTGAGAGAGAGAATGAGGAGGGAGGGGAGAGGGAGAAAGGAGAGAGAAGGAAGGATAGAGGCAATTGAAGAGTGAGGGGATGGATTGGAGACAGGGCGCTGGAGAAAGGGAGAGGGATGGTAAAGAGCAACAGGAATCAAGGTAGAGGGTTGGAAAAGAGGTGGAATCAAGAAAGGATGGGGAAAAGTGTGAGGGCGGAGTAACAGCGGGATAGGGAAAGAGAGAGGGAATGGGGAGCTAGCGCGCAGGAGGCGAAAGAGCGAGGGAAAGAGGGAGGGGAGGAGAGGGAGGAATGCGGAAAAGGGAGGTATGGGAGGGAAAAGAGAGGGAGGGAAGGAGAAAGTGAGGGAGGGGTGGGGGAAAGCAGAAGGGATAGGGAAGAGTTAGAAGATAAAGAGCGTGGGATGAGGAGACGGGGTGAGGCGGAGAGGGGGAGACGGAGAGAGGGAGAGAGGGGCAGAGATAGAGGAATGGATAGGGGGGCATGGAGCGAGTGGGATCAAGAGGGGGAATGGGGATCGATAGAGAGGCGGATGGGGAGAGAGAGAGAGAGAGTGGGGTGGGGAGAGGGGGGATGGGGAGAGAGAGGGGGGATGGGGAGAGAGGGGGGGATGGGGAGAGAGAGGGGGGATGGGGAGAGAGAGGGGGGATGGGGAGAGAGAGAGGGGATGGGGAGAGAGAGGGGGGATGGGGAGAGAGAGGGGGGATGGGGAGAGAGAGGGGGATGAGGCAAGAGAGAGGGGGGATGGGGAGAGAGAGGGGGGGTGGGGAGAGGGGGGGGATGGGGAGAGAGGGGGGATGGGGAAAGAGGGGGATGGGGAGAGAGGGGGGGATGGGGAGAGAGGGGGGGATGGGGAGAGGGGGGGATGGGGAGAGAGAGGGGGGGATGGGGAGAGAGAGGGGGATGGGGAGAGAGAGGGGGGGTGGGGAGAGAGAGGGGGGGTGGGGAGAGAGAGGGGGGATGGGGAGAGAGAGGGGGGATGGGGAGAGAGAGGGGGGATGGGGAGAGAGAGGGGGGATGGGGAGAGAGAGGGGGGATGGGGAGAGAGAGGGAGGATGGGGAGAGAGGGGGGTGGGGAGAGAGGGGGGTGGGGAGAGAGGGGGGTGGGGAGAGACGGGGGGGTGGGGAGAGAGAGGGGGGATGGGGAGAGAGAGGGGGGATGCGGAGAGAGAGGGGGGATGGGGAGAGAGAGGGGGGATGGGGAGAGAGAGGGGGGATGGGGAGAGAGAGAGGGGGGATGGGGAGAGAGAGAGGGGGGATGGGGAGAGAGAGGGGGGATAGGGAGAGAGAGGGGGGATGGGGAGAGAGAGGGGGGATGGGGAGAGAGAGGGGGATGGGGAGAGAGAGGGGGATGGGGAGAGAGAGGGGGGGATGGGGAGAGAGGGGGGATGGGGAGAGAGGGGGGGATGGGGAGAGAGAGGGGGGATGGGGAGAGAGAGGGGGGATGGGGAGAGAGAGGGGGAAAGTGGTGTGATGGGCAAGAACAAGGGAGAGGAATATGGAGTGGGATAGAGGAAGAGGAACGGAGAGAGGGATAGAGTGAGAAGATAAGGAGAGAGGGGTGAGAGAGATGTGGAGAGAAGGGGATAGCAATAGATGGCTGGGGAAAGGTCAGGGAGAGAGAGGGGGAGATCAATTGGGAAGAAAGGATGGAGTGCGAGGGGCAACAAGGGAGGGGTTGGGATTCAGGGGACCAAGGGATGAGAGAGGAATGGAGAGATGGAGAGGAATAAGAGAGAGGGGTTGAGAGAATGGAGGAGTGGAGGGAGAGAGGAATGGGAACGATGTGAAGCTGAAGGATGGGAGAGGGATAGATAGGAGGGGATGAGAGAGGTTGATAGGGATGAGAGAGAGAGAGGAGGATAGAGAGATGGGAGAGAGCGAGAGAGGAGGGGGATGGAGAGAGCGGTCGATAGGAATGAGAGAGAGAGGATAGAAAGATTGGAGAGAGGGAGAGGGAGAGGAGGGGATGGAGAGAGAGAAGGATTGAGAGATGAAGAGAGGAAGAGAGAGAGGAGGGCGATGGAGAGAGAGGCCAATAGTGATGAGAGAGAAGGGAGAGAGGGAGAGTGAGAGAGAGTATAGATTGGAGAGAGGGAGAGAGGAGGGGGATGAGAGAGAGAAGGATAGAGAGATTGGAGAGAGGGAGAGAGGAGGGGGGTGAGAGAGAGAAGGAGAGAGGAGGGGGATGAGAGAGAGAAGGAGAGAGAGGTGGGAGAGAGTGAGAGAGAGAGGATAGAGAGATTGGAGAGAGGGAGAGAGAGAGGAGAGCGATGGAGAGAGAGGCCGATAAAGATGAGAGAGAGAGGGAAGGAGGGAGAGAGGGGGGAGAGCGATGGAGAGAGAGAGGATGAGAAGGAGAGAGAGATGGCAGAGAGGGAAAGAGGGAGAGAGAGATGGGAGAGAGGGGGAGAGAGGAGGGGATGGAGAGAGAGGCCGATAGGGATGAGAAGGAGAGAGGATGAGATGGGAGAGAGGGAGAGAGGAGGAGAGGGGGAGAGAGGAGGAGAGGGGGAGAGAGAGATGGGAGAGAGGGAGAGCGAGAGGGAGAGAGGAGGAGAGGGGGAGAGAGAGATGGGAGAGAGAGAGGGAGGGAGAGAGGGAGAGAGAGAGGAGAGCGATGAAGAGAGAGGCCGATAGGGATGAGAAGGAGAGAGGATGAGATGGGAGAGAGGGAGAGAAGGAGAGAGAGAGGGGGAGAGGGATGGGCAGAAAGATAATTCTTTTAAAAATCGAATGAAAGAAAGTGTAAAAACGAACTGAGACTCCAATCAGCGGAGCATGCAGATGAAAGCACAAATCAATCCCAAACCATCCCATCCCCTGCAAAATCCAAGAGTAAATAAAAGCGCTCACCTCGAATTCCTTCGGATCCGCGAGCCCTGGTGCTGACAGAGCTGAGAAGGTCCACAGATTTCCTCTCTCACACACACAGAGAGACACACGACGGTCGCTGGGGTCTTCGACTCAACTACAGATCTGCATCGGAGGAGAAAAAGCGAGGGGGCAGAACAACCATCTTACTGCAAGGAACACACTCCACCTCCCCCCGCCTTGCAGAAGCTACAGGCGTTGCTTTCCTTCAGGGTGGGTGGGTGGGGGGAGCGAAAGGGAGGGTCGAAATAACATGCCCCACAAATTAGATTTCAATTCTCAAACAACTGTGCAGTTGGCAAAAATATTTTCCAACCAAACCCCGTCAATCCAAATTGTTATATATATATATATTTATATGTTTTAAATCTTGCTGTTTGTTGAAAAAGCTGAATATGAAAAGATGGATTATATTTTTGTTCTTGCAGAGAATGGATGCTGGGGATCCAAGCGGTTGTCTTTCAATCAGCTCCAGCAATGAATCCTTCCTCTCTCTCTCTCTCTCTCTCACCCTCTCCCACTCTTCCTTGCTTCCTCCCCCCCCGCCTCTCTCTCCGGCAACCTGATGGGAAATAGACAGAATCGAGTCAGTTTCACAGGGCAGGCAGCCTGCATCAGCCTGACGTCATGCCAATTCCCCTTAAAGGTGAACTCGAACCGCTGTAATACATTTCAAAAAAAAAATCATTGGCAATGCCTCGACCTGATTTAAAGCCAGCATCCCGTATTTAAATCGATCGTTCAGATCGTCTTGGTTCGTGAATGGTTTCTTCAAGACCTGCATTCCCAGATCAGTGTATCTGTATGCCCAGATCAGTGTCCTCTTCTGGATGCACCCTAAAACAAAGAAAAAGTAACTAATGACATTTTAAATAAAACTTAACACTTGAATTAAAATTTTGTTGGCCGGGGTGCTGATGCACTCCAGTCCCCGGGGCGCCCACCAGTCGCGAAAAGCTTCGAACGTGCCAGTGAACAACGTGCTCGCCATCTCCAGGGCCACCACCTAGATCAGTGAATCTGTCCCCTAGATCAGTGTATCTGTCCCCCTAGATCAGTGTATCTGTCCCCCTAGATCAGTGTATTTGTCCCCCTAGATCAGTGTATCTGTCCCCCTAGATCAGTGTATCTGTCCCCCTAGATCAGTGTATTTGTCCCCCTAGGTCAGTGTATCTGTCCCCCTAGATCAGTGTATCTGTCCCCTAGATCAGTGTATCTGTCCCCTAGATCAGTGTATCTGTCCCCTAGATCAGTGTATCTGTCCCCTAGATCAGTGTATTTGTCCCCCTAGATCAGTGTATCTGTCCCCTAGATCAGTGTCTCTGTCCCCCTAGATCAGTGTTTCTGTCCCCTAGATCAGTGTATCTGTCCCCCTAGATCAGTGTACCTGTCCCCTAGATCAGTGTATCTGTCCCCCTAGATCAGTGTATCTGTCCCCCTAGATCAGTGTATCTGTCCCCTAGATCAGTGTATCTGTCCCCCTAGATCAGTATATCTGTTAACTAGATCAGTGTCTCTGTCCCTCTGGATCAGTGTATCTGACCCTAGATCAGTGTATCTGTCCCTGAGATCAGTGTATCTGTCCCCTAGATCAGTGTAACTGTCCTCCTAGATCAGTATATCTGACCCCTAGATCAGTGTATCTGTCCCCCTAGATCAGTGTATCTGTCCCCTAGATCAGTGTATCTGTCAACTAGATCAGTGTCTCTGTCCCCCTGGATCAGTGTATCTGACCTTAGATCAGTGTATCTGTCCCCTAGATCAGTGAATCTGTCCCCCTAGATCAGTGTATCTGTCCCCTAGATCAGTGTATCTGTCCCCTAGATCAGTGTATCTGTCCCTAGATCAGTGTATCTGTCCCCTAGATCAGTGTATCTGTCCCCTAGATCAGTGTACCTGTCCCCTAGATCAGTGTATCTGTCCCCTAGAACAGTGCATCTGTCCCCCTAGATCTGTGTATCTGTCCCTAGATCAGTGTATCTGTCCCCCTAAATCAGTACATCTGTCCCCTAGATCAGTGTATCTGTCCCTAGATCAGTGTATCTGTCCTCCTAGATCAGTGTATCTGTCCCCTAGATCAGTGTATCTGTCCCCTAGATCAGTGTATCTGTCCTCCTAGATCAGTATATCTGACCTAGTCAGTGTATCTGTCTCCCTAGATCAGTGTATCTGTCCCCCTAGATCAGTGTATCTGTCCCCTAGATCAGTGTATCTGTCCCCCTAGATCAGTGTATCTGTCCCCTAGATCAGTGTATCTGTCCCCCTAGATCAGTGTATCTGTCCCCTAGATCAGTGTATCTGTCCCCCTAGATCAAATCAAATCAACTTTTATTGTCATTGTTAGTGCACAAGTGCAGTACAACAAAATGTAGGCTTACGGCTCCCGAGGGTGTACAATTTGGATTCGGACACTTAACATTTCAACATACATATGTACATATATATTAGCATAAATATGACCATAATAAAGTGCATCGGCAGATGTGCAGGCTTTAGTGTTTATTTGTGGAGTTCAGTAGGATGACAGCCCTGGGAAAGAAGCTGTTCCTAAATCTGGTTGTACGGGTGCAAATGCATCTGTAGCGTCTTCCAGATGGTAGGAGGGTGAACAGACTGTGGCTGGGGTGGGTAGGGTCTTTGATGATGGACCGTGCCCTCCGTAGGCAGCGTTTCTGATATATATGTTCTATGGTCGGTAGCCGGGTGCCGGTAATGCATTGGGAAGTTTTGACTACACGCTGCAGGGCTTTCCGGTCATGGGAGCTACAGCTGGTGTGCCATACCATGATACAGTTTGTCAGGATGCTCTCTATAGTGCAGCGGTAGAAGTTAGAGAGGATCGGGGGTGACAGATTACATCCCTTCAGCCTCCTCAAGAAATATAGGCGCTGCTGGGCCTTCTTCACCAGAGAGGAGGTGTTGAGGGACCAGGAGAGGTTTTCCATGATGTGGACTCTGAGGAACTTAAAGCTGGCCACCCTTTCCACCTCCACCCTATTGATGTGGATGGGGCGGAGGTCCCCCTAGATCAGTGTATCTGTCCCCTAGATCAGTGTATCTGTCAACTAGATCAGTGTCTCTGTCCCCTGGATCAGTGTACCTGACCTTAGATCAGTGTATCTGTCCCTAGATTAGTGGATCTGTCCCTCTAGATCAGTGTATCTGTCCCCTAGATCAGTGTATCTCTCCCCTAGATCAGTGTATCTGTCCGCTAGATCAGAGTATCTGTCCCCCAGATCAGTGTACCTGTCACACTAGATCAGTGTATCTGACCCCGTAGATCAGTGTACCACCCCCCTAGATCAGTGTATCTGTCTGCAAGATCAGTGTCTCTGTCCCCCTGGATCAGTGTATCTGACCCTAGATCAGTGTATCTTTTCCTAGATCAGTGTTTCTGTCCCTAGATCAGTGTACCTGTCACACTAGATCAGTGTATCTGTCCCCTAGATCAATGTATCTGTCAACTAGATCAGTGTATCTGTCCCTTAGATCAGTATATCTGTCCCCTAGATCAGTGTATCTGTCCCCCTAGATCATTGTATCTGTCCCCTAGATCAGTGTATCTGTCCCCTAGATCAGTGTACCTGTCCCCTAGATCAGTGTTTCTGTAACCTTAGATCAGTGTATTTGTCCCATAGATCAATGTATCTGTCAACTAGATCAGAGTATCTGTCCCCCTAGATCAGTGTATCTGTCCCCTAGATCAGTGTATCTGACCCTAGATCACTGTATCTGTCCCCTAGATCAGTGTATCTGTTCCCTAGATCAGTGTATCTGTCCCCTAGATCAGTGTATCTGCCAACTAGATCAGTGTATCTGTCCCCCTAGGTCAGTGTGTCTGTCCCCAAGATCAGTGTATCTGTCCCCGAGATCAGTGTATCTGTCCCCTAGATCAGTGTGTCTTTCCCCCTAGATCAGTGCATCTGTCCCCTAGATCAGTGTATCTGTCCCCCTAGATCAGTGTATCTCTCCCCTAGATCAGTGTATCTGTCAACTAGATCAGTGTATCTGTCAACTAGATCAGTGTCTCTGTCCACTAGATCAGTGTATCTGTCACCCTAGATGAGTGAACCTGTCCCTAAATCAGTGTCTCTGTCCCTCTAGATCAGTGTATCTGTCCCCTAGATCCCTGTATCTGTCCCGTGGATCAGTGTATATGTCCCCCTAAATCAGTGTACCTGTCCCTTGATCAGTGTACATGTACCCAGATCAGTGTATCTGTCCCCTAGATCAGTGTACCTGTCCCCTAGATCAGTGTATCTGTCCCCCTAGATCAGTGTATCTGTCCCCTAGATCCGTGTATCTGTCCCCTAGATCAGTGTATATGTCCCCCTAGATCAGTGTATCTGTCCCCCTAGATCAGTGTATCTGTCCCCTAGATCCATCTATCTGTCCCCTAGATCAGTGTATATGTCCCCCTAGATCAATGTATCTGTCCCTTGATCAGTGTACATGTCACCTAGATCAGTGTATCTGTCCCTTGGATCAGTGTACCTGTCCCCTAGATCAGTGTATCTGTCCCCTAGATCAGTGTATCTGTCCCCTAGATCCGTGTATCTGTCCCCTAGATCAGGTATATGTCCCCCTAGATCAGTCTACCTGTCCCCTAGATCACTGTATATGTCCCCTAGATCAGTGTACCTGTCCCCTAGATCAGTGTATCTCTCCCCTAGATCAGTGTATATGTCCCCCTAGATCAGTGTATCTGTCCCTAGATCAGTGTATATGTCCCCCTAGATCAGTGTATCTGTCCCCTAGATCAGTGTATATCTCCCCCTAGATCAGTGTACCTGTCCCTAGATCAGTTTATCTGTACCCCTAGATCAGTGTATCTGTCCCCCTAGATCAGTTTACCTGTCCCCTAGATCAGTGTATCTATCCCCAGATCTGTGTATATGTCCACTTGGATCAGTGTACCTGTCCCATAGATCACTGTATCTGTCCCCCTAGATCAGTGTATCTGTCCCCTAGATCAGTGTATCTGTCCCCTAGATCAGTGTATCACTCCCCCTAGATCAGTGTATCTGTCCCCCTAGACCAGTGTATCTGTCCCCCTAGATCAGTGTATCTCTCCCCTAGCTCAGTGTATCTGTCCAAATAGATCAGTGTATCTGTCCACCCTAGATCAGTTTACCTGTCCCCTAGATCAGTGTATGAATCCCTAGATCTGTGTATATGTCCACTTGGATCAGTGTACCTGTCCCATAGATCAGTGTATCTGACCCCTAGATCAGTGTATCTGTCCCCTAGATCAGTGTATCTGTCCCCTAGATCAGTGTATCTCCCCTAGATCAGTGATCTGTCCCCTAGACCAGTGTATCTGTCCCCCTGGATCAGTGTATCTGTCCCCTAGATCAGTGTATCTGAAGCTAGATCAGTGTATCTTCCCTAGATCAGTGTATCTAGTCAGCTAGATCAGTGTAATCTGTCCCCCTAGATCAGTGTATCTGATCCTAGAGCAGAGTACCTGTCACTAGATCAGTGTATCTGTCCCTAGATCAGTGTATC
>NW_028225182.1:32890359-32933466 GCF_052327205.1 Somniosus microcephalus
TGATCAGTGTAGCTGTCCCCTAGATCAGTGTACATGTCGCCCTAGATCAGTGTACCTGTCCCCTAGCTCAGTGTATCTGTCCCTTAGACCAGTGTAGCTGTCCCCCTGGATCAGTGTATATCTCCCCCTAGATCAGTGTATCTGTCCCCTAGATCTGTGTATCTGACCCTAGATCAGTGTATCTCTCCGCTAGATCAGTGTATCTGTCCCCTTGATCAGTGTATCTGTCCCCCTAGATCAGTGTATCTGTGCCCCTAGATCAGTGTATCTGTCCCCTAGATCAGTGTATCTGTCCCCTAGATCAGTATATCTGTCACTAGATCAGTGTCTCTGTCCCTCTGGATCAGAGTATCTGACCCTAGATCAGTGTATCTGTCCCCTAGATCAGTGTATCTGTCCCCTATATCAGTGTATCTGTCCTCCTAGGTCAGTATATCTGACCCTAGATCAGTGTATCTGTCTCCCTAGATCAGTGTACCTGTCCCCTAGATTAGTGTATCTGTCCCCTCGATCAGTGTATCTGACCTTAGGTCAGTGTATCTGTCCCTTAGATCAGTGTATCTGTCCCTCTAGATCAGTGTATCTGTCCCCTAGATCAGGGTATCTCTCCCACTAGATCAGTGTATCTGTCCCCTAGATCAGTGTATCTGTCCCCTAGATCAGTGTACCTGTCACACTAGATCAGTACATCTGTCCCCGTAGATCAGTGTACCTCTCCCCCTAGATCAGTGCATCTGTCTGCTGGATCAGTGTCTCTGTCCCCCTGGATCAGTGTATCTGACCCTAGATCAGTGTATCTTTCCCTAGATCAGTGTATCTGTCCCTTGGATCAGTGTATTTACCCCCCTAGATCAGTGTATCTGTCTTTTAGTTCCGTGTATCTGTCCTCTAGATCAGTGTATATGTCACACTAGATCAGTAAACCTGTCCCTTAGATCAGTGTATATGTCCCCCTAGATCAGTGTATCTGTCCCCTAGATCAGTGTATATGTCCCCCTAGATCAGTGTATCTGTTCCCTAGATCAGTGTATATCTCCCCATAGATCAGTGTACCTGTCCCCTAGATCAGTGTATCTGTCCCCCTAGATCAGTGTACCTGTCCCCTAGATCAGTGTATCTCTCCCTAGATCAGTGTATCTCTCCCCCAGATCAGTGTATCTGTCCCCCTAGACCAGTGTATCTGTCCCCCTAGATCAGTGTATCTGTCCCCTAGATCAGCGTATCTGACCCTAGATCAGTGTATCTGTCCCATAGATCAGTGTATCTGTCCCCTAGCTCAGTGTATCTGTCCACCTAGATCAGTGTATCTGATAATAGAGCAGAGTATCTGTCCCCTAGATCAGTGTATCTGTCCCCTAGATCAGAGTATCTGCCCCCTGGATCAGTGTATTTGTCCCTAGATCAGTGTGTCTGTACACCTAGATAAGTGCATCTCTCCCCTAGATCTGTGTATCTGTAACCCTAGATCAATGTATCTCTCCCGCTAGATCAGAGTATCTGTCCCCTAGATCAGTTTACCTGTCCCCTAGATCAGTGTATGTGTCCCCCTAGATCAGTGCATCTGTCCCCTAGATCAGTGTCTCTGTCCCCCTAGATTAGTGTATCTGTCCGCCTAGATCAGAGTATCTGTCCCCTAGATCAGTGTATCTGTCACCTAGATCACTGTATCTGCCCCCTAGATCAGTGTATCTGTCCCCTAGATCAGTGTACCTGTCACACTAGGTCAGTATATCTGTCCCGTAGATCAGTGTACCTCTCCCCCTAGATCAGTGCATCTGTCTGCTGGATCAGTGTCTCGGTGCCCCTGGATCAGTGTATCTTTCCCTAGATCAGTGTATCTGTCCCTTGAATCAGTGTTTTTGTCCCCCTAGATCAGTGTATCTGTCCTCTAGATCCGTGTATCTGTCCTTTAGATCAGTGTATATGTCACCCGAGATCAGTACACCTGTCCCTTAGATCAGTGTATATGTCCCCCTAGATCAGTGTATCTGTCCCATAGATCAGTGTATATGTCCCCCTAGATCAGTGTATCTGTCCCCTAGATCAGTGTATATCTCCCCATAGATCAGTGTACTTGTCCCCTAGATCAGTGTATCTGTCCCCCTAGATCAGTGTACCTGTCCCCTAGATCAGTGTATCTGTCCGCTAGATCTTTGTTTATATGTCCCCTTGGATCAGTGTACCTGTCCAACAGGTCAGTTTATCTGTCCCCGTAGATCAGTGTATCTATCCCCTAGACCAGTGTATCTGTCCCCTAGATCAGTGTATCTCTCCCCTAGATCAGTGTATCTGTCACCCTAGACCAGTGTATCTGTCCCCGAGATCAGAGTATCTGTCCCTAGATCAGCGTATCTGACCCTAGATCAGTGTATCTGTCCCATAGATCAGTGTATCTGTCCCCTAGCTCAGTGTATCTGTCCACCTAGATCAGTGTATCTGATAATAGAGCAGAGTATCTGTCCCCTAGATCAGTGTATCTGTCCCCTAGATCAGAGTATCTGTCCCCCTAGATCAGTGTATCTGTCCCCTAGATCAGTGTATCTGTACACCTAGATAAGTGCATCTCTCCCCTAGATCTGTGTATCTGTAACCCTAGATCAATGTATCTCTCCCGCTAGGTCAGAGTATCTGTCCCCTAGATCAGTGTATCTGTCCCCTAGATCAGTGTATGTGTCCCCTAGATCAGTGCATCTGTCCCCTAGATCAGTGTCTCTGTCCCCCTAGATCAGTGTATCTGCCCCTAGATCAGTGTATCTGTCCTCTAGATCAGTGTATCTGTCACCTAGATCAGTGTATCTCTCCCCTAGATCAGTGTTTCTGTCCCACTAGATCAGTGTATCTGTCCCCTAGATCAGTGTATATTTCCCCGTAGATCAGTGTAACTGTCCCCTAGATCAGTGCATCTGTCCCCTAGATCAGTGCACCTGCCCCCGAGATCAGTGTATCTGTCACCTAGATCAGTGTATCTGTCCCCCCAGATCAGTGTATATGTCCCGCCAGATCAGTGTATCTGTCCCCTAGATCAGTGTATATCTCCCGTAGATCAGTGTAACTGTCCCCTAGATCACTGTATCTGTCCCCTAGATCAGTGCACCTGTCCCTAGATCAGTGTATCTGCCAACTAGATCAGTGTATCTGTCCCCTAGATCAGTGTGTCTGCCCACTAGATCAGTGTATCTGTCCCCTCGATCAGTGTATCTGTCAACTAGATCAGAGTATCTGCCCCCCTAGATCAGTGTATCTGTCCCTAGATCAGTGTATCTGACCCTAGATCAGTGTATCTCTCCCGTAGATCAGTGTAACTGTCCCCTAGATCACTGTATCTGTCCCCCTAGATCAGTGCACCTGTCCCCTAGATCAGTGTATCTGCCAACTAGATCAGTGTATCTGTCCCCCTAGATCAGTGTGTCTGCCCACTAGATCAGTGTATCTGTCCCCTCGATCAGTGTATCTGTCAACTAGATCAGAGTATCTGCCCCCCTAGATCAGTGTATCTGTCCCTAGATCAGTGTATCTGACCCTAGATCAGTGTATCTCTCCCCTAGATCAGTGTATCTATCCCCCTAGATCAGTGTATCTGTCCCCTAGATCAGTATATCTGCTAACAAGATCAGTGTATCTGTCGCCCTAGATCAGTATGTCTGTCCCCTAGATCAGTGTATCTGTCCCCTAGATCAGTGTATCTGTCCCCTAGATCAGTGTATATGTCCCCCTAGATCAGTGTATCTGTCCCCCTAGATCAGTGTATCGCTCCCCCTAGATCAGTGTATCTGTCAATTAGATCAGTGTAAATGTCAACTAGATCAATGTCTCTGTCCACTAGATCAGTGTATCTGTCCCCTAGATCAGTGAACCTGTCGCCTAGATCAGTGTATCTTTCCCCCTAGATCAATGTATCTGTCCTTGATCAGTGTACATGTCCCCTAGATCAGTGTATCTGTCCCCTAGATCAGTGTACCTGTCCCCTAGATCAGTGTATTTGTCCCCCTAGATCAGTGTATCTGTCCCCTAGATCCGTGTATTTGTCCTCTAGATCAGTGTATATGTCTCAATAGATCAGTGTACCTGTCCTTTAGATCAGTGTATATGTCCCCCTAGATCAGTGTATCTGTCCACTAGATCAGTGTATATGTTCTCCTAGATCAGTGTATCTGTCCCCTAGATCAGTGTATATCAACCACTAGATCAGTGTACCTGTCCCCTAGATCAGTGTATCTGTCCGCCTAGATCAGTGTACATGTCCCCTAGATCAGTGTATCTGTCCCCTAGAGCTGTGTATGTCCGCTTTGGATCAGTGTACCTATCCCACAGATCAGTGTATCTGTCCCACCTAGATCAGTGTATCTGTCCCCTAGATCAATGTATCTGTCCCTAGATCAATGTATCTGTCCCCTTAGATCAGAGTATCTTTCCCTCTAGGTCAGTGTATCTGTCCCCTAGATCAGTGTATCTGTTCCCCTAGTTCAGTGTATCTTTCCCCTAGATCAGTATATCTGTCCCCCTAGGTTCAGTGTATCTGTCCCCCTAGATCAGTGTAACTGTCCCCCTAGTTCAGTGTATCTGCCCCCGAGATCAGTGAATCTGTCCCCATACATCAGTGAATCTGTCCCCCTACATCAGTGTATTTGTACCCCTAGATCAGTGTATCTATCCCCCTAGATGAGTGTATCTCTCCCCTAGATCAGTATATCTGTCCCATAGATCAGTGTTTCTGTCCCCCTTCATCAGTGTATTGTCCCCAAGATCAGTGTATATGTCCCCCTAGATCAGTGTATCTGTCCCCTAGATCAGTGTATATGTCCCCCTAGATCAGTGTATCTGTCACCTAGATCAGTGTATATGTCCCGCTAGATCAGTGTATCTGTCCCCTAGATCAGTGTATATCTCCCCGTAGATCAGTGTAACTGTACCCTAGATCAGTGTATATGTCCCCCTCGATCAGTGTACCTGTCCCCTAGATCAGTGAACCTGTCCCCTAGGTCAGTGTATCTGTCCCCTAGACCAGTGTAGCTGTCCCCCTGGATCAGTGTATGTCTCCCCCTAGATCAGTGTATCTGTCCCCTTGATCAGTGTATCTGTCCCCTTGATAAGTGTGTCTGTCCCCAAGATCATTGTATCTGTCCCCTAGATCAGTGTATCTGTCCTCCTAGATCAGTATATCTGACCCTAGATCCGTGTATCTGTCTCCCTAGATCAGTGTATCTGTCCCCCTAGATTAGTGTATCTGTCCCCTAGATCAGTGTATCTGTCCCCCTAGATCAGTGTATCTGTCCCCTAGATCAGTGTATCTGTCCCCCTAGATCAGTGTATCTGACCTTAGATCAGTGTATCTGTCCCTTAGATCAGTGTATCTGTCCCTCTAGATCAGTGTATATGTCCCCTAGATCAGTGTATCTCTCCCCTAGATCAGTGTATCTGTCCCCTAGATCAGTGTATCTGTCCCCTAGATCAGTGTACCTGTCACACTAGATCAGTGTATCTGTCCCCGTAGATCAGTGTACCTCTCCCCCTAGATCAGTGTATCTGTCTGCTAGATCAGTGTCTCTGCCCCCCTGGATCAGTGTATCTGACCCTAGATCAGTGTATCTTTCCGTAGATCAGTGTATCTGTCCCTTGGATCAGTGTACCTGTCACATTGGATCAGTGTATCTGTCCCCTAGATCAATGCATCTGTCAATTAGATCAGTGTATCTGTCCCCCTAGATCAGTATATCTGTCCCCTAGATCTGTGTATCTGTACCGCTAGATCATTGTATCCGTCCCCTAGATCAGTGTATCTGTCCCCCAGATCAGTGTACCTGTCCCCTAGATCAGTGTATCTGTCCCCCTAGATCAGTGTATCTGTCCCCTAGATCAGTGTATCTGTCAACTAGATCAGAGTATCTGGCCCCCTAGATCAGTGTATCTGTCCCCTAGATCAGTGTATCTGACCCTAGATCAGTGTATCTGTCCCCTAGATCAGTGTATCTGTCCCCCTAGATCAGTGTATCTGTCCCATAGATCAGTGTATCTGTCCCTCTTCATCAGTGTATCTGTCCCCTAGATCAGTGTATATGTCCCCTTAGATCAGTGTATCTGTCCCCTAGATCAGTGTATATGTCCCCCTAGATCAGTGTATCTGTCCCCTAGATCAGTGTATATGTCCCGCTAGATCAGTGTATCTGTCCCCTAGATCAGTGTATATCTCCCCGTAGATCAGTGTAACTGTCGCCTAGATCACTGCATCTGTCCCCCTAGATCAGTGTACCTGTCCCCTAGATCAGTGTAGCTGTCCCCTAGATCAGTGTATCTGTCCCCTAGACCAGTGTAGCTGTCCCCCTGGATCAGTGTATGTCTCCCCCTAGATCAGTGTATCTGTCCCCTAGATCTGTGTATCTGACCCTAGATCAGTGTATCTCTCCGCTAGATCAGTGTATCTGTCCCCTTGATCAGTGTATCTGTCCCCTTGATAAGTGTATCTGCCCCCCTAGATGAGTGTATCTGTCCCCTAGATCAGTGTATCTGTCCTCCTAGATCAGTATATCTGACCCTAGATCAGTGTATCTGTCTCCCTAGATCAGTGTATCTGTCCCCCTAGATTAGTGTATTTGTCCCCTAGATCAGTGTATCTGTCCCCCTAGATCAGTGTACCTGTCCCCTTGATCAGTGTATCTGTCCCCCTAGATCAGTGTATCTGACCTTAGATCAGTGTATCTGACCTTAGATCAGTGTATCTGTCCCTCTAGATCAGTGTATCTGTCCCCTAGATCAGTGTATCTCTCCCCCTAGGTCAGTGTATCTGTCCCCTAGATCAGTGTATCTGTCCCCTAGATCAGTGTAGCTGTCACACTAGATCAGTGTATCTGTCCCCGTAGATCAGTGTACCTCTCCCCCTAGATCAGTGTATCTGTCTGCTAGATCAGTGTCTCTGTCCCCCTGGATCAGTGTATCTGACCCTAGATCAGTGTATCTTTCCGGAGATCAGTGTATCTGTCCCTTAGTTCAGTGTACCTGTCACACTAGATCAGTGTATCTGTCCCCTAGATCAATGTATCTGTCAATTAGATCAGTGTATCTGTCCCCCTAGATCAGTATATCTGTCCCCTAGATCTTTGTATCTGTCCCCCTAGATCATTGTATCTGTCCCCTAGATCAGTGTATCTGTCCCCTAGATCAGTGTACCTGTCCCCTAGATCAGTTTATCTGTCCCCCTAGATCAGTGTATATGTCCCTTAGATCAGTGTATCTGTCAACTAGATCAGAGTAGCTGTCCCCCTAGATCAGTGTATCTGTCCCCTAGATCAGTGTATCTGAACCAAGATCAGTGTATCTGTCCCCTAGATCAGTGTATCTGTCCCCCTAGATCAGTGTATCTGTCCCCTAGATCAGTGTATCTGCCAACTAGATCAGTGTATCTGTACCCCTACATCAGTGTGTCTGTCCCCTAGATCAGTGTATCTGTCCCCTAGATCAGTGTATCTGTCCCCTAGATCAGTGTGTCTTTCCCCCGAGATCAGTGCATCTGTCCCCTAGATCAGTGTATCTGTCCCCCTAGATCAGTGTACCTGTCCCCTAGATCAATGTATCTGTCCCCTAGATCTGTGTATATGTCCGCTTGGATCAGTGTACCTGTCCCACAGATCAGTGCATCTGTCCCCCTCGATCAGTGTATCTGTCCCCTAGATCAGTGTATCTGTCCCTAGATCAATGTATCTGTCCCCTTAGATCAGAGTATCTTTCCCTCTAGGTCAGTGTATCTGTCCCCTAGATCAGTGTATCTGTCCCCCTAGATCAGTGTATCTTTCCCCTAGATCAGTGTATCTGTCCCCCTAGGTCAGTGTATCTGTCCCCCTAGATCAGTGTATCTGTCCCCTAGTTCAGTGTATCTGCGCCCTAGATCAGTGTATCTGTCCCCATACATCAGTGAATCTGTCCCCCGACATCAGTGTATTTGTCCCCCTAGATCAGTGTATCTATCCCCCTAGATGAGTGTATCTCTCCCCTAGATCAGTATATCTGTCCCATAGATCAGTGTATCTGTCCCCCTTCATCAGTGTATCTGTCCCCTAGATCAGTGTATCTGACCTTAGGTCAGTGTATCTGTCCCTTAGATCAGTGTATCTGTCCCTCTAGATCAGTGTATCTGTCCCCTAGATCAGGGTATCTCTCCCACTAGATCAGTGTATCTGTCCCCTAGATCAGTGTATCTGTCCCCTAGATCAGTGTACCTGTCACACTAGATCAGTACATCTGTCCCCGTAGATCAGTGTACCTCTCCCCCTAGATCAGTGCATCTGTCTGCTGGATCAGTGTCTCTGTCCCCCTGGATCAGTGTATCTGACCCTAGATCAGTGTATCTTTCCCTAGATCAGTGTATCTGTCCCTTGGATCAGTGTATTTACCCCCCTAGATCAGTGTATCTGTCTTTTAGTTCCGTGTATCTGTCCTCTAGATCAGTGTATATGTCACACTAGATCAGTAAACCTGTCCCTTAGATCAGTGTATATGTCCCCCTAGATCAGTGTATCTGTCCCCTAGATCAGTGTATATGTCCCCCTAGATCAGTGTATCTGTTCCCTAAATCAGTGTATATCTCCCCATAGATCAGTGTACCTGTCCCCTAGATCAGTGTATCTGTCCCCCTAGATCAGTGTACCTGTCCCCTAGATCAGTGTATCTCTCCCCTAGATCAGTGTATCTCTCCCCCAGATCAGTGTATCTGTCCCCCTAGACCAGTGTATCTGTCCCCCTAGATCAGTGTATCTGTCCCCTAGATCAGCGTATCTGACCCTAGATCAGTGTATCTGTCCCATAGATCAGTGTATCTGTCCCCTAGCTCAGTGTATCTGTCCACCTAGATCAGTGTATCTGATAATAGAGCAGAGTATCTGTCCCCTAGATCAGTGTATCTGTCCCCTAGATCAGAGTATCTGCCCCCTGGATCAGTGTATTTGTCCCCTAGATCATTGTGTCTGTACACCTAGATAAGTGCATCTCTCCCCTAGATCTGTGTATCTGTAACCCTAGATCAATGTATCTCTCCCGCTAGATCAGAGTATCTGTCCCCTAGATCAGTTTACCTGTCCCCTAGATCAGTGTATGTGTCCCCCTAGATCAGTGCATCTGTCCCCTAGATCAGTGTCTCTGTCCCCCTAGATTAGTGTATCTGTCTGCCTAGATCAGAGTATCTGTCCCCTAGATCAGTGTATCTGTCACCTAGATCACTGTATCTGCCCCCTAGATCAGTGTATCTGTCCCCTAGATCAGTGTACCTGTCACACTAGGTCAGTATATCTGTCCCCGTAGATCAGTGTACCTCTCCCGCTAGATCAGTGCATCTGCCTGCTGGATCAGTGTCTCGGTGCCCCTGGATCAGTGTATCTTTCCCTAGATCAGTGTATCTGTCCCTTGAATCAGTGTTTTTGTCCCCCTAGATCAGTGTATCTGTCCTCTAGATCCGTGTATCTGTCCTTTAGATCAGTGTATATGTCACCCGAGATCAGTACACCTGTCCCTTAGATCAGTGTATATGTCCCCCTAGATCAGTGTATCTGTCCCATAGATCAGTGTATATGTCCCCCTAGATCAGTGTATCTGTCCCCTAGATCAGTGTATATCTCCCCATAGATCAGTGTACTTGTCCCCTAGATCAGTGTATCTGTCCCCCTAGTTCAGTGTACCTGTCCCCTAGATCAGTGTATCTGTCCGCTAGATCTTTGTTTATATGTCCCCTTGGATCAGTGTACCTGTCCCACAGGTCAGTTTATCTGTCCCCGTAGATCAGTGTATCTATCCCCTAGACCAGTGTATCTGTCCCCTAGATCAGTGTATCTCTCCCCCTAGATCAGTGTATCTGTCACCCTAGACCAGTGTATCTGTCCCCCGAGATCAGAGTATCTGTCCCCTAGATCAGCGTATCTGACCCTAGATCAGTGTATCTGTCCCATAGATCAGTGTATCTGTCCCCTAGCTCAGTGTATCTGTCCACCTAGATCAGTGTATCTGATAATAGAGCAGAGTATCTGTCCCCTAGATCAGTGTATCTGTCCCCTAGATCAGAGTATCTGTCCCCCTAGATCAGTGTATCTGTCCCCTAGATCAGTGTATCTGTACACCTAGATAAGTGCATCTCTCCCCTAGATCTGTGTATCTGTAACCCTAGATCAATGTATCTCTCCCGCTAGGTCAGAGTATCTGTCCCCTAGATCAGTGTATCTGTCCCCTAGATCAGTGTATGTGTCCCCCTAGATCAGTGCATCTGTCCCCTAGATCAGTGTCTCTGTCCCCCTAGATCAGTGTATCTGCCCCCTAGATCAGTGTATCTGTCCTCTAGATCAGTGTATCTGTCACCTAGATCAGTGTATCTCTCCCCCTACATCAGTGTTTCTGTCCCACTAGATCAGTGTATCTGTCCCCTAGATCAGTGTATATTTCCCCGTAGATCAGTGTAACTGTCCCCTAGATCAGTGCATCTGTCCCCCTAGATCAGTGCACCTGCCCCCGAGATCAGTGTATCTGTCACCTAGATCAGTGTATCTGTCCCCCCAGATCAGTGTATATGTCCCGCCAGATCAGTGTATCTGTCCCCTAGATCAGTGTATATCTCCCCGTAGATCAGTGTAACTGTCCCCTAGATCACTGTATCTGTCCCCCTAGATCAGTGCACCTGTCCCCTAGATCAGTGTATCTGCCAACTAGATCAGTGTATCTGTCCCCCTAGATCAGTGTGTCTGCCCACTAGATCAGTGTATCTGTCCCCTCGATCAGTGTATCTGTCAACTAGATCAGAGTATCTGCCCCCCTAGATCAGTGTATCTGTCCCCTAGATCAGTGTATCTGACCCTAGATCAGTGTATCTCTCCCCGTAGATCAGTGTAACTGTCCCCTAGATCACTGTATCTGTCCCCCTAGATCAGTGCACCTGTCCCCTAGATCAGTGTATCTGCCAACTAGATCAGTGTATCTGTCCCCCTAGATCAGTGTGTCTGCCCACTAGATCAGTGTATCTGTCCCCTCGATCAGTGTATCTGTCAACTAGATCAGAGTATCTGCCCCCCTAGATCAGTGTAACTGTCCCCTAGATCAGTGTATCTGACCCTAGATCAGTGTATCTCTCCCCTAGATCAGTGTATCTATCCCCCTAGATCAGTGTATCTGTCCCCTAGATCAGTATATCTGCTAACAAGATCAGTGTATCTGTCGTCCTAGATCAGTATGTCTGTCCCCTAGATCAGTGTATCTGTCCCCTAGATCAGTGTATCTGTCCCCTAGATCAGTGTATATGTCCCCCTAGATCAGTGTATCTGTCCCCCTAGATCAGTGTATCGCTCCCCCTAGATCAGTGTATCTGTCAATTAGATCAGTGTAAATGTCAACTAGATCAATGTCTCTGTCCCACTAGATCAGTGTATCTGTCCCCCTAGATCAGTGAACCTGTCGCCTAGATCAGTGTATCTTTCCCCCTAGATCAATGTATCTGTCCCTTGATCAGTGTACATGTCCCCTAGATCAGTGTATCTGTCCCCTAGATCAGTGTACCTGTCCCCTAGATCAGTGTATTTGTCCCCCTAGATCAGTGTATCTGTCCCCTAGATCCGTGTATTTGTCCTCTAGATCAGTGTATATGTCTCAATAGATCAGTGTACCTGTCCTTTAGATCAGTGTATATGTCCCCCTAGATCAGTGTATCTGTCCACTAGATCAGTGTATATGTTCTCCTAGATCAGTGTATCTGTCCCCTAGATCAGTGTATATCAACCACTAGATCAGTGTACCTGTCCCCTAGATCAGTGTATCTGTCCGCCTAGATCAGTGTACATGTCCCCTAGATCAGTGTATCTGTCCCCTAGAGCTGTGTATACGTCCGCTTGGATCAGTGTACCTATCCCACAGATCAGTGTATCTGTCCCCCTAGATCAGTGTATCTGTCCCCCAGATTAGTGTATCTGTCCCTAGATCAATGTATCTGTCCCCTTAGATCAGAGTATCTTTCCCTCTAGGTCAGTGTATCTGTCCCCTAGATCAGTGTATCTGTTCCCCTAGTTCAGTGTATCTTTCCCCTAGATCAGTATATCTGTCCCCCTAGGTCAGTGTATCTGTCCCCCTAGATCAGTGTAACTGTCCCCTAGTTCAGTGTATCTGCCCCCGAGATCAGTGAATCTGTCCCCATACATCAGTGAATCTGTCCCCCTACATCAGTGTATTTGTACCCCTAGATCAGTGTATCTATCCCCCTAGATGAGTGTATCTCTCCCCTAGATCAGTATATCTGTCCCATAGATCAGTGTTTCTGTCCCCCTTCATCAGTGTATCTGTCCCCAACATCAGTGTATATGTCCCCCTAGATCAGTGTATCTGTCCCCTAGATCAGTGTATATGTCCCCCTAGATCAGTGTATCTGTCACCTAGATCAGTGTATATGTCCCGCTAGATCAGTGTATCTGTCCCCTAGATCAGTGTATATCTCCCCGTAGATCAGTGTAACTGTACCCTAGATCAGTGTATATGTCCCCCTCGATCAGTGTACCTGTCCCCTAGATCAGTGAACCTGTCCCCTAGGTCAGTGTATCTGTCCCCTAGACCAGTGTAGCTGTCCCCCTGGATCAGTGTATGTCTCCCCCTAGATCAGTGTATCTGTCCCCTTGATCAGTGTATCTGTCCCCTTGATAAGTGTGTCTGTCCCCCAAGATCATTGTATCTGTCCCCTAGATCAGTGTATCTGTCCTCCTAGATCAGTATATCTGACCCTAGATCCGTGTATCTGTCTCCCTAGATCAGTGTATCTGTCCCCCTAGATTAGTGTATCTGTCCCCTAGATCAGTGTATCTGTCCCCCTAGATCAGTGTATCTGTCCCCTAGATCAGTGTATCTGTCCCCCTAGATCAGTGTATCTGACCTTAGATCAGTGTATCTGTCCCTTAGATCAGTGTATCTGTCCCTCTAGATCAGTGTATATGTCCCCTAGATCAGTGTATCTCTCCCCCTAGATCAGTGTATCTGTCCCCTAGATCAGTGTATCTGTCCCCTAGATCAGTGTACCTGTCACACTAGATCAGTGTATCTGTCCCCGTAGATCAGTGTACCTCTCCCCCTAGATCAGTGTATCTGTCTGCTAGATCAGTGTCTCTGCCCCCCTGGATCAGTGTATCTGACCCTAGATCAGTGTATCTTTCCGTAGATCAGTGTATCTGTCCCTTGGATCAGTGTACCTGTCACATTGGATCAGTGTATCTGTCCCCTAGATCAATGTATCTGTCAATTAGATCAGTGTATCTGTCCCCCTAGATCAGTATATCTGTCCCCTAGATCTGTGTATCTGTACCGCTAGATCATTGTATCCGTCCCCTAGATCAGTGTATCTGTCCCCCAGATCAGTGTACCTGTCCCCTAGATCAGTGTATCTGTCCCCCTAGATCAGTGTATCTGTCCCCTAGATCAGTGTATCTGTCAACTAGATCAGAGTATCTGGCCCCCTAGATCAGTGTATCTGTCCCCTAGATCAGTGTATCTGACTCTAGATCAGTGTATCTGTCCCCTAGATCAGTGTATCTGCCCCCTAGATCAGTGTATCTGTCCCATAGATCAGTGTATCTGTCCCTCTTCATCAGTGTATCTGTCCCCTAGATCAGTGTATATGTCCCCCTAGATCAGTGTATCTGTCCCCTAGATCAGTGTATATGTCCCCCTAGATCAGTGTATCTGTCCCCTAGATCAGTGTATATGTCCCGCTAGATCAGTGTATCTGTCCCCTAGATCAGTGTATATCTCCCCGTAGATCAGTGTAACTGTCGCCTAGATCACTGCATCTGTCCCCCTAGATCAGTGTACCTGTCCCCTAGATCAGTGTAGCTGTCCCCTAGATCAGTGT
The DNA here is from genome assembly GCF_052327205.1 of Somniosus microcephalus. Lineage (NCBI taxonomy): Eukaryota > Metazoa > Chordata > Chondrichthyes > Squaliformes > Somniosidae > Somniosus > Somniosus microcephalus. The sequence continues at coordinate 32,904,206 of NW_028225182.1, forward strand.
ATCTGTCCCCTAGACCAGTGTAGCTGTCCCCCTGGATCAGTGTATGTCTCCCCCTAGATCAGTGTATCTGTCCCCTAGATCTGTGTATCTGACCCTACATCAGTGTATCTCTCCGCTAGATCAGTGTATCTGTCCCCTTGATCAGTGTATCTGTCCCCTTGATAAGTGTATCTGCCCCCCTAGATGAGTGTATCTGTCCCCTAGATCAGTGTATCTGTCCTCCTAGATCAGTATATCTGACCCTAGATCAGTGTATCTGTCTCCCTAGATCAGTGTATCTGTCCCCCTAGATTAGTGTATTTGTCCCCTAGATCAGTGTATCTGTCCCCCTAGATCAGTGTATCTGACCTTAGATCAGTGTATCTGTCCCTTAGATCAGTGTATCTGTCCCTCTAGATCAGTGTATCTGTCCCCAAGATCAGTGTATCTCTCCCCCTAGGTCAGTGTATCTGTCCCCTAGATCAGTGTATCTGTCCCCTAGATCAGTGTAGCTGTCACACTAGATCAGTGTATCTGTCCCCGTAGATCAGTGTACCTCTCCCCCTAGATCAGTGTATCTGTCTGCTAGATCAGTGTCTCTGTCCCCCTGGATCAGTGTATCTGACCCTAGATCAGTGTATCTTTCCGGAGATCAGTGTATCTGTCCCTTAGTTCAGTGTACCTGTCACACTAGATCAGTGTATCTGTCCCCTAGATCAATGTATCTGTCAATTAGATCAGTGTATCTGTCCCCCTAGATCAGTATATCTGTCCCCTAGATCTTTGTATCTGTCCCCCTAGATCATTGTATCTGTCCCCTAGATCAGTGTATCTGTCCCCTAGATCAGTGTACCTGTCCCCTAGATCAGTTTATCTGTCCCCCTAGATCAGTGTATCTGTCCCCTAGATCAGTGTATCTGTCAACTAGATCAGAGTAGCTGTCCCCCTAGATCAGTGTATCTGTCCCCTAGATCAGTGTATCTGAACCAAGATCAGTGTATCTGTCCCCTAGATCAGTGTATCTGTCCCCCTAGATCAGTGTATCTGTCCCCTATATCAGTGTATCTGCCAACTAGATCAGTGTATCTGTACCCCTACATCAGTGTGTCTGTCCCCTAGATCAGTGTATCTGTCCCCTAGATCAGTGTATCTGTCCCCTAGATCAGTGTGTCTTTCCCCCGAGATCAGTGCATCTGTCCCCTAGATCAGTGTATCTGTCCCCCTAGATCAGTGTACCTGTCCCCTAGATCAATGTATCTGTCCCCTAGATCTGTGTATATGTCCGCTTGGATCAGTGTATCTGTCCCTAGATCAATGTATCTGTCCCCTTAGATCAGAGTATCTTTCCCTCTAGGTCAGTGTATCTGTCCCCTAGATCAGTGTATCTGTCCCCCTAGATCAGTGTATCTTTCCCCTAGATCAGTGTATCTGTCCCCCTAGGTCAGTGTATCTGTCCCCCTAGATCAGTGTATCTGTCCCCTAGTTCAGTGTATCTGCGCCCTAGATCAGTGTATCTGTCCCCATACATCAGTGAATCTGTCCCCCGACATCAGTGTATTTGTCCCCCTAGATCAGTGTATCTATCCCCCTAGATGAGTGTATCTCTCCCCTAGATCAGTATATCTGTCCCATAGATCAGTGTATCTGTCCCCCTTCATCAGTGTATCTGTCCCCTAGATCAGTGTATATGTCCCCCCAGATCAGTGTATCTGTCCCCTAGATCACTGTATATGTCCCCCTAGATCAGTGTATCTGTCCCCTAGATCAGTGTATATGTCCCGCTAGATCAGTGTATCTGTCCTCTAGATCAGTGTATATCTCCCCGTAGATCAGTGTAACTGTCCCCTAGATCACTGTATCTGTCCCCATAGATCAGTGTACCTGTCCCATAGATCAGTGTAGCTGTCCCCTAGACCAGTGTATATGTCCCCCTAGATCAGTGTACCTGTCCCCTAGATCAGTGTATCTGTCCCCTAGACCAGTGTAGCTGTCCCCCTGGATCAGTGTATATCTCCCCCTAGATCAGTGTATCTGTCCCCTAGATCTGTGTATCTGACCCTAGATCAGTGCATCTCTCCACGAGATCAGTGTATCTGTCCCCTTGATCAGTGTATCTGTCCCCCTAGATCAGTGTATCTGTCCCCCTAGATCAGTGTATCTGTCCCCTAGATCAGTGTATCTGTCCCCCTAGATCAGTCTATCTGTCAGCTAGATCAGTGTCTCTGTCCCTCTGGATCAGTGTATCTGTCCCCTAGATCAGTGTATCTGTCCCCTATATCAGTGTATCTGTCCTCCTAGATCAGTATATCTGACACTAGATCAGTGTATCTGTCTCCCTAGATCAGTGTATCTGTCCCCCTAGATTAGTGTATCTGTCCCCTAGATCAGTGTATCTGTCCCCCTAGATCAGTGTATCTGTCCCCTAGATCAGTGTATCTGTCCCCCTAGATCAGTGTATCTGACCTTAGATCAGTGTATCTGTCCCTTAGATCAGCATATCTGTCCCTCTAGATCAGTGTATCTGTCCCCTAGATCAGTGTATCTGTCCCCTAGATCAGTGTATCTGTCCCCTAGATCAGTGTACCTGTCACACTAGATCAGTGTATCTGTCCCCGTAGATCAGTGTACCTCTCCCCCTAGATCAGTGTATCTGTCTGCTAGATCAGTGTCTCTGTCCCCCTGGATCATTGTATCTGACCCTTGATCAGTGTATCTTTACCTAGATCAGTGTATCTGTCCCTTGGATCAGTGTATTTGTCCCACTAGATCAGTGTATCTGTCCTCTAGATCCGTGTTTCTGTCCTCTAGCTCAGTGTATGTGTCACCCTAGATCAGTGCACCTGTCCCTTAGATCAGTGTATATGTCCCCCTAGATCAGTGTATCTGTCCCCTAGATCAGTGTATATGTCCCCCTAGATCAGTGTATCTGTCCCCTAGATCAGTGTATATCTCCCCATAGATCAGTGTACCTGTCCCCTAGATCAGTGTATCTGACCCCCTAGATCGGTGCACCTGTCCCCTAGATCAGTTCATCTGTCGCCTAGATCTGTGTATATGTCCCCTTGGATCAGTGTACCTGTCCCACAGATCAGTGTATCTGTCCCCCTAGATCAGTGCATCTGTCCCCTAGACCAATGTATCTGTCCCTTAGATCAGTGTATCTCTCCCCCTAGATCAGTGTATCTGTCGCCCTAGACCAGTGTATCTGTCCACCTAGATCAGTGTATCTGTCCCCTAGATCAGTGTATCTGTCCCTAGATCAGTGTATCTGTCCCATAGATCAGTGTATCTGTCCCCTAGCTCAGTGTATCTGTCCACCTAGATCAGTGTATCTGATCCTAGAGCAGAGTATCTGTCCAGTAGATCAGTGTATGTGTCCCCTAGATCAGAGTATCTGTCCCCCAAGTTCAGTGTATCTGTCCCCTAGATCAGTGTATCTGTTCCCCTAGATAAGTGCATCTCTCCCCTAGTTCTGTGTATCTGTCACCCTAGATCAGTGTATCTCTCCCGTTAGATCAGTGTATCTGTCCCCTAGATCAGTGTATCTGTCCCCTAGATCAGTGTATGTGTCCCCCTAGATCAGTGCATCTGTCCCCTAGATCAGTGTCTCTGTCCCCCTAGATCAGTGTATCTGTCCCCTAGATCAGTGTATCTGCCAACTAGATCAGTGTATCTGTACCCCAACATGAGTGTGTCTGTCCCCTAGATCAGTATATCTGTCCCCTAGATCAGTGTATCTGTCCCCCTAGATCAGTGTATCTGTCCCCTAGATCAGTGTATATGTCCCCCTCGATCAGTGTATCTGTCCCCTAGATCAGTGTATATGTCCCGCTAGATCAGTGTATCTGTCCCCTAGATCAGTGTATATCTCCCCGTAGATCAGTGTAACTGTCGCCTACATCATTGTATCTGTCCCCCTAGATCAGTGTACCTGTCCCCTAGATCAGTGTAGCTGTCCCCTAGATCAGTGTATCTGTCCCCTAGACCAGTGTAGCTGTCCCCCTGGATCAGTGTATGTCTCCCCCGAGATCAGTGTATCTGTCCCCTAGATCTGTGTATCTGACCCTAGATCAGTGTATCTCTCCGCTAGATCAGTGTATCTGTCCCCTTGATCAGTGTATCTGTCCCCTTGATAAGTGTATCTGTCCCCCTAGATGAGTGTATCTGTCCCCTAGATCAGTGTATCTGTCCTCCTAGATCAGTATATCTGACCCTAGATCAGTGTATCTGTCTCCCTAGATCAGTGTATCTGTCCCCCTAGATTAGTGTATCTGTCCCCTAGATCAGTGTATCTGTCCCCATAGATCAGTGTACCTGTCCCCTAGATCAGTGTATCTGTCCCCCTAGATCAGTGTATCTGACCTTAGATCAGTGTATCTGTCCCTTAGATCAGTGTATCTGTCCCTCTAGATCAGTGTATCTGTCCCCTAGATCAGTGTATCTCTCCTCCTAGATCAGTGTATCTGTCCCCTAGATCAGTGTATCTGTCCCCTAGATCAGTGTAGCTGTCACACTAGATCAGTGAATCTGTCCCCGTAGATCAGTGTACCTCTCCCCCTAGATCAGTGTATCTGTCTGCTAGATCAGTGTCTCTGTCCCCCTGGATCAGTGTATCTGACACTGGATCAGTGTATCTTTCCGTAGATCAGTGTATCTGTCCCTTAGTTCAGTGTACCTGTCACACTAGATCAGTGTATCTGTCCCCGAGATCAATGTATCTGTCAATTAGATCAGTGTATCTGTCCCCCTAGATCAGTATATCTGTCCCCTAGATCAGTGTATCTGTCCCCTAGATCAGTGTACCTGTCCCCTAGATCAGTTTATCTGTCCCCCGAGATCAGTGTATCTGTCCCATAGATCAGTGTATCTGTCAACTAGATCAGAGTATCTGTCCCCCTAGATCAGTGTATCTGTCCCCTAGATCAGTGTATCTGAACCTAGATCAGTGTATCTGTCCCCTAGATCAGTGTATCTGTCCCCCTAGATCAGTGTATCTGTCCCCTGGATCAGTGTATCTGCCAACTAGATCAGTGTATCTGTACCCCTACATCAGTGTGTCTGTCCCCTAGATCAGTGTATCTGTCCCCTAGATCAGTGTATCTGTCCCCTAGATCAGTGTGTCTTTCCCCCTAGATCAGTGCATCTGTCCCCTAGATCAGTGTATCTGTCCCCCTAGATCAGTGTACCTGTCCCCTAGATCAATGTATCTGTCCCCTGGATCTGTGTATATGTCCGCTTGGATCAGTGTACCTGTCCCACAGATCAGTGTATCTGTCCCCCTAGATCAGTGTATCTGTCCCCTAGATCAGTGTATCTGTCCCTAGATCAATGTATCTGTCCCCTTAGATCAGAGTATCTTTCCCTCTAGGTCAGTGTATCTGTCCCCTAGATCAGTGTATCTGTCCCCCTAGATCAGTGTATCTTTCCCCTAGATCAGTGTATCTGTCCCCCTAGGTCAGTGTATCTGTCCCCTAGATCAGTGTATCTGTCCCCTAGTTCAGTGTATCTGCGCCCTAGATCAGTGTATCTGTCCCCATACATCAGTGAATCTGTCCCCCGACATCAGTGTATTTATCCCCCTAGATCAGTGTATCTATCCCCCTAGATGAGTGTATCTCTCCCCTAGATCAGTATATCTGTCCCATAGATCAGTGTATCTGTCCCCCTTCATCAGTGTATCTGTCCCCTAGATCAGTGTATATGTCCCCCTAGATCAGTGTATCTGTCCCCTAGATCACTGTATATGTCCCCCTAGATCAGTGTATCTGTCCCCTAGATCAGTGTATATGTCCCGCTAGATCAGTGTATCTGTCCCCTAGATCAGTGTATATCTCCCCGTAGATCAGTGTAACTGTCCCCTAGATCACTGTATCTGTCCCCATAGATCAGTGTACCTGTCCCCTAGATCAGTGTAGCTGTCCCCTAGATCAGTGTATATGTCCCCCTACATCAGTGTACCTGTCCCCTAGATCAGTGTATCTGTCCCCTAGACCAGTGTAGCTGTCCCCCTGGATCAGTGTATATCTCCCCCTAGATCAGTGTATCTGTCCCCTAGATCTGTGTATCTGACCCCAGATCAGTGCATCTCTCCACGAGATCAGTGTATCTGTCCCCTTGATCAGTGTATCTGTCCCCCTAGATCAGTGTATCTGTCCCCTAGATCAGTGTATCTGTCCCCCTAGATCAGTATATCTGTCAACTAGATCAGTGTCTCTGTCCCTCTGGGTCAGTGTATCTGACCCTAGATCAGTGTATCTGTCCCCTAGATCAGTGTATCTGTCCCCTATATCAGTGTATCTGTCCTCCTAGATCAGTATATCTGACCCTAGATCAGTGTATCTGTCTCCCTAGATCAGTGTATCTGTCCCCCTAGATTAGTGTATCTGTCCCCTAGATCAGTGTATCTGTCCCCCTAGATCAGTGCATCTGTCCCCTAGATCAGTGTATCTGTCTCCCTAGATCAGTGTATCTGACCTTAGATCAGTGTATCTGTCCCTTAGATCAGCGTATCTGTCCCTCTAGATCAGTGTATCTGTCCCCTAGATCAGTGTATCTGTCCCCTAGATCAGTGTATCTGTCCCCTAGATCAGTGTACCTGTCACACTAGATCAGTGTATCTGTCCCCGTAGATCAGAGTACCTCTCCCCCTAGATCAGTGTATCTGTCTGCTAGATCAGTGTCTCTGTCCCCCTGGACCATTGTATCTGACCCTTGATCAGTGTATCTTTCCCTAGATCAGTGTATCTGTCCCTTGGATCAGTGTATTTGTCCCCCTAGATCAGTGTATCTGTCCTCGAGATCCGTGTTTCTGTCCTCTAGCTCAGTGTAGGTGTCACCCTAGATCAGTGTACCTGTCCCTTAGATCAGTGTATATGTCCCCCGAGATCAGTGTATCTGTCCCCTAGATCAGTGTATATGTCCCCCTAGATCAGTGTATCTGTCCCCTAGATCAGTGTATATCTCCCCATAGATCAGTGTACCTGTCCCCTAGATCAGTGTATCTGTCCCCCTAGATCGGTGTACCTGTCCCCTAGATCAGTGTATCTGTCCCCTAGATCTGTGTATATGTCCCCTTGGATCAGTGTACCTGTCCCACAGATCAGTGTATCTGTCCCCCTAGATCAGGGCATCTGTCCCCTAGACCAGTGTATCTGTCCCTTAGATCAGTGTATCTCTCCGCCTAGATCAGTGTATCTGTCCCCTAGCTCAGTGTATCTCTCCACCTAGATCAGTGTATCTGATCCTAGAGCAGAGTATCTGTCCAGTAGATCAGTGTATCTGTCCCCTAGATCAGAGTATCTGTCCCCCTAGTTCAGTGTATCTGTCCCCTAGATCAGCGTATCTGTCCACCTAGATAAGTGCATCTCTCCCCTAATTCTGTGTATCTGTAACCCTCGATCAGTGTATCTCTCCCGCTAGATCAGTGTATCTGTCCCCTAGATCAGTGTATCTGTCCCCTAGATCAGTGTATGTGTCCCCCTAGATCAGTGCATCTGTCCCCTAGATCAGTGTCTCTGTCCCCCTAGATCAGTGTATCTGTCCCCTAGATCAGTGTATCTGTCCCTAGATCAATGTATCTGTCCCCTTAGATCAGAGTATCTTTCCCTCTAGGTCAGTGTATCTGTCCCCTAGATCAGTGTATCTGTCCCCCTAGATCAGTGTATCTTTCCCCTAGATCAGTGTATCTGTCCCCCTAGGTCAGTGTATCTGTCCCCTAGATCAGTGTATCTGTCCCCTAGTTCAGTGTATCTGCGCCCTAGATCACTTTATCTGTCCCCATACATCAGTGAATCTGTCCCCCGACATCAGTGTATTTATCCCCCTAGATCAGTGTATCTATCCCCCTAGATGAGTGTATCTCTCCCCTAGATCAGTATATCTGTCCCATAGATCAGTGTATCTGTCCCCCTTCATCAGTGTATCTGTCCCCTAGATCAGTGTATATGTCCCCCTAGATCAGTGTATCTGTCCCCTAGATCACTGTATATGTCCCCCTAGATCAGTGTATCTGTCCCCTAGATCAGTGTATATCTCCCCGTAGATCAGTGTAACTGTCCCCTAGATCACTGTATCTGTCCCCATAGATCAGTGTACCTGTCCCCTAGATCAGTGTAGCTGTCCCCTAGATCAGTGTATATGTCCCCCTAGATCAGTGTACCTGTCCCCTAGATCAGTGTATCTGTCCCCTAGACCAGTGTAGCTGTCCCCCTGGATCAGTGTATATCTCCCCCTAGATCAGTGTATCTGTCACCTAGATCTGTGTATCTGACCCTAGATCAGTGCATCTCTCCACGAGATCAGTGTATCTGTCCCCTTGATCAGTGTATCTGTCCCCCTAGATCAGTGTATCTGTCCCCTAGATCAGTGTATCTGTCCCCCTAGATCAGTATATCTGTCAACTAGATCAGTGTCTCTGTCCCTCTGGGTCAGTGTATCTGACCCTAGATCAGTGTATCTGTCCCCTAGATCAGTGTATCTGTCCCCTATATCAGTGTATCTGTCCTCCTAGATCAGTATATCTGACCCTAGATCAGTGTATCTGTCTCCCTAGATCAGTGTATCTGTCCCCCTAGATTAGTGTATCTGTCCCCTAGATCAGTGTATCTGTCCCCCTAGATCAGTGTATCTGTCCCCTAGATCAGTGTATCTGTCCCCCTAGATCAGTGTATCTGACCTTAGATCAGTGTATCTGTCCCTTAGATCAGTGTGTCTGTCCCTCTAGATCAGTGTATCTGTCCCCTAGATCAGTGTATCTGTCCCCTAGATCAGTGTATCTGTCCCCTAGATCAGTGTACCTGTCACACTAGATCAGTGTATCTGTCCCCGTAGATCAGAGTACCTCTCCCCCTAGATCAGTGTATCTGTCTGCTAGATCAGTGTCTCTGTCCCCCTGGACCATTGTATCTGACCCTTGATCAGTGTATCTTTCCCTAGATCAGTGTATCTGTCCCTTGGATCAGTGTATTTGTCCCCCTAGATCAGTGTATCTGTCCTCTAGATCCGTGTTTCTGTCCTCTAGCTCAGTGTAGGTGTCACCCTAGATCAGTGTACCTGTCCCTTAGATCAGTGTATATGTCCCCCTAGATCAGTGTATCTGTCCCCTAGATCAGTGTATATGTCCCCCTAGATCAGTGTATCTGTCCCCTAGATCAGTGTATATCTCCCCATAGATCAGTGTACCTGTCCCCTAGATCAGTGTATCTGTCCCCCTAGATCGGTGTACCTGTCCCCTAGATCAGTGTATCTGTCCCCTAGATCTGTGTATATGTCCCCTTGGATCAGTGTACCTGTCCCACAGATCAGTGTATCTGTCCCCCTAGATCAGTGCATCTGTCCCCTAGACCAGTGTATCTGTCCCTTAGATCAGTGTATCTCTCCGCCTAGATCAGTGTATCTGTCCCCCTAGACCAGTGTATCTCTCCCCCTAGATCAGTGTATCTGTCCCCTAGATCAGTGTATCTGTCCCTAGATCAGTGTATCTGTCCCATAGATCAGTGTATCTGTCCCCTAGCTCAGTGTATCTGTCCACCTAGATCAGTGTATCTGATCCTAGAGCAGAGTATCTGTCCAGTAGATCAGTGTATCTGTCCCCTAGATCAGAGTATCTGTCCCCCTAGTTCAGTGTATCTGTCCCCTAGATCAGCGTATCTGTCCACCTAGATAAGTGCATCTCTCCCCTAGTTCTGTGTATCTGTAACCCTAGATCAGTGTATCTCTCCCGCTAGATCAGTGTATCTGTCCCCTAGATCAGTGTATCTGTCCCCTAGATCAGTGTATGTGTCCCCCTAGATCAGTGCATCTGTCCCCTAGATCAGTGTCTCTGTCCCCCTAGATCAGTGTATCTGTCCCCCTAGATCAGTGTATCTGTCCCCTAGATCAGTGTATCTGTCACCTAGATCAGTGTATCTGTCCCCCTAGATCAGTGTAAATGTTTCGCTAGATCAGTGTATCTGTCCCCTAGATCAGTGTATATCTCCCCGTAGATCAGTGTAACTGTCCCCTAGATCAGTGTATCTGTCCCCTAGATCAGTGCACCTGTCCCCTAGATCAGTGTATCTGTCCCCTAGATCAGTGTGTCTTTCCCCCTAGATCAGTGCAACTTTCCCCTAGATCAGTGTATCTGTCAACTAGATCAGTGTCTCTGTCCCACTAGATCAGTGTATCTGTCCCCCTAGATCAGTGAACCTGTCCCCTAGATCAGTGTATCTTTCCCCCTAGATCAATGTATCTGTCCCTTGATCAGTGAACATGTCCCCCAGATCAGTGTATCTGTTCCCTAGATCAGTGTACCTGTCCCCTAGATCAGTGTATCTGTCCCCCTAGATCAGTGTATCTGTCCCCTAGATCAGTGTATCTGTCCCCCTAGATCAGTGTATCTGACCTTAGATCAGTGTATCTGTCCCTTAGATCAGCGTATCTGTCCCTCTAGATCAGTGTATCTGTCCCCTAGATCAGTGTATCTGTCCCCTAGATCAGTGTATCTGTCCCCTAGATCAGTGTACCTGTCACACTAGATCAGTGTAACTCTCCCCGTAGATCAGAGTACCTCTCCCCCTAGATCAGTGTATCTGTCTGCTAGATCAGTGTCTCTGTCCCCCTGGATCATTGTATCTGACCCTTGGTCAGTGTATCTTTCCCTAGATCAGTGTATCTGTCCCTTGGATCAGTGTATTTGTCCCCCTAGATCAGTGTATCTGTCCTCTAGATCCGTGTTTCTGTCCTCTAGCTCAGTGTAGGTGTCACCCTAGATCAGTGTACCTGTCCCTTAGATCAGTGTATATGTCCCCCTAGATCAGTGTATCTGTCCCCTAGATCAGTGTATATGTCCCCCTAGATCAGTGTATCTGTCCCCTAGATCAGAGTATATCTCCCCATAGATCAGTGTACCTGTCCCCTAGATCAGTGTATCTGTCCCCCTAGATCGGTGTACCTGTCCCCTAGATCAGTGTATCTGTCCGCTAGATCTGTGTATATGTCCCCTTGGATCAGTGTACCTGTCCCACAGATCAGTGTATCTGTCCCCCTAGATCAGTGCATCTGTCCCCTAGACCAGTGTATCTGTCCCTTAGATCAGTGTATCTCTCCGCCTAGATCAGTGTATCTGTCCCCCTAGACCAGTGTATCTGTCCCCCTAGATCAGTGTATCTGTCCCCTAGATCAGTGTATCTGTCCCTAGATCAGTGTATCTGTCCCATAGATCAGTGTATCTGTCCCCTAGCTCAGTGTATCTGTCCACCTAGATCAGTGTATCTGATCCTAGAGCAGAGTATCTGTCCAGTAGATCAGTGTATCTGTCTCCCTAGATCAGTGTATCTGTCCCCCTAGTTCAGTGTATCTGTCCCCTAGATCAGTGTATCTGTCCACCTAGATAAGTGCATCTCTCCCCTAGTTCTGTGTATCTGTAACCCTAGATCAGTGTATCTCTCCCGCTAGATCAGTGTATCTGTCCCCTAGATCAGTGTATCTGTCCCCTAGATCAGTGTATGTGTCCCCCTAGATCAGTGCATCTGTCCCCTAGACCAGTGTCTCTGTCCCCCTAGATCAGTGTATTTGTCCCCCTAGATCAGTGTATCTGTCCCCTAGATCAGTGTATCTGTCACCTAGATCAGTGTATCTGTCCCCCTAGATCAGTGTATATGTTTCGCTAGATCAGTGTATCTGTCCCCTAGATCAGTGTATATCTCCCCGTAGATCAGTGTAACTGTCCCCTAGATCAGTGTATCTGTCCCCTAGATCAGTGCACCTGTCCCCTAGATCAGTGTATCTGTCACCTAGATCAGTGTATCTGTCCCCCTAGATCAGAGTATATGTCCTGCTAGATCAGTGTATCTGTCCCCTAGATCAATGTGTATCTCCCCGTAGATCAGTGTAACTGTCCCCTAGATCAGTGTATCTGTCCCCCTAGATCAGTGCACCTGTCCCCTAGATCAGTGTATCTGCCAACTAGATCACTGTATCTGTCCCCCTAGATCAGTGTGTCTGCCTCCTAGATCAGTGTATCTGTCCCCTAGATCAGTGTATCTGTCAACTAGATCAGAGTATCTGTCCCCCTAGATCAGTGTATCTGTCCCCTAGATCAGTGTATCTGACCCTAGATCAGTGTATCTGTCCCCTAGATCAGTGTATCTGTCCCCTAGATCCGTGTATCTGTCCCCTAGATCAGTATATCTGCTAACTAGATCAGTGTATCTGTCGCCCTAGATCAGTATGTCTGTCCCCTAGATCAGTGTATCTGTCCCCTAGATCAGTTTATCTGTCCCCTAGATCAGTGTGTCTTTCCCCCTAGATCAGTGCAACTTTCCCCTAGATCAGTGTATCTGTCAACTAGATCAGTGTCTCTGTCCCACTAGATCAGTGTATCTGTCCCCCTAGATCAGTGAACCTGTCCCCTAGATCAGTGTATCTTTCCCCCTAGATCAATGTATCTGTCCCTTGATCAGTGAACATGTCCCCCAGATCAGTGTATCTGTTCCCTAGATCAGTGTACCTGTCCCCTAGATCAGTGTATTTGTCCCCCTAGATCAGTGTATCTGTCCCCAGATCCGTGTATTTGTCCTATAGATCAGTGTATATGTCATCTTAGATCAGTGTACCTGCCCCTTAGATCAGTGTATATGTCACCCTAGATCAGTGTATCTGTCCACTAGATCAGTGTATATGTCCTCCTAGAGCAGTGTATCTGTCCCCTAGATCAGTGCATATCTCCCCCTAGATCAGTGTACCTGTCCCCTAGATCAGTGTATCTGTCCCCCTAGATCAGTGTACCTGTCCCCTAGATCAGAGTATCTGTCCCCTAGATCTGTGTATATGTTCGCTTGGATCAGTGTACCTGTCCCACAGATCAGTGTATCTGTCCCCCTAGATCAGTGTATCTGTCCCCTAGATCAGTGTATCTGTCCCCCTAGGTCAGTGTATCTGTCTAACTAGATCAGTGTATCTCTCCCCTAGATCAGTATATCTGTCCCATAGATCAGTGTATCTGTCCCCCTTCATCAGTGTATCTGTCCCCTAGATCAGTGTCTATGTCCTCCTAGATCAGTGTATCTGTCCCCTAGATCAGTGTATATGTCCCCCTAGATCAGTGTATCTGTCCCCTAGATCAGTGTATATGTCCCGCTAGATCAGTGTATCTGTCCCTTAGATCAGTGTATATCTCCCCGTAGATCAGTGTAACTGTCCCCTAGATCAGTGTATCTGTCCCCTGGATCAGTATATATGTCCCACTCGATCAGTGTATCTGTCCCCTAGATCAGTGTATATGTCCCCCTAGAACAGTGTATCTGTCCCCTAGATCAGTGTATATCTCCCCCTAGATCAGTGTACCTGTCCCCTGGATCAGTGTATCTGTCCCCCTAGATCAGTGTACCTGTCCCCTACATCAGTGTATCTGTCCCCCTAGATCAGTGTATCTGTCCCCTAGATCAGTGTATCTGTCCCTAGATCAGTGTATCTGTCCCATAGATCAGTGTATCTGTCCCCTAGCTCAGTGTATCTGTCCACCTAGATCAGTGTATCTGATCCTAGAGCAGAGTATCTGTCCAGTAGATCAGTGTATCTGTCTCCCTAGATCAGTGTATCTGTCCCCCTAGTTCAGTGTATCTGTCCCCTAGATCAGTGTATCTGTCCACCTAGATAAGTGCATCTCTCCCCTAGTTCTGTGTATCTGTAACCCTAGATCAGTGTATCTCTCCCGCTAGATCAGTGTATCTGTCCCCTAGATCAGTGTATCTGTCCCCTAGATCAGTGTATGTGTCCCCCTAGATCAGTGCATCTGTCCCCTAGACCAGTGTCTCTGTCCCCCTAGATCAGTGTATTTGTCCCCCTAGATCAGTGTATCTGTCCCCTAGATCAGTGTATCTGTCACCTAGATCAGTGTATCTGTCCCCCTAGATCAGTGTATATGTTTCGCTAGATCAGTGTATCTGTCCCCTAGATCAGTGTATATCTCCCCGTAGATCAGTGTAACTGTCCCCTAGATCAGTGTATCTGTCCCCTAGATCAGTGCACCTGTCCCCTAGATCAGTGTATCTGTCACCTAGATCAGTGTATCTGTCCCCCTAGATCAGAGTATATGTCCTGCTAGATCAGTGTATCTGTCCCCTAGATCAATGTGTATCTCCCCGTAGATCAGTGTAACTGTCCCCTAGATCAGTGTATCTGTCCCCCTAGATCAGTGCACCTGTCCCCTAGATCAGTGTATCTGCCAACTAGATCACTGTATCTGTCCCCCTAGATCAGTGTGTCTGCCTCCTAGATCAGTGTATCTGTCCCCTAGATCAGTGTATCTGTCAACTAGATCAGAGTATCTGTCCCCCTAGATCAGTGTATCTGTCCCCTAGATCAGTGTATCTGACCCTAGATCAGTGTATCTGTCCCCTAGATCAGTGTATCTGTCCCCTAGATCCGTGTATCTGTCCCCTAGATCAGTATATCTGCTAACTAGATCAGTGTATCTGTCGCCCTAGATCAGTATGTCTGTCCCCTAGATCAGTGTATCTGTCCCCTAGATCAGTTTATCTGTCCCCTAGATCAGTGTGTCTTTCCCCCTAGATCAGTGCAACTTTCCCCTAGATCAGTGTATCTGTCAACTAGATCAGTGTCTCTGTCCCACTAGATCAGTGTATCTGTCCCCCTAGATCAGTGAACCTGTCCCCTAGATCAGTGTATCTTTCCCCCTAGATCAATGTATCTGTCCCTTGATCAGTGAACATGTCCCCCAGATCAGTGTATCTGTTCCCTAGATCAGTGTACCTGTCCCCTAGATCAGTGTATTTGTCCCCCTAGATCAGTGTATCTGTCCCCAGATCCGTGTATTTGTCCTATAGATCAGTGTATATGTCATCTTAGATCAGTGTACCTGCCCCTTAGATCAGTGTATATGTCACCCTAGATCAGTGTATCTGTCCACTAGATCAGTGTATATGTCCTCCTAGAGCAGTGTATCTGTCCCCTAGATCAGTGCATATCTCCCCCTAGATCAGTGTACCTGTCCCCTAGATCAGTGTATCTGTCCCCCTAGATCAGTGTACCTGTCCCCTAGATCAGAGTATCTGTCCCCTAGATCTGTGTATATGTTCGCTTGGATCAGTGTACCTGTCCCACAGATCAGTGTATCTGTCCCCCTAGATCAGTGTATCTGTCCCCTAGATCAGTGTATCTGTCCCCCTAGGTCAGTGTATCTGTCTAACTAGATCAGTGTATCTCTCCCCTAGATCAGTATATCTGTCCCATAGATCAGTGTATCTGTCCCCCTTCATCAGTGTATCTGTCCCCTAGATCAGTGTCTATGTCCTCCTAGATCAGTGTATCTGTCCCCTAGATCAGTGTATATGTCCCCCTAGATCAGTGTATCTGTCCCCTAGATCAGTGTATATGTCCCGCTAGATCAGTGTATCTGTCCCTTAGATCAGTGTATATCTCCCCGTAGATCAGTGTAACTGTCCCCTAGATCAGTGTATCTGTCCCCTGGATCAGTATATATGTCCCACTCGATCAGTGTATCTGTCCCCTAGATCAGTGTATATGTCCCCCTAGAACAGTGTATCTGTCCCCTAGATCAGTGTATATCTCCCCCTAGATCAGTGTACCTGTCCCCTGGATCAGTGTATCTGTCCCCCTAGATCAGTGTACCTGTCCCCTACATCAGTGTATCTGTCCCCCTAGATCAGTGTACCTGTCCCCTTGGATCAGTGTAACTGTCCCACAGATCAGTGTATCTGTCCCCCTAGATCAGTGTATCTGTCCCCTAGACCAGTGTATCTGTCCCCTTGATGCGCCATCAATTACTCAAAAGACTGAGGTTGAGCGAGTAACAATCAGGCTTTTATTAACTAAAGAATGAAGGTCTTGTCTCGAGTGGTCGACCCGTCCAGAATACTAAGGGACTGGGAGTTAGTCACTTATATACCTGGAATAGTGGGAGGAGTCAGCCGAGGCATGTCCAGACCTGTACCTAGTGGAATACACATACAGCCACAGACAGGTTATAACAGTGGTTTACCACATTCACCCCTTGTTTAAAAATGAGTCCGGCGGGGTGAAGTGTATTTAAAAGTTCGTGTATTGGAGTCTCTCCGGAGGTCTTGTCTGCCGCTGTGATCGACGTGGCGACGGCAGGGGTGGTGGAGCTTCCGGCGTCACGTCCCGTGTAGGCTGGGGCCCTGGAGTGTAGTCCTCATGGGTGACGGTCCAAGGCGAGCCGGCTGCTGGGGTTGGATATCGGGTCGTGGGGGGGGGTGGTAATGGGTAGTGGGTTACAGCGGTCCCCGAGGGTGCGAGGTCTCGTATGGAGACTGTGTCCTCCCGCCCGTCCGGGTACGCAATGTAAGCGTACTGGGAGTTGGCGTGGAGGAGGTCGACCCTCTCGACCAGGGGGTCCGTTTTATTGGCCCTCACGTGTCTTCTCAGTAGTACCGGCCCTGGGGACGTCAGCCATGGCGGTAATGATGTCCCCGATGTGGACTTCCTTGGGAAGACAAACATTTTCTCGTGAGGGGTGGCATTGGTGGCAGTGCAGAGAAGTGACCGAATCGAGTGGAGCGCATCGGGGAGCACCTCCTGCCAGCGGGAGGTCGGAAGGCCCCTAGACTTTAAGGCTAGTAGGGCGGCCTTCCAAACTGTTGCATTCTCTCTTTCCACCTGTCCGTTCCCCCGGGGGTTGTAACTGGTCGTCCTGCTTGTGGCTATACCCCTAGCGAGCAGGTACTGGCGGAGTTCGTCGCTCATAAACGATGAGCCCCGGTCGCTATGGATATAGCTGGGGAAACCGAACAGGGTGAAGAGGCTGTTCAGAGATTTAATGACCGTGGCACTGGTCATGTCCGAGCAGGGGATAGCGAACGGGAAACGGGAGTACTCGTCAATGATGTTGAGGAAGTACACATTGCGGTCGGAGGAGGGGAGAGGCCCTTTGAAATCGACGCTCAGGCGTTCGAAAGGGCGAGTGGCTTTTATCAGGTGGGCTCTGTCTGGTCTATAAAAGTGCGGTTTGCACTCAGCGCAGACTTGGCAGTTCTTGGTCATGGTCCTGACCTCCTCGATGGAGTAAGGCAGGTTGCGGGCCTTGATGAAGTGGAAGAACCTGGTGACCCCCGGGTGGCAGAGGTCATTGTGGAGGGCCCTCAGCCTATCGATCTGCGCGCTGGCGCAGGTGCCACGCGATAGGGCATCTGGGGGTTCATTGAGCTTCCCAGGCCGGTACAAGATCTCGTAATTGTAGGTGGAAAGTTCGATTCTCCACCTCAAGATCTTGTCATTTTTGATTTTGCCCCTCTGCTTGTTGTTGAACATAAAAGCAACTGAACGCTGGTCAGTGAGCAGGGTAAATCGTTTTCCAGCCAGGTAGTGCCTCCAATGACGCACAGCCTCCACGATAGCCTGGGCCTCCTTCTCCACCGCGGAGTGTCTGGTCTCCGGGCCCTGGAGGGTTCATGAGAAGAATGCCACAGGTCTCCCCGCCTGATTAAGGGTGGCGGCCAGAGCGAAGGCGGACGCATCGCTTTCCACCTGGAAGGGGATGGATTCGTCCACTGCGTGCATGGTGACTTTGGCAATGTCTTCCTTGATACGGTGGAAGGCTAAGCGGGCCTCTGCCGTCACGGGAAAAGAGGTGGACTTGATCAGCGGACGGGCTTTGTCTGCATAGTAGGGGACCCACTGAGCGTAGTAGGAAAAAAACCCTAGGCACCTCTTCAGAGCTTTTAGGCAGTGGGGCAGTGGGAGTTCCATAAGGGGACGCATCCGGTCCGGGTCGGGACCGATGACCCCGTGTTCCACAACACAGCCAAGGATGGCGAGGCGGTCTGTGCGGAATATGCACTTCTCCTTGTTATATGTCAGGTTCAGGAGTTGGGCGGTGCGGAGGAATTTCTCGAGGTTTGCGTCATGGTCCTGCAAGTCATGGCCGCAGATGGTCACATTATCTAGGTAAGGGAAAGTGGCCTGCAGCTCGTTTTGATCGACCATCCGGTCCATCTCCCTTTGGAAGACGGAGACCCCGTTAGTAACACCGAAGGGAACCCTAAGGAAGTGATAGAGGCGGCCGTTTGCCTCAAAAGCAGTATACTGGCGGTCTTCAGGGCTGATGGGGAGCTGGTGGTACGCTGATTTCAGGTCAATGGTCGAAAAGACGCGGTACTGCGCGATCTGGTTGACCATGTCAGCTATGCGGGGGAGTGGGTAGGCGTCCAGCAGGGTGTAGCGGTTTATTGTTTGGCTGTAGTCGATGACCAGGCGTTGTTTCTCGCCGGTCTTAACGACTACAACCTGGGCTCGCCAGGGGCTGGAGCTGCCCTCAATAATCCCCTCCTTCAGGAGCCGTTCCACTTCGGTTTTGATGAAAACCCTGTCCCCGGCACTGTATCGCCTGCTCTTTGTGGCGATGGGCTTACAGTCGGGGGTGAGGTTAGCAAACAGTGGGGGGGGTGGGACTCTGAGTGTGGAGAGGTTGCATCTGGTGCACGGCGGGCAATTTGGAGGCTGCTGGCTGCGGACTGTGAGTGGGGGGAGGGGGCCACCGTACGCCATCGTAACGCTTTTGAGGTGGCACTGGAAATCCAACCCCAGTAGAACGACAGCGCAGAGGTCGGGCAGGACCATTAGTTTAAAATTATTGTACACAGTCCCGTCTACTACTAGTGTCACCACGCAGTAGCCGCCAATGTCCACTGACTGGGACTCGGAGGCCATAGAAATCCGCTGGTGCGCAGGCAGGACTGGGAGAGAGCAACGCCGCACCGTGTCGGGGTGGATGAAGCTCTCTGTGCTCCCGGAGTCAAAAAGGCAGTTTATTGCATGGCCGTTTACCTTAACGTCCATTTTGGACCGAGCTAGCTGGTGCGGTCTCGTTTGGTCCAGCGTCACAGAAGCCAGCGTAGGGGTCGGTGTGTCGCTGCGAGTATCAGATGGCGGGGGGTTGGCGATCTGCTGCATCCCGGATGGTGTCCAAGATGGCGGCTGCTGCGGTGGTTCGCACATGGCTGGGGAGGCCCAAGATGGCGGCCCGCACGGCCCACACGCGGCGCTGTTGGGGGCCCAAGATGGCGGCTCGCACGGCCCACACGTGGCGCTGCTGGCGTTCGGGGTGCCTTTGGCCTTGCAGACACTGGTGTAGTGTCCCTTTTTCCCGCAGCCCGAGCAGGTCGCATTCTTCGCCGGGCAGCGCACTCTGGGGTGTTTGGCTTGGCCACAGAAGTAGCATTTCTGGCCTTGGGATACTGCTGTCTGGCTTTGGGACACTGCTGCGGTAGTTGGGCCGTTGTTGGGCTGTGGCTGGGGTGGCACGGTGCTATGGGGCTGTCCTACCGTGTCCCAGGTTGTCGTTCCCCGCGGCGTCCACGGTGCAGAGGAGTAGGCATCCATGCCCCGGAAGGCTGCGTCCAGCGTTAGTGCGATGTCGGAGGCTTTGTCGAGGGTGAGGTCACTCTGCTCCAGCAGTCGCTGTCAGGTGTAGTTGGACCTGTGGCCCGCTACGAAGGCATCCCGGATCAGTTCCTCCGTGTACTTAGTGGGCGTTACCGCCTTACACCCACAGGCTCGGCCAAGCACGGACAGTGCTTGGAGGTATTCCTCAGTCGATTCCCCAGGTTGTTGCTTGCGACTCCCCAGAAGGTGCCCAGCGTATACTTCATTCACAGGGCGCGTGTACTGGGTCTTGAGGAGCTGGAGGGCGGCTGTGTACGAGGTCGCGTCCCGGATGACTGAGTACACTCGGTGGTTCACCTTGGAGAACAGGACAGACAGTTTGTCCGCATCCGTTTCGACTGCAGTGGAGGCAGTCAGGAATGTCTCGAAGCACGTGAGCCAGTGAGCAAACTTGGTGGAAGCGTCCGCTTCCCGATTGTCCAGGTCCAGGCATGCTGGTGCGAGGATCTTCTCCATTATAAAAAATTTAGTAAATAAAATTGATGCGCCATCAATTACTCAAAAGACTGAGGTTGAGCGAGTAACAATCAGGCTTTTATTAACTAAAGAATGAAGGTCTTGTCTCGAGTGGTCGACCCGTCCAGAATACTAAGGGACTGGGAGTTAGTCACTTATATACCTGGAATAGTGGGAGGAGTCAGCCGAGGCATGTCCAGACCTGTACCTAGTGGAATACACATACAGACACAGACAGGTTATAACAGTGGTTTACCACACCCCTAGATCAGTGTATCTCTCCCCCTAGATCAGTCTATCTGTCCCCCTAGACCAGTGTATCTGTCCCCCTAGATCAGTGTATCTGTCCCCTAGATCAGTGTATCAGACCCTAGATCAGTGTATCTGTCCCATAGATCAGTGTATCAGTCCCCTAGCTCAGTGTATCTGTCCACCTAGATCAGTGTATCTGATCCTGGAGCAGATTATCTGTCCACTAGATCAGTGTATCTGTACCCTAGATCAGAGTATCTGTCCCCCTAGATCAGTATATCTGTCCCCTAGATCAGTGTATCTGTCCACCTAGATCAGTGCATCTGTCCCCTAGATCTGTGTATCTGTAACCCCAGATCAGTGTATCTGTCCCCTAGATCAGTGCATCTGTCCCCTAGATCAGTGTCTCTGTCACCCTAGATCAGTGTATCTGTCACCTAGATCAGTGTATCTGTCCCCCTAGATCAGTGTATATGTCCCGCTAGATCAGTGTATCTGTCCCCAGATCAGTGTATATCTCCCCGTAGATCAGTGTAACTGTCCCCCAGATCAGTGTATCTGTCCCCCTAGATCAGTGCACCTGTCGCCTAGATCAGTGAATCTGCCAACTAGATCAGTGTATCTGTCCCCCTAGATCAGTGTATCTGTCCCCTGGATCCGTGTATTTGTCCTCTAGATCAGTGTATATGTCACCCTAGATCAGTGTACCTGTCCCTTAAGTCAGTGTATATGTCCCCCTAGATCAGTGTATCTGTCCACTAGATCAGTGTATATGTCCCCCTAGATCAGTGCATCTGTCCCCTAGAACAGTGTATATCTCCCCCTAGATCAGTGTACCTGTCCCCTAGATCCGTGTATCTGTCCCCCTAGATCAGTGTATCTGTCCCCTAGATCTGTGTATATGTCCGCTTGGATCAGTGTACCTGTCCCACAGATCAGTGTATCTGTCCCCCTAGATCAGTGTATCTGTCCCCTAGATCAGTGTATCTGTCCACTAGATCAGTGTATCTCTCCCCCTAGATCAGTGTATCTGTCCCCCTAGACCAGTGTATCTGTCCCCCTAGATCAGTGTATCTGTCCCCTAGATCAGTGTATCTGTCCCCTAGATCAGTGTATCTGACCCTAGATCAGTGTATCTGTCCCCTCGATCAGTGTATCTGTACCCGAGCTCAGTGTATCTGTCCACCTAGATCAGTGTATCTGATCCTAGAGCAGAGTATCTGTCCCCTAGATCAGTATATCTGTCCCCTAGATCAGAGTATCTGTCCCCCTAGATCAGTGTATCTGTCCCCCTAGATCAGTGTATCTGTCCCCTAGATCAGTTTTTCTGTCCACCTAGATCAGTGCATCTGTCACCTAGATCTGTGTATCTGTAACCCTAGACAGGTGTATCTCTCCCGCTAGATCAGTGTATCTGTCCCCTAGATCAGTGTATCTGTCACCTAGATCAGTGTATATGTCCCCCTAGATCAGTGTATCTGTCCCCTAGATCAGTGTCTCTGTCCCCCTAGATCAGTGTATCTGTCCCCCTAGATCAGTGTATCTGTCCCCTAGATCAGTGTATCTGTCACCTAGATCAGTGTATCTGTCCCCCTAGATCAGTCTATCTGTCCCCTAGATCAGTGTATCTCTCCCCCTAGATCAGTGTATCTGTCTCTCTAGATCAGTGTATCTGTCCCTAGATCAGTGCATCTGTCCCCTTAGATCAGAGTATCTGTCCCCCTAGGTCAGTGTATCTGTCCCTAGATCAGTGTATCTGTCCCCCTAGAACAGTGAATCTGTCCCCCTAGATCAGTGAATCTTTCCCCCTACATCAGTGTATCTGTCCCCCTAGATCAGTGTATCTATCCCTCTAGATCAGTGTATCTGTCCCCCTAGATCAGTGTATCTATCCCCCTAGATGAGTGTATCTCTCCCCTAGATCAGTATATCTGTCCCCTAGATCAGTGTATCTGTACCCTTGATCAGTGTATCTGCCCCCTAGATCAGTGTATCTGTCCCCTAGATCAGTGTATATGTCCCCCTAGATCAGTGTATCTTTCCCCTGGATCAGTGTATATGTCCCCCTAGATCAGTGTATCTTTCCCCTAGATCAGTGTATATGTCCCCCTAGATCAGTGTATCTGTCCTCTATATCAGTGTATATGTGCCCCTTGATCAGTGTACCTGTCCCCTAGATCAGTGTGTCTGTCCCACTAGATCAGTGTATATGTCCCCCTAGATCAGTGTACCTGTCCCCTAGACCAGTGTAGCTGTCCCCCGGATCAGTGTATATTTCCCCCTAGATCAGTGTATATCTCCCCTTAGATCAGTGTATCTTTCCACTAGATCAGAGTATCTGACCCTAGATCAGTGTATCTGTCCGCTAGATCAGTGTATATGTCCCCTTGATCAGTGTATCTGTCCCCTAGATCAGTGTATCTGCCAACCAGATCTGTGTCTCTGTCCCAATAGATCAGTGTCTCTGTCCCACTAGATCAGTGTATCTGCCCCCGTAGATCAGTGAACCTGTCCCCTAGATCAGTGTATCTGTCCCCTAGATCAGTGTATCTGTCCACCTAGATCAGTGCATCTGTCCACTAGATCTGTGTATCTGTCCCCCTAGATCAGTGTATCTGTCCCGCTAGATCAGTGTATCTATCCCCAAGATCAGTGTATCTGTCCCCTAGATCAGTGTATATGTCCCCCTAGATCAGTGTATCTGTCCCCTAGATCAGTGTCTCTGTACCCCTAGATCAGTGTATCTGTCCCCTTAGATCAGTGTATCTGTCCCCTAGATCAGTGAATCTGTCACCTAGATCAGTGTATCTGTCCCCTAGATCAGTGTATCTGTCCCCTAGATCAGTGTATCTCTCCCCCTAGGTCAGTGTACCTGTCTCTCCAGATCAGTGTATCTGTCCCTAGATCAATGTATCTGTCCCCTTAGATCAGAGAATCTTCCCCTCTAGGTCAGTGTATCTGTCCCCTAGATCAGTGTATCTGTCGCCCTAGATCAGTGTATCTTTCCCCTAGATCAGTGTATCTGTCCCCCTAGGTCAGTGTATCTGTCCCCCTAGATCAGTGTATCTGTCCCCTAGTTCAGTGTATCTGCCCCCTAGATCAGTGTATCTGTCCCCATACATCAGTGAATCTGTCCCCCTACATCAGTGTATTTGTCCCCCTAGATCAGTGTATCCATCCCCCTAGATGAGTGTATCTCTCCCCTAGATCAGTATATCTGTCGCATAGATCAGTGTATCTGTCCCCCTTCATCAGTGTATCTGTCCACTAGATCAGTGTATATGTCCCTCTAGATCAGTGTATCTGTCCCCTAGATCAGTTTTATGTCCCCCTAGATCAGTGTATCTGTCACCTTCTGTGTATATGTCCTGCTAGATCAGTGTATCTGTCCCCTAGATCAGTGTATATCTCCCCGTAGATCAGTGTAACTGTCCCCTAGATCAGTGTATCTGTCCCCCTAGATCAGTGTACCTGTCCCCTAGATCAGTGTAGCTCTCCCCTAGATCAGTGTATATGTCCCCCTAGATCAGTGTACCTGTCCCCTAGATCAGTGTATCTGTCCCCAAGACCAGTGTAGCTGTCAACCTGGATCAGTGTATATCTCCCCCTGGATCAGTGTATATCTCCCCCTAGATCAGTGTATCTGTCCCCTAGATCAATGTATCTGTCCCCTAGATCAGTGTATCTGACCCTAGATCAGTGTATCTCTCCGCTAGATCAGAGTATCTGTCCCCTTGATCAGTGTATCTGTCCCCCTAGATCAGTGTATCTGTCCCCCTAGATCAGTGTATCTGTCCCCTAGATCAGTGTATCTGTCCCCCTAGATCAGTATATCTGTCAGCTAGATCAGTGTCTCTGTTCCTCTGGATCAGTGTATCTGACCCTAGATCAGTGTATCTGTCCCCTAGATCAGTGTATCTGTCCCCTATATCAGTGTATCTGTCCTCCTAGATCAGTATATCTGACCCTAGATCAGTGTATCTGTCTCCCTAGATCAGTGTATCTGTCCCCCTAGATTAGTGTATCTGTCCCCTAGATCAGTGTATCTGTCCCGCTAGATCAGTGTATCTGTCCCCTAGATCAGTGTATCTGTCCCCCTAGATCAGTGTATCTGTCAACTAGATCAGTGTCTCTGTCCCCCTGGATCAGTGTATCTGACCTTAGATCAGTGTATCTGCCCTTAGATCAGTGTATCTGTCCCGCTAGATCAGTGTATCTGTCCCCTAGATCAGTGTATCTCTCCCGCTAGATCAGTGTATCTGTCCCCTAGATCAGTGTATATGTCCCCTAGATCAGTGTACCTGTCACACTAGATCAGTGTATCTGTCCCCGTAGAACAGTGTACCTCTCTCCCTAGATCAGTGTATCTGTCTGCTAGATCAGTGTCTCTGTCCCCCTGGATCAGTGTATCTGACCGTAGATCAGTGATCTTTCCCTAGATCAGTGTATCTGTCCCTTGGATCAGTGTACCTGTCACACTAGATCAGTGTATCTGTCCCCTAGATCAATGTATCTGTCAATTAGATCAGTGTATCTGTCCCCCTACATCAGTATATCTGTCCCCTAGATCTGTGTATCTGTCCCCCTAGATCATTGTATCTGTCCCCTAGATCAGTGTATCTGTCCCCTAGATCAGTGTACCTGTCCCCTAGATCAGTGTATCTGTCCCCCTAGATCAGTGTATCTGTCCCCTAGATCAGTGTATCTGTCCCCCTAGGTCAGTGTATCTGTCCACCTCGATCAGTGTATCTGTCCCCTAGTTCAGTGTATCTGCCCCCTAGTTCAGTGTATCTGCCCTCTAGATCAGTGAATCTGTCCCCCTACATCAGTGTATCTGTCCCCCTAGATCAGTGTATCTGTCCCCTAGATCAGTGTATCTGTCCCCCTAGGTCAGTGTATCTGTCCACCTCGATCAGTGTATCTGTTCCCTAGTTCAGTGTATCTGCCCCCTAGTTCAGTGTATCTATCCCCCTAGATCAGTGTATCTGTCCCCCGAGATCAGTGTATCTATCCCCCTAGATGAGTGTATCTCTCCTCTAGATCAGTATATCTGTCCCCTAGATCAGTGTATCTGTCCCCCTTGATCAGTGTATCTGCCCCCTAGATCAGTGTATCTGTCCCCCTAGATCAGTGTATCTATCCCCCTAGATGAGTGTATCTCTCCTCTAGATCAGTATATCTGTCCCCTAGATCAGTGTATCTGTCCCCCTTGATCAGTGTATCTGCCCCCTAGATCAGTGTATATGTCCCCCTAGATCAGTGTATCTTTCCCCTAGATCAGTGTATATGTCCCCCTAGATCAGTGTATCTGTCCCCTAGATCAGTGTATATCTCACCCATGATCAGTGTACCTGTCCCCTAGATCAGTGTATCTGTCCCCTAGACCAGTGCAGCTGTCCCCCTGGATCAGTGTATATGTCCCCCTAGATCAGTGTATATCTCCCCCTAGATCAGTGTATCTGTCCCCTAGACCAGTGTATCTGACCCTAGATCAGTGTATCTATCCCCCTAGATCAGTGTAGCTGTCCCCCTAGATCAGTATATCTGTCCCCTAGATCAGTGTATCTGTCCCCTATAGCAGTGTATCTGTCCCCTAGATCAGTGTATATCTCCCCCTTGATCAGTGTACCTCTCCCCTAGATCAGTGTAGCTGTCCCACTAGATCAGTGTATAAGTCCCCCTAGATCGGTGTACCTGTCCCCTAGACCAGTGTAGATATCCCCCTGGATCAGTGTATATGTCCCCCTAGATCAGTGTATATCTCCCCCTAGCTCAGTGTATCTGTCCCCTAGATCAGTGTATCTGACCCCAGATCAGTGTATCTGTCCGCTAGATCAGTGTATCTGTCCCCTAGATCAGTGTATCTGTCCCCCTAGGTCAGTGTATCTGTCCCCCTAGATCAGTGTATCTGTCCCCTAGTTCAGTGTATCTGCCCCCTAGATCAGTGTATCTGTCCCCATACATCAGTGAATCTGTCCCCCTACATCAGTGTATTTGTCCCCCTAGATCAGTGTATCCATCCCCCTAGATGAGTGTATCTCTCCCCTAGATCAGTATATCTGTCGCATAGATCAGTGTATCTGTCCCCCTTCATCAGTGTATCTGTCCACTAGATCAGTGTATATGTCCCTCTAGATCAGTGTATCTGTCCCCTAGATCAGTGTATATGTCCCCCTAGATCAGAGTATCTGTCACCTTCTGTGTATATGTCCCGCTAGATCAGTGTATCTGTCCCCTAGATCAGTGTATATCTCCCCGTAGATCAGTGTAACTGTCCCCTAGATCAGTGTATCTGTCCCCCTAGATCAGTGTACCTGTCCCCTAGATCAGTGTAGCTCTCCCCTAGATCAGTGTATATGTCCCCCTAGATCAGTGTACCTGTCCCCTAGATCAGTGTATCTGTCCCCAAGACCAGTGTAGCTGTCAACCTGGATCAGTGTATATCTCCCCCTGGATCAGTGTATATCTCCCCCTAGATCAGTGTATCTGTCCCCTAGATCAATGTATCTGTCCCCTAGATCAGTGTATCTGACCCTAGATCAGTGTATCTCTCCGCTAGATCAGAGTATCTGTCCCCTTGATCAGTGTATCTGTCCCCCTAGATCAGTGTATCTGTCCCCCTAGATCAGTGTATCTGTCCCCTAGATCAGTGTATCTGTCCCCCTAGATCAGTATATCTGTCAGCTAGATCAGTGTCTCTGTTCCTCTGGATCAGTGTATCTGACCCTAGATCAGTGTATCTGTCCCCTAGATCAGTGTATCTGTCCCCTATATCAGTGTATCTGTCCTCCTAGATCAGTATATCTGACCCTAGATCAGTGTATCTGTCTCCCTAGATCAGTGTATCTGTCCCCCTAGATTAGTGTATCTGTCCCCTAGATCAGTGTATCTGTCCCGCTAGATCAGTGTATCTGTCCCCTAGATCAGTGTATCTGTCCCCCTAGATCAGTGTATCTGTCAACTAGATCAGTGTCTCTGTCCCCCTGGATCAGTGTATCTGACCTTAGATCAGTGTATCTGCCCTTAGATCAGTGTATCTGTCCCGCTAGATCAGTGTATCTGTCCCCTAGATCAGTGTATCTCTCCCGCTAGATCAGTGTATCTGTCCCCTAGATCAGTGTATATGTCCCCTAGATCAGTGTACCTGTCACACTAGATCAGTGTATCTGTCCCCGTAGAACAGTGTACCTCTCTCCCTAGATCAGTGTATCTGTCTGCTAGATCAGTGTCTCTGTCCCCCTGGATCAGTGTATCTGACCGTAGATCAGTGTATCTTTCCCTAGATCAGTGTATCTGTCCCTTGGATCAGTGTACCTGTCACACTAGATCAGTGTATCTGTCCCCTAGATCAATGTATCTGTCAATTAGATCAGTGTATCTGTCCCCCTACATCAGTATATCTGTCCCCTAGATCTGTGTATCTGTCCCCCTAGATCATTGTATCTGTCCCCTAGATCAGTGTATCTGTCCCCTAGATCAGTGTACCTGTCCCCTAGATCAGTGTATCTGTCCCCCTAGATCAGTGTATCTGTCCCCTAGATCAGTGTATCTGTCCCCCTAGATCAGTGTACCTGTCCCCTAGATCAGTGTAGCTCTCCCCTAGATCAGTGTATATGTCCCCCTAGATCAGTGTACCTGTCCCCTAGATCAGTGTATCTGTCCCCAAGACCAGTGTAGCTGTCAACCTGGATCAGTGTATATCTCCCCCTGGATCAGTGTATATCTCCCCCTAGATCAGTGTATCTGTCCCCTAGATCAATGTATCTGTCCCCTAGATCAGTGTATCTGACCCTAGATCAGTGTATCTCTCCGCTAGATCAGAGTATCTGTCCCCTTGATCAGTGTATCTGTCCCCCTAGATCAGTGTATCTGTCCCCCTAGATCAGTGTATCTGTCCCCTAGATCAGTGTATCTGTCCCCCTAGATCAGTATATCTGTCAGCTAGATCAGTGTCTCTGTTCCTCTGGATCAGTGTATCTGACCCTAGATCAGTGTATCTGTCCCCTAGATCAGTGTATCTGTCCCCTATATCAGTGTATCTGTCCTCCTAGATCAGTATATCTGACCCTAGATCAGTGTATCTGTCTCCCTAGATCAGTGTATCTGTCCCCCTAGATTAGTGTATCTGTCCCCTAGATCAGTGTATCTGTCCCGCTAGATCAGTGTATCTGTCCCCTAGATCAGTGTATCTGTCCCCTAGATCAGTGTATCTGTCAACTAGATCAGTGTCTCTGTCCCCCTGGATCAGTGTATCTGACCTTAGATCAGTGTATCTGCCCTTAGATCAGTGTATCTGTCCCGCTAGATCAGTGTATCTGTCCCCTAGATCAGTGTATCTCTCCCGCTAGATCAGTGTATCTGTCCCCTAGATCAGTGTATATGTCCCCTAGATCAGTGTACCTGTCACACTAGATCAGTGTATCTGTCCCCGTAGAACAGTGTACCTCTCTCCCTAGATCAGTGTATCTGTCTGCTAGATCAGTGTCTCTGTCCCCCTGGATCAGTGTATCTGACCGTAGATCAGTGATCTTTCCCTAGATCAGTGTATCTGTCCCTTGGATCAGTGTACCTGTCACACTAGATCAGTGTATCTGTCCCCTAGATCAATGTATCTGTCAATTAGATCAGTGTATCTGTCCCCCTACATCAGTATATCTGTCCCCTAGATCTGTGTATCTGTCCCCCTAGATCATTGTATCTGTCCCCTAGATCAGTGTATCTGTCCCCTAGATCAGTGTACCTGTCCCCTAGATCAGTGTATCTGTCCCCCTAGATCAGTGTATCTGTCCCCTAGATCAGTGTATCTGTCCCCCTAGGTCAGTGTACCTGTCCACCTCGATCAGTGTATCTGTCCCCTAGTTCAGTGTATCTGCCCCCTAGTTCAGTGTATCTGCCCTCTAGATCAGTGAATCTGTCCCCCTACATCAGTGTATCTGTCCCCCTAGATCAGTGTATCTGTCCCCTAGATCAGTGTATCTGTCCCCCTAGGTCAGTGTATCTGTCCACCTCGATCAGTGTATCTGTTCCCTAGTTCAGTGTATCTGCCCCCTAGTTCAGTGTATCTATCCCCCTAGATCAGTGTATCTGTCCCCCGAGATCAGTGTATCTATCCCCCTAGATGAGTGTATCTCTCCTCTAGATCAGTATATCTG
>NW_028225182.1:32933966-32975042 GCF_052327205.1 Somniosus microcephalus
ATCTGTCCCCTAGATCTGTGTATCTCTCCCCCTAGATCAGCGTATCTGTCCTCCTAGATCAGTATATCTGTCCCCTAGATCAGTGTATCTGTCCCCTAGATCTGTGTATCTGCCCCCTAGATCTTTGTATCTGTCCCCCTAGATCAGTGTACCTGTCCCATAGATCAGTGTATCTGTCCCCTAGATCAGTGTATCCGTCTGCTAGCTCAGTGTATCTGTCCCCACAGATCAGTTTATCTGACCCCCTAGATCAGTGTATCTGTCTCTCTAGATCAATGAATCTGTCTCCCTCGATCAGTGTATCTGTCCCCCGAGATCAGTGTATCTGTCCCACTAGATCAGTTGAGCTGTCCCCTAGATCAGTGTATCTGTCCCATAGATCAGTGTATCTGACCCCCTACATCAGTGTATCTGTCTCTCTAGATCAATGAATCTGTCTCCCTAGATCAGTGTATATGTCCCCCTAGATCAGTGTATTTGTCCCCCCAGATCAGTGTATCTGTCCCCATAGATCGGTGTATCTGTCCCTCGAGATCTTTGTATCTGTCCCCCTAGATCAGTGTATATGTCCCCCTAGATCAGTGTATCTGTCCCCCCAGATCAGTGTATCTGTCCCCTAGCTCAGTGTATCTGTCGCCGCAGATCAGTTTATCTGTCCCCCGACATCAGTGTATCTGTCTCCCAAGATCAGTGAATCTGTCTCCCGAGAGCAGTGTATCTGTTCCCCTAAATCTGTGTATCTATCCTCCTAGATCAGCGTATCTGTCTCCCTAGGTCAGTGTATCTGTCTCCCTAGATCAGTGTACCTGTCTCCTAGATCAGTGTATCTGTGTCCCTGGATCAGTGTATCTGCCCCCCTAGATCAGTGTATCTGCCCAAGAAGATCAGTGAAAATGTTTCCCTAGATCAGTGTGTCTGTCCCCCTAGATCTGTGTGTCTGTCTCCTAGATCAGTATATCTGTCCCCGTATATCAGTGTATCTGTCCCCCTAGATCAGAGTATCTGTCTCCCTAGATCAGTGGAGCCATACCCTAGATCAGTGTATCTGGCCCCTAGATCAGTGTATCTGTTCCCATAGATCAGTGTCTCTGTCCCCCTAGATCAGTGTATCTGTCCCCCAAGATCAGTGTATCTGTCCCCTAGATCAGTGTATCTGTCCCCTAGATCAGGGTTTACCGGCTCCCAGATCAGTGTATCTGTCCCTGTAGATCATTGTATCTGTCCCCTAGATCAGTGTATTTGTCCCCCAAGATCAGTCTATCTGTCCCTCTAGAGCAGTGTCTCTGTCTCCCTAGATAAATGTATCTCTCTGCCTAGATCAGTGTATCAGTCCCCTAGGTCAGAGTATCTGTCCCCTAGATCAGTGCATCTGTCTGCTATATCTGTGTATCTGTCCCCTAGATCAGTGAATCTGTCTCCCAAGATCAGTGTATCTGTCCCCCTATATTAGTGTTTCTGTCCCATATATCTTTGTATTTGTCCCTCTAGATCAGTGTACCTGTCCCATAGATCAGTGTATCTGTCCACCTAGTTCAGTGTATCTGTCCCCTGGATCAGTGGAGATGCCTGCTTGCTCAGTGTCTCTTTCTCCCTTGATCAGTGTATCTGTGCCCCTAGATCAGTGAATCTGTCCCCTAGATCAGTGTATCCTTCTCCCTAGATCAGTGTATCTCTTCCCCTAGATCAGTGTATCTGTCCCCATAGACCAGTGTACCTGTCCCCCTAGATCAGTGTATCTGTCCCCCTAGATCAGTGAATCTGTCCCCTAGATCAGTGTATCTGTCCCCAGATCCGTGTATTTGTCCCCTAGATCCGTGTATTTGTCCCCTAGATCAGTGAATCTGTCCCCCTAAATCAGAGTATCTGTTCCCCTAGGTCAGTGTATCTCTCCCCAAGATCAGTGTATCTGTCCCCCAAAATCAGTGTATCTGTCCCCTAGATCAGTGTATCTGTCCCCTAGATCCGTGTATTTGTCCCCTAGATCAGTGAATCTGTCACCCGAGATCAGAGTATCTGTCCCCATAGATCAGTGTACCTGTCTTCCTAGATCAGTGTATCTATCCCTCTAGATAAGTGAATCTGTCCCCCAAGATCAGTGTATCTGTCCCCTAGATCAGAGTATCTGTCTTCCTAGATCAGTGTATCTGTCCCCTCGAACAGAGTATCTTTCCCCCTAGTTCAGTGTATCTATCCACAAATCAGTCTACCTGTCCCTTAGATCATTGTATCTGTCCCTAAATCAGTGCATCTGTCCCCCTAGAGCAGTGTATCTGTCTCCCTAGATAAATGTATCTCTCCCCCTAGATCAGTGTATCTGTCCCCCAGATAAGTGTTTCTGTCACCTAGATCAGTGTAACTGTCTCCCTAGATCAGTGTATCTGTCCCCTAGATCAGTGTATCTGTCCCCAAAGAGCAGTGTATCTGTCCCCTAGATCTGTGTATCTCTCCCCCTAGATCAGCGTATCTGTCCTCCTAGATCAGTATATCTGTCCCCTAGATCAGTGTATCTGTCCCCTAGATCTGTGTATCTGCCCCCTAGATCTTTGTATCTGTCCCCCTAGATCAGTGTACCTGTCCCATAGATCAGTGTATCTGTCCCCTAGATCAGTGTATCCGTCTGCTAGCTCAGTGTATCTGTCCCCACAGATCAGTTTATCTGACCCCCTAGATCAGTGTATCTGTCTCTCTAGATCAATGAATCTGTCTCCCTAGATCAGTGTATATGTCCCCCTAGATCAGTGTATTTGTCCCCCCAGATCAGTGTATCTGTCCCATAGATCAGTGTATCTGTCCCCATAGATCGGTGTATCTGTCCCTCGAGATCTTTGTATCTGTCCCCCTAGATCAGTGTATATGTCCCCCTAGATCAGTGTATCTGTCCCCCCAGATCAGTGTATCTGTCCCCTAGCTCAGTGTATCTGTCGCCGCAGATCAGTTTATCTGTCCCCCGACATCAGTGTATCTGTCTCCCAAGATCAGTGAATCTGTCTCCCGAGAGCAGTGTATCTGTTCCCCTAAATCTGTGTATCTATCCTCCTAGATCAGCGTATCTGTCTCCCTAGGTCAGTGTATCTGTCTCCCTAGATCAGTGTACCTGTCTCCTAGATCAGTGTATCTGTGTCCCTGGATCAGTGTATCTGCCCCCCTAGATCAGTGTATCTGCCCAAGAAGATCAGTGAAAATGTTTCCCTAGATCAGTGTGTCTGTCCCCCTAGATCTGTGTGTCTGTCTCCTAGATCAGTATATCTGTCCCCGTATATCAGTGTATCTGTCCCCCTAGATCAGAGTATCTGTCTCCCTAGATCAGTGGAGCCATACCCTAGATCAGTGTATCTGTCCCCTAGCTCAGTGTATCTGTCGCCGCAGATCAGTTTATCTGTCCCCCGACATCAGTGTATCTGTCTCCCAAGATCAGTGAATCTGTCTCCCGAGAGCAGTGTATCTGTTCCCCTAAATCTGTGTATCTATCCTCCTAGATCAGCGTATCTGTCTCCCTAGGTCAGTGTATCTGTCTCCCTAGATCAATGTACCTGTCTCCTAGATCAGTGTATCTGTGTCCCTGGATCAGTGTATCTGTCCCCCTAGATCAGTGTATCTGCCCAAGAAGATCAGTGAAAATGTCTCCCTAGATCAGTGTGTCTGTCCCCCTAGATCTGTGTGTCTGTCTCCTAGATCAGTATATCTGTCTCCGTATATCAGTGTATCTGTCCCCCTAGATCAGAGTATCTGTCTCCCTAGATCAGTGGAGCCATACCCTAGATCAGTGTATCTGGCCCCAAGATCAGTGTATCTGTTCCCATAGATCAGTGTCTCTGTCCCCCTAGATCAGTGTATCTGTCCCCCAAGATCAGTGTATCTGTCCTCTAGATCAATGTATCTGTCCCCTAGATCAGGGTTTACCGGCTCCCAGATCAGTGTATCTGTCCCTGTAGATCATTGTATCTGTCCCCTAGATCAGTGTATTTGTCCCCCTAGATCAGTCTATCTGTCCCCCTAGAGCAGTGTCTCTGTCTCCCTAGATAAATGTATCTGTCTGCCTAGATCAGTGTATCAGTCCCCTAGGTCAGAGTATCTGTCCCCTAGATCAGTGCATCTGTCTGCTATATCTGTGTATCTGTCCCCTAGATCAGTGAATCTGCCTCCCAAGATCAGTGTATCTGTCCCCCTATATTAGTGTTTCTGTCCCATACATCGTTGTATTTGTCCCTCTAGATCAGTGTACCTGTCCCATAGATCAGTGTATCTGTCCACCTAGTTCAGTGTATCTGTCCCCTGGATCAGTGGAGATGTCTGCTTGCTCAGTGTCTCTTTCTCCCTTGATCAGTGTATCTGTGCCCCTAGATCAGTGAATCTGTCCCCTAGATCAGTGTATCTTTCTCCCTAGATCAGTGTATCTCTTCCCCTAGATCAGTGTATCTGTCCCCATAGATCAGTGTACCTGTCCCCCTAGATCAGTGTATCTGTCCCCCTAGATCAGTGAATCTGTCCCCTAGATCAGTGTATC
Organism: Somniosus microcephalus; assembly: GCF_052327205.1. Classification (NCBI taxonomy): domain Eukaryota; kingdom Metazoa; phylum Chordata; class Chondrichthyes; order Squaliformes; family Somniosidae; genus Somniosus; species Somniosus microcephalus. Next base: position 32,938,471 of record NW_028225182.1, read on the forward strand.
TGTCCCCTAGATCCGTGTATTTGTCCCCTAGATCCGTGTATTTGTCCCCTAGATCAGTGAATCTGTCCCCCTAGATCAGAGTATCTGTTCCCCTAGGTCAGTGTATCTCTCCCCAAGATCAGTGTATCTGTCCCCCAAGATCAGTGTATCTGTCCCCTAGATCAGTGTATCTGTCCCCTAGATCCGTGTATTTGTCCCCTAGATCAGTGAATCTGTCCCCCAAGATCAGAGTATCTGTCCCCATAGATCAGTGTACCTGTCTTCCTAGATCAGTGTATCTATCCCTCTAGATAAGTGAATCTGTCCCCCAAGATCAGTGTATCTGTCCCCGAGATCAGAGAATCTGTCTTCCTAGATCAGTGGAGCTGTACCTAGATCAGTGTATCTGTCGCCCTAGATCAGTGTATTGTCTCCCTAGATCAGTGTATCTGTCCCCTCGAACAGAGTATCTTTCCCCCTAGTTCAGTGTATCTATCCACAAATCTGTCTACCTGTCCCTTAGATCATTGTATCTGTCCCTAAATCAGTGCATCTGTCCCCCTAGAGCAGTGTATCTGTCTCCCTAGATAAATGTATCTCTCCCCCTAGATCACTGTATCTGTCCCCCAGATAAGTGTTTCTGTCACCTAGATCAGTGTAACTGTCTCCCTAGATCAGTGTATCTGTCCCCTAGATCAGTGTATCTGTCCCCCTAGATCAATGTATCAGTCCCCTATGTCAGTGTATTTGTCCCCTAGATCAGTGCATCTGTCTGCTATATCTGAGTATCTGTCCCCTAGATCAGTGAATCTGTATCCCTAGATCAGTGTATCTGTCCCATATATCTTTGTATCTGTCCCCCTAGATCAGTGTACCTGTCTCATAGATCAGTGTATCTGTCCACCTAGATCAGTGTATCTGTCCCCTGGATCAGTGGAGCTGTCTGCTTGCTCAGTGTCTCTTTCTCCCTTGATCACTGTATCTGTTCCCCTAGATCAGTGTATCTGTCCCCTAGATCAGTGTATCTGTCCCCAAAGAGCAGTGTATCTGTCCCCTAGATCTGTGTATCTCTCCCCTAGACCAGCGTATCTGTCCCCTTGGATCAGTGTATCTGTCCCCTAGATCAGTGTATCTGTCCCCCTAGATCAGCGTATCTGTTCCCCTAGATCAGTGTATCTGTCCCCTAGATCAGTGTATCTGTCCCCCTAGATCAGTGTATCTGTCCCCAAAGAGCAGTGTATCTGTCCCCTAGATCTGTGTATCTCTCCCCCTAGATCAGCGTATCTGTCCTCCTAGATCCGTATATCTGTCCCCTAGATCAGTGTATCTGTCCCCTAGATCTGTGTATCTGCCCCCTAGATCTTTGTATCTGTCCCCCTAGATCAGTGTACCTGTCCCATAGATCAGTGTATCTGTCCCCTAGATCAGTGTATCCGTCTGCTAGCTCAGTGTATCTGTCCCCACAGATCAGTTTATCTGACCCCCTAGATCAGTGTATCTGTCTCTCTAGATCAATGAATCTGTCTCCCTCGATCAGTGTATCTGTCCCCCTAGATCAGTGTATCTGTCCCACTAGATCAGTTGAGCTGTCCCCTAGATCAGTGTATCTGTCCCATAGATCAGTGTATCTGTCCCCCTAGATCAGTGTATCTGTCTCCCTAGATCAGTGTATCTGTCCTCCCTAGATCAGTTTATCTGACCCCCTAGATCAGTGTATCTGTCTCTCTAGATCAATGAATCTGTCTCCCTCGATCAGTGTATCTGTCCCCCTAGATCAGTGTATCTGTCCCACTAGATCAGTTGAGCTGTCCCCTTGATCAGTGTATCTGTCCATAGATCAGTGTATCTGTCCCCCTAGATCAGTGTATCTGTCTCCCTAGATCAGTGTATCTGTCCCCCTAGATCAGTGTATCTGTCCCCTAGGTCAGTGTATCTGTCCCCTAGATCACTGTATCTGTCCCCTAGATCAGTGTATCTGTCTCCCTAGGTCAGTGTATCTGTCCCCCTAGATCAGTGTATCTGTCCCCTAGGTCAGTGTATCTGCCCCTTCAGATCCGTGTATCTGTCCCATAGATCTTTGTATCTGTCCCCCTAGAACAGTGTACCTGTCCCATAGATCAGTGTATCTGTCCCCTACATCAGTGTATCTGTCTGCTAGCTCAGTGCATCAGTCCCCGCAGATCAGTTTATCTGTCTCCCTAGATCAGTGAATCTGTCTCCCTAGAGCAGTGTATCTGTTACCCTAAATCAGTGTATCTATCCCCCCAGTGTAAATGTCTCCCTAGATCAGTGTGTCTGTCCCCCTAGATCTGTGTACCTATCCCGTAGATCAGTGTATCTGTCCCCCAGATCAGAGTATCTGTCCACTTAGATCAGTGTATCTGTCCCCAAATCAGTGTATCTGTCTCCCTATATCAGTATATCTGTCCACCTAGATCAGCGTTTCTGTCCCCTAGATCAATGTATCTGTCTCCCTAGATCAGTGAATCTCTCTCCCTAGATCAGTGTATCTGTCCACTAGATCAGTGTATCTGTCCCCCTAGATCAGAGTATCTGTCTCCCTAGATCAGTGGAGCTGTCCCCTAGATCAGTGTATCTATCCCCCTAGATCAGTGTATCTGTCCCCATAGATCAGTGTATATGAACCCCTAGATCAGTGTATCTGTCTCCCTAGATCAGTGTATCATTCCCCTAGATCAGTGTAGGTACCTCCATAGATCAGTGAATCTGTCCCCCTAGATCAGAGTATCTGTCTCCCTAGTTCAGTGGAGCTGTCCCCTAGATCTGTGTATCTCTCCCCCTAGATCAGCGTATCTGTCCCCTAGATCAGTATATATGTCCCCTAGATCAGTGTATCTGTCCCCTATATCAGTGTATCTGTCCCCAAGATCAGTGTATCTGCCCCCTAGATCTTTGTATCTGTCCCCCTAGATCAGTGTACCTGTCCAATAGATCAGTGTATCTGTCCCCTAGATCAGTGTATCTGTCTGCTAGCTCACTGTATCTGTCCCCCCAGATCAGTTTATATCTCCCCCTAGATCAGTGTATTTGTCCCCCTAGATCAGTGTATCTGTCTCCCTAGATCAGTGTATCTGTCCCCTAGATCAGTGTATCTGTCTCCCTAGAGCAGTGTATCTGTTCCCCTAAATCTGTGTATCTATCCCCCTAGATCAGACTATCTGTCTCCCTAGGTCAGTGTATCTGTCTCCCTAGATCAGTGTACCTGTCTCCTAGATCAGTGTATCTGTGTCCCTGGATCAGTGCATCTGTCCCCCTAGATTAGTGTATCTGTCCAAGAAGATCAGTGTAAATGTCTCCCTAGATCAGTGTGTCTGCCCCCCTAGATCTGTGTATCTGTCCCCTAGATCAGTATATCTGTCCCCTAGATCAGAGTATCTGTCCACTTAGATCAGTGTATCGGTCCCCCAAATCACTGTATCTGTCTCCCTATATCAGTATATCTGTCCACCTACATCAGTGTTTCTGTCCCCTAGATCAATGTATCTCTACCCTAGCTCAGTGTATCTGTCCCCCTAGATCAGTGTATCTGTCTCCATAGATCAGTGTATCTGTCCCCCAAATCAGTGTATCTGTCTCCCTATATCAGTATATCTGTCCACCTAGATCAGCGTTTCTGTCCCCTAGATCAGTGTATCTGTCTCCCTAAATCAGTGAATCTCTCTCCCTAGATCAGTGTATCTGTCCACTAGATCAGTGTATCTGTCCCCCTAGATCAGAGTATCTGTCTCCCTAGATCAGTGGAGCTGTCCCCTAGATCAGTGTATCTATCCCCCTAGATCAGTGTATCTGTCCCCATAGATCAGCGTATATGAACCCCTAGATCAGTGTATCTGTCTCCCTAGATCAGTGTATCATTCCACTAGATCAGTGTAGGTATCTCCATAGATCAGTGAATCTGTCCCCCTAGATCAGAATATCTGTCTCCCTAGTTCAGTGGAGCTGTCCCCTAGATCTGTGTATCTCTCCCCCTAGATCAGCGTATCTGTCCCCAAGATCAGTGTATCTGCCCCCTAGATCTTTGTATCTGTCCCCCTAGATCAGTGTACCTGTCCAATAGATCAGTGTATCTGTCCCCTAGATCAGTGTATCTGTCTGCTAGCTCACTGTATCTGTCCCCCCAGATCAGTTTATATCTCCCCCTAGATCAGTGTATTTGTCCCCCTAGATCAGTGTATCTGTCTCCCTACATCAGTGTATCTGTCCCCCTAGATCAGTGTACCTGTCCCATAGATCATTGTATCTGTCCCCTAGATCAGTGTATCTGTCTCCCTAGAGCAGTGTATCTGTTCCCCTAAATCTGTGTATCTATCCCCCTAGATCAGGCTATCTGTCTCCCTAGGTCAGTGTATCTGTCTCCCTAGATCAGTGTACCTGTCTCCTAGATCAGTGTATCTGTGTCCCTGGATCAGTGTATCTGTCCCCCTAGATTAGTGTATCTGTCCAAGAAGATCAGTGTAAATGTCTCCCTAGATCAGTGTGTCTGCCCCCCTAGATCTGTGTATCTGTCCCCTAGATCAGTATATCTGTCCCCTAGATCAGAGTATCTGTCCACTTAGATCAGTGTATCTCTCCCCCAAGTCACTGTATCTGTCTCCCTATATCAGTATATCTGTCCACCTAGATCAGTGTTTCTGTCCCCTAGATCAATGTATCTCTACCCTAGATCAGTGTATCTGTCTGCTAGCTCAGTGTATCTGTCCCCCTAGATCAGTGTATCTGCCTCCATAGATCAGTGTATCTGTCCCTCAAGATCAGTGTATCTGTCCCACTAGATCAGTGAATCTGTACCCTAGATCAGTGTAACTGTCCCCTAGATCAGTGTATCTGTTCACATAGATCAGTGTCTCTGTCCCCCAAGATCAGTGTATCTGTCCCCCAAGATCAGTGTATCTGTCCCCTAGATCAGTGTATCTGTCCCCTAGATCAGGGTTTACCGGCTCCCAGATCAGTGTATCTGTCCCCGTAGATCATAGTATCTGTCCACTAGATCAGTGTGTTTGTCCCCCTAGATCAGTCTATCTGTCCCCCTAGAGCAGTGTTTCTGTCTCCCTAGATAAATGTATCTCTCCGCCTAGATCAGTGTATCTGTCCGCCAGATCAGTGTTTCTGTCACCGAGATCAGTGTAACTGTCTCCCTAGATCAGTGTATCTGTCCCCTAGATCAGTGTATCTGTTCACTAAATCAGTGTATCTTACACTTAGACCAGTGTATCGCTCCCCCTAGATCAATGTATCAGTCCCCTAGGTCTGCTATATCTGTGTATCTGTCCCATATATCTTTGTATCTGTCCCTCTAGATCAGTGTACCTGTCCCATAGATCAGTGTATCTGTCCCCTAGATCAGAGTATCTGTCTTCCTAGATCAGTGGAGCTGTACCCTAGATCAGTGTATCTGTCTCCCTAGATCAGTGTATTGTCTTCCTAGATCATTGTATCTGTCCCCTCGAACAGAGTATCTTTCCCCGTAGATCAGTGTATCTATCCACAAATCAGCCTGCCTGTCCCTTAGATCATTGTATCTGTCCCTAAATCAGTGTATCTGACCCATAGATCAGTGTATCTGTCCCCCTAGATCAGTGTATCTGTCCCCTAGATCAGTGTATCTGTCCCCCTAGATCAGCGTATCTGTCCCCTAGATCAGTGTATCTATCTCACTAGATCAGTGTATCTGTCCCCTAGATCAGTGTATCTGTCCCCCTAGATCAGTTTATCTGTCCCCTAGCTCAATGTATCTGTCCCATAGATCAGTGTATCTGCAGACTAGATCAGTGTATCTGTCTGCCTAGATCAGTGTATCTATCCCCCTTGATCATTGTATCTGTCCCCCTAGATCAGTGTATCTGTCCCCCTAGATCAGTGTATCTGTAGACTGGATCACTGTATCTGTCTCCTAGATCAGTGTATCTGACTCCTAGATCAGTGTATCTATCCCCTAGATCAGTGTATCTGTCCCATAGATCAGTGTATCTGTCCCCCAGTTCAGTGTACCTGTCCCTTGGTCAGTGTATCTTTTCCCCTAGATCAGTTTATCTGTCCCCTAGATCAGTGTATCTCTCTCCCTTGATCAGTGTATCTGTCCCCTAGATCAGTGTATCTGACCCCTAGATCAGTGTATCTGTTCCCCTAGATCAGTGTATCTGCCTCCCCAGATCAGTGTCTCTGTCCCCTAGATCAGTGTCTCTGTCCCCTAGATCAGTGTATCTGTCCCCCTAGATCAGTGTATCTGTCTCCTAGATCAGTGTATCTGTCCGCTAGATCAGTGTATCTGTTCCCAAAAATCAGTGTCTCTGTCCCCCTAGATCAGTGTATCTGTCCCATAGATCAGTTTATCTTTCCCCCTAGATCAGTGTAGCTGTCCCACTAGATCAGCGTATCTGTCCCCATAGATCAGTGTATCTGTCCCCCAAGATCAGTGTATCTGTCCCCTTAGATCAGTGTATCTATCCCTCTAGATCAGTGTATCTGTCCCCTAGGTCAGTGTATCTGTCCCATAGATCAGTGTCTCTGTCCCCTAGATCAGTGTATCTGTCCCCCAGATCAGTGTATCTGTCCCCTAGATCAGTGGATCTGTCCCCCTTCATCAGTGGATCTGTCCCCTAGATCAGTGTATCTGTCTCCCTAGATCAGTGTATCGGTCCCTTATATCAGTGTATCTGTCCCCCTAGATCAGTGTATCTGTCCCCTACATCAGTGTACCTGTCCCCATAGATCAGTGCATCTGTCCTTTAGATCAGTGTACCTCTCCCCCTAGATCAGTGTATCTGTAGACTAGATCTGTGTATCTGTCCCCCTAGATCTTTGTATCTGTATCCCTAGATCAGTGTATCTGTCCCATATATCTGTGTATCTGTCCCCTAGATCAGTGTACCTGTCTCATAGATCAGTGTATCTGTCCACCTAGATCAGTGTATCTGTCCCCTGGATCAGTGGAGCTGTCTGCTTGCTCAGTGTCTCTTTCTCCCTTGATCACTGTATCTGTTCCCCTAGATCAGTGTATCTGTCCCCTAGATCAGTGTATCTGTCCCCAAAGAGCAGTGTATCTGTCCCCTAGATCTGTGTATCTCTCCCCCTAGACCAGCGTATCTGTCCCCCTAGATCAGTGTATCTGTCCCCTAGATCAGTGTATCTGTCCCCCTAGAGCAGCGTATCTGTTCCCCTAGATCAGTGTATCTGTCCCCTAGATCAGTGTATCTGTCCCCCTAGATCAGTGTATCTGTCCCCAAAGAGCAGTGTATCTGTCCCCTAGATCTGTGTATCTCTTCCCCTAGATCAGCGTATCTGTCCTCCTAGATCCGTATATCTGTCCCCTAGATCAGTGTACCTGTCCCATAGATCAGTGTATCTGTCCCCTAGATCAGTGTATCCGTCTGCTAGCTCAGTGTATCTGTCCCCACAGATCAGTTTATCTGACCCCCTAGATCAGTGTATCTGTCTCTCTAGATCAATGAATCTGTCTCCCTTGATCAGTGTATCTGTCCCCCTAGATCAGTGTATCTGTCCCACTAGATCAGTTGAGCTGTCCCCTAGATCAGTGTATCTGTCCCATAGATCAGTGTATCTGTCCCCCTAGATCAGTGTATCTGTCTCCCTAGATCAGTGTATCTGTCTCCCTAGATCAGTTTATCTGACCCCCTAGATCAGTGTATCTGTCTCTCTAGATCAATGAATCTGTCTCCCTCGATCAGTGTATCTGTCCCCCTAGATCAGTGTATCTGTCCCACTAGATCAGTTGAGCTGTCCCCTTGATCAGTGTATCTGTCCCATAGATCAGTGTATCTGTCCCCCTAGATCAGTGTATCTGTCTCCCTAGATCAGTGTATCTGTCCCCCTAGATCAGTGTATCTGTCCCCTAGGTCAGTGTATCTGTCCCCTAGATCACTGTATCTGTCCCCTAGATCAGTGTATCTGTCTCCCTAGGTCAGTGTATCTGTCCCCCTAGATCAGTGTATCTGTCCCCTAGGTCAGTGTATCTGCCCCTTCAGATCCGTGTATCTGTCCCATAGATCTTTGTATCTGTCCCCCTAGAACAGTGTACCTGTCCCATAGATCAGTGTATCTGTCCCCTACATCAGTGTATCTGTCTGCTAGCTCAGTGCATCAGTCCCCGCAGATCAGTTTATCTGTCTCCCTAGATCAGTGAATCTGTCTCCCTAGAGCAGTGTATCTGTTACCCTAAATCAGTGTATCTATCCCCCCAGTGTAAATGTCTCCCTAGATCAGTGTGTCTGTCCCCCTAGATCTGTGTACCTATCCCGTAGATCAGTGTATCTGTCCCCCAGATCAGAGTATCTGTCCACTTAGATCAGTGTATCTGTCCCCCAAATCAGTGTATCTGTCTCCCTATATCAGTATATCTGTCCACCTAGATCAGCGTTTCTGTCCCCTAGATCAATGTATCTGTCTCCCTAGATCAGTGAATCTCTCTCCCTAGATCAGTGTATCTGTCCACTAGATCAGTGTATCTGTCCCCCTAGATCAGAGTATCTGTCTCCCTAGATCAGTGGAGCTGTCCCCTAGATCAGTGTATCTATCCCCCTAGATCAGTGTATCTGTCCCCATAGATCAGTGTATATGAACCCCTAGATCAGTGTATCTGTCTCCCTAGATCAGTGTATCATTCCCCTAGATCAGTGTAGGTATCTCCATAGATCAGTGAATCTGTCCCCCTAGATCAGAGTATCTGTCTCCCTAGTTCAGTGTATCTGTCCCCTAGATCAGTGTATCTGTCCCCCTAGATCAGTATATCTGTCCCCTAGATCAGTGTATCTGTCCCCTATATCAGTGTATCTGTCCCCAAGATCAGTGTATCTGCCCCCTAGATCTTTGTATCTGTCCCCCTAGATCAGTGTACCTGTCCAATAGATCAGTGTATCTGTCCCCTAGATCAGTGTATCTGTCTGCTAGCTCACTGTATCTGTCCCCCCAGATCAGTTTATATCTCCCCCTAGATCAGTGTATTTGTCCCCCTAGATCAGTGTATCTGTCTCCCTAGATCAGTGTATCTGTCCCCCTAGATCAGTGTACCTGTCCCATAGATCAGTGTATCTGTCCCCTAGATCAGTGTATCTGTCTCCCTAGAGCAGTGTATCTGTTCCCCTAAATCTGTGTATCTATCCCCCTAGATCAGGCTATCTGTCTCCCTAGGTCAGTGTATCTGTCTCCCTAGATCAGTGTACCTGTCTCCTAGATCAGTGTATCTGTGTCCCTGGATCAGTGTATCTGTCCCCCTAGATTAGTGTATCTGTCCAAGAAGATCAGTGTAAATGTCTCCCTAGATCAGTGTGTCTGCCCCCCTAGGTCTGTGTATCTGTCCCCTAGATCAGTATATCTGTCCCCTAGATCAGAGTATCTGTCCACTTAGATCAGTGTATCTCTCCCCCAAGTCACTGTATCTGTCTCCCTATATCAGTATATCTGTCCACCTAGATCAGTGTTTCTGTCCCCTAGATCAATGTATCTCTACCCTAGATCAGTGTATCTGTCTGCTAGCTCAGTGTATCTGTCCCCCTAGATCAGTGTATCTGTCTCCATAGATCAGTGTATCTGTCCCTCAAGATCAGTGTATCTGTCCCACTAGATCAGTGAATCTGTACCCTAGATCAGTGTAACTGTCCCCTAGATCAGTGTATCTGTTCACATAGATCAGTGTCTCTGTCCCCCAAGATCAGTGTATCTGTCCCCCAAGATCAGTGTATCTGTCCCCTAGATCAGTGTATCTGTCCCCTAGATCAGGGTTTACCGGCTCCCAGATCAGTGTATCTGTCCCCGTAGATCATAGTATCTGTCCACTAGATCAGTGTGTTTGTCCCCCTAGATCAGTCTATCTGTCCCCCTAGAGCAGTGTTTCTGTCTCCCTAGATAAATGTATCTCTCCGCCTAGATCAGTGTATCTGTCCGCCAGATCAGTGTTTCTGTCACCGAGATCAGTGTAACTGTCTCCCTAGATCAGTGTATCTGTCCCCTAGATCAGTGTATCTGTTCACTAAATCAGTGTATCTTACACTTAGACCAGTGTATCGCTCCCCCTAGATCAATGTATCAGTCCCCTAGGTCTGCTATATCTGTGTATCTGTCCCATATATCTTTGTATCTGTCCCTCTAGATCAGTGTACCTGTCCCATAGATCAGTGTATCTGTCCACCTAGTTCAGTGCATCTGTCCCCTGGATCATTGGAGCTGCCTGCTTGCTTAGTGTCTCTATCTCACTTGATCAGTGTATCTGTGCCCCTAGATCAGTGAATCTGTCCCCTAGATCAGTGTATCTGTCCGCTAGATCAGTGTATCTTTCTCCCTAGATCAGTGAATCTGTCCCCTAGATCAGTGTATTTGTCGCACTAGATCAGTGAATCTGTCTCCATAGATGAGTGTAGCTGTCTCCCTAGATCAGTGTATCTGTCTCCCTAGATCAGTGTATCTGTCTCCCTGGAGCAGTGTATCATTCCCCTAGATCAGTGTATCTGTCTCCCTAGATCAGTGTATCTGTCTCCCAAGATCAGTGTATCTGTCTCCCTAGAGCAGTGAATCTTTCTCCCTAGATCAATGTATCTGTCCCCTAGATCAGTGTATCTGTCTGCTAGCTCAGTGTATCTGTCCCCATAGATCAGTGTACCTGTCCCCCTTGATCAGTGTATCTGTCCCCCTAGATCAGTGTATCTGTCCCCCTAGATCAGTGTATCTGTCCCCCTAGATCAGTGTATCTGTCCCCCTAGATCAGTGTACCTGTCCCCCTAGATCAGTGTATCTGTCCCCCAAGGTCAGTGTATCTGTCCCCTAGATCAGAGTATCTGTCTTCCTAGATCAGTGGAGCTGTACCCTAGATCAGTGTATCTGTCTCCCTAGATCAGTGTATTGTCTTCCTAGATCATTGTATCTGTCCCCTCGAACAGAGTATCGTTCCCCGTAGATCAGTGTATCTATCCACAAATCAGTCTGCCTGTCCCTTAGATCATTGTATCTGTCCCTAAATCAGTGTATCTGACCCATAGATCAGTGTATCTGTCCCCCTAGATCAGTGTATCTGTCCCCTAGATCAGTGTATCTGTCCCCCTAGATCAGCGTATCTGTCCCCTAGATCAGTGTATCTATCTCACTAGATCAGTGTATCTGTCCCCTAGATCAGTGTATCTGTCCCCCTAGATCAGTTTATCTGTCCCCTAGCTCAATGTATCTGTCCCATAGATCAGTGTATCTGCAGACTAGATCAGTGTATCTGTCTGCCTAGATCAGTGTATCTATCCCCCTTGATCATTGTATCTGTCCCCCTAGATCAGTGTATCTGTCCCCCTAGATCAGTGTATCTGTAGACTGGATCACTGTATCTGTCTCCTAGATCAGTGTATCTGACTCCTAGATCAGTGTATCTATCCCCTAGATCAGTGTATCTGTCCCATAGATCAGTGTATCTGTCCCCCAGTTCAGTGTACCTGTCCCTTGGTCAGTGTATCTTTTCCCCTAGATCAGTTTATCTGTCCCCTAGATCAGTGTATCTCTCTCCCTTGATCAGTGTATCTGTCCCCTAGATCAGTGTATCTGACCCCTAGATCAGTGTATCTGTTCCCCTAGATCAGTGTATCTGCCTCCCTAGATCAGTGTCTCTGTCCCCTAGATCAGTGTCTCTGTCCCCTAGATCAGTGTATCTGTCCCCCTAGATCAGTGTATCTGTCTCCTAGATCAGTGTATCTGTCCACTAGATCAGTGTATCTGTTCCCAAAAATCAGTGTCTCTGTCCCCCTAGATCAGTGTATCTGTCCCATAGATCAGTTTATCTTTCCCCCTAGATCAGTGTATCTGTCCCACTAGATCAGCGTATCTGTCCCCATAGATCAGTGTATCTGTCCCCCAAGATCAGTGTATCTGTCCCCTTAGATCAGTGTATCTATCCCTCTAGATCAGTGTATCTGTCCCCTAGGTCAGTGTATCTGTCCCATAGATCAGTGTCTCTGTTCCCTAGATCAGTGTATCTGTCCCCCAGATCAGTGGATCTGTCCCCCTTCATCAGTGGATCTGTCCCCTAGATCAGTGTATCTGTCTCCCTAGATCAGTGTATCGGTCCCTTATATCAGTGTATCTGTCCCCCTAGATCAGTGTATCTGTCCCCTAGATCAGTGTATCTGTCCCCTACATCAGTGTACCTGTCCCCATAGATCAGTGCATCTGTCCTTTAGATCAGTGTACCTCTCCCCCTAGATCAGTGTATCTGTAGACTAGATCTGTGTATCTGTCCCCCTAGATCAGTGTATCTGTCCCCCTAGATCAGTGTATCTGTCCCCTAGATCAGTGTATCTGTCCCCCTAGATCAGTGTGTCTGTCCCTTGGTCAGTGTATGTGTCCCCCTAGATCAGTTTATCTGTCCCCTAGATCAGTGTATCTCTCTCCCTAGATCACTGTGTCTATTCTGTCCTCCTCATGACTATGATTCGACAGACAGCTAAATCCTTATCACCAAACAGGAGGCGTTGATACTTTTTCATTCAGTTTAATGACACAGGGTGAAACTACAGAGAGAACAAGAAATTACAACATCAAATAAGGCTGATTGGTATTACAATCACAATCTGAATACACAGAATAAACCTAGGATATTAGAATGAAACGTTACTACTATAACTCAACGTTTTTTACAATTTGAGGTAAGTATGATACAACAATCAAAAGTCTAACACATGAATGCCAGGGGAAAGACTAATAGCTAGCTACCACGGAGCTCCACAAAGTGCAATATATTAACTCATCTGGCCACAAATATCAAAAAATGGTGACATAGATCAAACGTAAAGAACATCTGATAAAAGGCTACTTACAGACAATGCCAACCAAGGGGGAAACTGAAAAGGATGGCGTTAGATACTGCAGAATCACCAGCCATGAATTCTGGCTCCCTCATGGTTCTGTTTTTACATTCACTTTCTTATAATGTCACATGATATAAATCAACAATAAGGAGTTAAGTAGTAAAACACTAGGGGGAGACAAAAACACAATACCAAAGTCTCATAGGAGACATAACAATATCTGTCCACTAGATCAGTGTGTCTCTCGGTAGATCAGTGTATCTGTCCCCTAGACCAGTGTATCTGTCTCCTAGATCAGTGTACCTGTCCCCACAGATCAGTGTATCTGTCCCCCTAGATCAGTGTATCTGTTCCATAGATCAATGTATCTGTCCCCTAGATCAGTGTACCTCCCCCTAGATCAGTGTATCTGTAGACTAGATCATTGTATCTGTCTCCCTAGATCAGTGTATCTGTCCCCCTAGATCAATGTATCTGTCCCCTAGATCAGTGTATCTGTCCCCCTAGATCAATGTATCTGTCCCCTAGATCAGTGTATCTGTGCCCTAGATCAGTGTACGTGTCTCTCTAGATCAGAGTATCGGTCTCCCTAGATCAGTGTCTCTGTCCCCTCGATCAGTGTATCTGTCCCCTAGATCAGTGTATCTGTCCCCCTAGATCAGTGTATCTGTCGCCAAGATCAATGTATCTGTCCTCCTAGATCAGTGTATCTGTCCCCCTAGATCAGTGTATCTGTCCCATAGATCAGTGTCTCTGTCCCCTAGATCAGTGTGTCTGTCCCCTAGATCAGTGTAACTGTCCCCTAGATCAGTGTATCTGTCCCCTAGATCAGTGTCTCTGTCCCCTAGATCAGTGTAACTGTCCCCTAGATCAGTGTAACTGTCCCCTAGATCAGTGTATCTGTCCCCTAGATCAGTGTATCTGTCCCCTAGATCAGTGTCTCTGTCCCCTAGATCAGTGTCTCTGTCCCCTAGATCAGTGTCTCTGTCCCCTAGATCAGTGTATCTGTCCCCTAGATCAGTGTATCTGTTCGCATAGATCAGTGTATCTGTCTCTCTAGATCAGTGGATCTGTCCCCTAGATCAGTGGATCTGTTCCCAAAAATCAGTGTCTCTGTCCCCCTAGATCAGTGTCTCTGTCCCCCTAGATCAGTGTATCTGTCCCCTAGATCAGTGTATCTGTTCGCATAGATCAGTGTATCTGTCTCTCTAGATCAGTGGATCTGTCCCCTAGATCAGTGGATCTGTTCCCAAAAATCAGTGTCTCTGTCCCCCTAGATCAGTGTCTCTGTCCCCCTAGATCAGTGTATCTGTCCCCTAGATCAGTGTATCTGTCCACTAGATCAGTGTATCTGTCCCCCTAGATCAGTGTATCTGTCCCCTAGATCAGTGTATCTGTCCCCTAGATCAGTGTATCTGTCCCCTAGATCAGTGTATCTCGCCCCCTAGATCAGTGTATCTGTTCCCTAGGTCAGTGTATCTGTTCCCTAGATCAGTGTATCTGTCCCCTGGATCAGTGTATCTGTCTCCCTAGATCAGTGTATCTGTCCCCTGGATCAGTGTATCTGCCCCCTAGATCAATGTATGTGTCCCCTAGATCAGTGTATCTGTCCCCTGGATCAGTGTATCTGTCCCCTGGATCAGTGTATCTGTCTCCCTAGATCAGTGTATCTGTCCCCTGGATCAGTGTATCTGTCCCCTGGATCAGTGTATCTGTCCCCTGGATCAGTGTATCTGTCCCCTACATCAGTGTATCTGCCCCCTAGATCAATGTATGTGTCCCCTAGATCAGTGTATCTGTCTCCCTAGATCAGTGTATCTGTCCCCTGGATCAGTGTATCTGTCACCTGGATCAGTGTATCTGTCTCCCTAGATCAGTGTATCTGTCCCCTACATCAGTGTTTCTGTCTCCCTAGATCAGTGTATCTGTCCCCTGGATCAGTGTATCTGTCCCCTGGATCAGTGTATCTGTGCCCTGGATCAGTGTATCTGTCCCCTACATCAGTGTATCTGCCCCCTAGATCAGTGTATGTGTCCCCTAGATCAGTGTATCTGTCCCCTGGATCAGTGTATCTGTCCCCTGGATCAGTGTATCTGTCCCCTAGATCAATGTATGTGTCCCCTGGATCAGTGTATCTGTCCCCTACATCAGTGTATCTGTCCCCTAGATCAGTGTATCTGTCCCCTGGATCAGTGTATCTGTCCCCTAGATCAGTGTATCTGTCCCCTAGATCAATGTATGTGTCCCCTACATCAGTGTATCTGTCCCCTGGATCAGTGTATCTGTTCCCTACATCAGTGTTTCTGTTCCCTACATCAGTGTATCTGTCCCCTACATCAGTGTTTCTGTCCCCTACATCAGTGTTTCTGTCCCCTACATCAGTGTTTCTGTCCCCTACATCAGTGTTTCTGTCCCCTACATCAGTGTATCTGTCCCCTGGATCAGTGTATCTGTTCCCTACATCAGTGTTTCTGTTCCCTACATCAGTGTATCTGTCCCCTACATCAGTGTTTCTGTCCCCTACATCAGTGTTTCTGTCCCCTACATCAGTGTTTCTGTCCCCTACATCAGTGTTTCTGTCCCCTACATCAGTGTTTCTGTCCCCTACATCAGTGTTTCTGTCCCCTACATCAGTGTTTCTGTCCCCTACATCAGTGTTTCTGTCCCCTAGATCAGTGTATCGGTGAGGTTTAGGGAGGGAATTCCAGAGCTTGGGGCCCAGGCAGCTGAAGGCACGGCCGCCAATGGTGGAGCGATTAAAATCGGGGGATGCTCAAGAGGCCAGAATTGGAGGTGCGCAGGGATCGCGGAGGGTTGTAGGGGCTGGAGGAGATTACAGAGTTGGGGGCGGTGGTAGGGTCGGTGGCCACCTCATGTTGAACCGTGAGTACAGGACCAAGGGGGCTAACTGGGTAAAAGGCAAGTTCAGAATTGACGTGGGGAAGCATTTAGTCGCACACGTGGTGATTGATACACAGGCCGGGAAGGCAAAACAAATCTGGAGTCATTCACTCTGTGAATGGGCGGGCTGAGATGAGCTAGGTGGGATGAATGGCCTGCCCTGCCTTTGTGCAGTTTGCGATTTTAGCGGCAGGTTGTAGGAAGGTGGGCAGGATCTGGTTCGGGTGTGATGCCCCCGCGGTCGAATGGCCCACCATGCAGGCAGGCGCGCGAGAAGCAAAATGCTCGCGAGGGTGCCTGGCTGGTGGAGCAGACACCCTAGCGAGAGCCAGGGCCTTCAGGAAAGCTGACGGGAGCGGAGGGCGGTGGGGGAGGTGGGGGTGCGGTTTGGAGAAAGATGCACGAAATGATTTAACGCAGCAAGGCATTGCCAGGGATCGAAGCTCTACAATCAACCGCGCTGCGCAGAGCCAATGAACAGGAGCCTCATTGAGCTTCATAAAGAACTTGTCCACAATCAGTTTGCCAAGCGCTGCCCTCACCGCCCATTTCCCCCCCCCCCAATTTCCTGCCTACCTCTCCCGGGCGCACAGCCTCCCGCCAGGGGACACAGTCCCACAGGCCCCCCTCCCGACCAGCACCCTCCCCTGGCTCCAAAACACCCTGGCGAAGATCGCTGGGGAGGTGGGTCGGCGGGGTGGTGGGGGAGTCTCGAACCCACGACCATTCCTGGTCCGTAGGGCTGGGCATCGCTGCTTTTTGCGCGCTGTTGGTCTCGACAGGCTATTTGACCGTGGAAGGTTGCGCGGCCGAGCCCATTCCTGCCCCGTACGAGCACGTGCGCACTTTCCAGCGGGTGTCAGCGGATGGCGATCGGCGTTTGGGAAACTCTGGCGGATTTTTTGTTTTTTTCCTCTAAACGCCGCGCCCCCCCACCTCACTCCACAACCAAAAGGATGCTGAGGCCAATGGTGGAATCCCTATCGCTGTCCTCCACACGGAGCGGGGATGGAACTTGGACCTTATATTGTGGGGGGGCGGGGGGGCGCGGGGGGTGGAAGAAAAGGAAGAAAGGAAGGAAGAAAAGGAAGGAAGAAAAGGAAGGAAGAAAAGGAAGGAAGGAAGGAAGGAATCCCATATATTGAAGGGTAGCTAATGTAACCCCACTATTTAAGAAAGGTGGTCGAGATAAAACGGGGAATTACAGACCGGTAAGCCTGACATCGGTAGTGGGGAAAATGCTAGAGTCCATTATAAAAGATGTAATAGCAGAGCACTTGGAAAACAGTGACAGGATCGGACAAAGTCAACATGGATTTACAAAAGGTAAATCGTGCTTGACTAATCTACTGGAATTTTTTGAGGATGTAACTTGTAGAATAGATAAGGGAGAACCAGTGGATGTGGTGTATTTGGACTTTCAGAAGGCTTTCGATAAGGTCCTGCATAACAGACTCGCGTGCAAAGTTAAAGCACATGGGATTGGGGTTAAGGTACTGACTTGGATAGAAAACTGGTTGGAAGACAGGAAGCAAAGAGTTGGAATAAACGGGGCTTTTTCCAAGTGGAAGGCAGTGACTAGTGGGGTACCGCAGGGATCAGTGCTAGGACCCCAGTTATTCACTATATATTAATGATCTAGACAAGGGAACTAGATATAATATCTCCAAGTTTGCAGATGACACAAAGCTGGGTGGACGTGTGTGCTGTGAGGGGGATGCAGAGAAACTCCAGTACGATTTGGACAGGTTGGGCAATTGGGCAGAGGCATGGCAGATGCAGTATAATGTGGATAAATGCGAGGTTATCCACTTTGGTGGCAAAAACAGGAAGGCAGATTATTATCTGAACGGCAATAGATTGGGAAAAGGGGAAGTCCAACGAGACCTGGGTGTCCTTGTGCACCAGTCGCTGAAGGTAAGCATGCAGGTGCAGCAGAAGGTTAAGAAGGCAAATGGTATGCTGGCCTTCATAAGCGAGAGGATTCGAGTACAGGAGCAAGGAGGTCTTGCTGCAGTTGTACAGGGCCTTGGTGAGACCACACCTTGAGTATTGTGTGCAGTTTTGGTCGCCTTATCTGAGGAAGGATGTTCTTGCCATGGAGGGAGTGCAGCGAAGATTCACCAGACTGATACCTGGGATGGCAGGAATGACATATGAAGAGAGATTGTGTCGATTAGGCTTATATTCACTAGAGTTTAGAAGAATGAGAGGGGATCTCATTGAAACTTATAAAATTCTAACAGGACTAGACAGACTTGATGCAGGAAGGATGTTCCCGATGGTCGGGGAGTCCAGAACCAGGGGTCACAGTCTAAGGATAAGGGGTAAGCCATTTAGGACTGAGATGAGGAGGAATTTCTTCACCCAGAGAGTGGTGAACCTGTGGAATTCTCTACCACAGAAGACAGTTGAGGCCAATTCATTAAATATATTCAAGAAAGAGTTGGATATATTTCTTAAGCCTAAAGGGATCAAGGGATATGGGGAGAAAGCAGGGACCGGGTACTGAATTTGGATGATCAGCCATGATCTCATTGAACGGCGGAGCAGGCTCGAGGGGCCGAATGGCCTACTCCTGCTCCTATCTTCTAACCTTAGGACGGCCCAAAGCACTTTACAGCCAATGAAGTCCTTTTGAAGTGTAGTCACTGTTGTCATGGAGGAAACGCGGCTCGTATCATTCCAGTGCAGTAAGAGCCAGGGATATTGCTTCCACTGTATCCAGTTGATAAGATTTTCAGGATGAATAAAACGTCACAGGATTTTATACCAGTTTTAGGCTTTCAAATTATCACTTGAACATTAAGTTGATTAAAAATAACAGAACTCTTTATATGTGAGATCTGAGAAGTATTCTGACAGTCAGTTCGGCTGTGCAGTGTTAGATAACCAATGTACAGTAGATTCATTGGCTCCCTTTGGAGACACTATTAAATTTTAATGTAGCTCGGAATTTCCACCAATTCCATCCAGCTTGTTCCATCAAAACATTCTCCTTGAAGAAAGAAAAAAAGGATCTTGCATTTATATAGCGCCTTTCACAGCCTCAGGACATCCCAAAGTGCTTTACAGCCAATGAGATACTTTTTGAAGTGTAGTCACTGTAGTAATGTAGGAAACGCAGCAGCCAATTTGCACACTGCATGTTCCCACAAACAGCAATGTGATAATGACTTTTTCTTTTATTTGTTCATGGGATGTGGGCGTCGCTGGCAAGGCCAGCATTTATTGCCCATCCCTAGTTGCCCCTTGAGAAGGTGGCGGTGAGCCGCCTTCTTGAACCGCTGCAGTCCATGTGGTGAAGGTTCTCCCACAGCGCTGTTAGGGAGGGAGTTCCAGAACTTTGACCCAGCGACAATGAAGGATCGGCCGATATACTTCTAAGTCAGGATGGTGTGTGACTTGGAGGGGAACTTGGAGGTGGCGGTGTTCCCATGCGCCTGCTGCCCTTGTCCTTCTAAGTGGAAGAGGTCGCGGGTTTGGGAAGTGCTGCTGAAGAAGCCTTGGCGAGTTGCTGCAGTGCATCTTGTAGATGGTGCACACTGCAGCCATGGTGCACCGGTGGTGGAGGGAGTGAATGTTTAAGGTGGTGGATGGGGTGCCAAACAAGCGGGCTGCTTTGACTTGGATGGTGTCGAGCTTCTTGAGTGTTGTTGGAGCTGCACTCATCCAGGCAAATGGAGAGTATTCCATCGCACTCCTGACTTGTGCCTTGTAGATGGTGGAAAGGCTTTGGGGAGTCAGGAGGTGAGACACTTGCGCAGAATACCCAGCCTCTGACCCGCTCTTGTTGCCACAGTATTTATGTGGCTGGTCCAGTTAAGGTTCTGGCCAATGGTGACCCCCGGGATGTTGTCGGAGCCCATAGACTTTGCTATATCCAGTGTGCTCAGCCGTTTCTTGATATCACGTGGAGTGAATCAAATTGGCTGAATACTTGCATTTATATAGCACCTTTCACAACCTCAGGACATCCCAAAGCGCTCACAGCCAATGAAGCACTTTTTGAAGTGTAGTCACTGTTGTAATGTGGGAAACATGGCAGACAATTTGCGCACAGCAAGCTCCCACAAACAGCAATGTGATAATGACCAGATTTAGTTGAGGGATAACTATCGGCCCCAGGGACACCGGGGAGAACTCCCCCCTGCTTCGCTTTGAAATAGTGGCCGTGGCATCTTTTACGTCCATCTTTTACGTTCTTCCTCAGGAGACTGAAGAAATTTGGAATGGCCCCCCAGATTCTCACCAACTTCTACCGGTGCACCATCGAGAGTATCCTGTCCGGCTGCATCACTACCTGGTATGGCAACTGCACCGCCACAGACCGCAAGGCTCTACAGATGGTGGTGAAAGCTGCACAACATACTATAGGAATTAAACTACCTGCTGTGCAGGATATCTACCCCGAGAGGTGCCGGGGGAAGGCCCTGAGAATCATCAAAGACGCGAGCCACCCCAGCCACAACCTCTTCGCCCTGCTCCCGTCTGGTAAGAGATAACGAAGCATACGGTCTCGTACCAGCAGGTTTCGAAACAGCTTCTACCCTCAGGCCATAAGACTCATGAACGAATAATTTATTATTATTTATTACTGTTGTTTTATTTATTATTACTGTATTTCTATTAGTATTTTTATCATTGTTATGCCATATTTATTCCAATGTTGGGAGGACTCGTAAAAATCAACATTTTATTGTGCAGTACACACGTTTGCTGCATATATGACAAATAAAATTGAATTGAATTGAATTGAATTGAGAGAGCAGACGGGGCCTCAGTTTAACGTCTCATCCGAAAGTCAGCACCTCCGACAGTGCAGCGCTCCCTCAGCACTGCACTGGGAGTGTCGGCCTGGATTTTGTGCTCGAGTCTCTGGAGTGGGACTTGAACCCACGAACCTCTGACTCAGAGGTGAGAGAGAGAGCGACCCACTGAGCCGCGGCTGACACCTGGAAGGAGCAGAATAAGCGGAAAGGTTCCCATTCCCACGGACGAGGCCTGTTCCAGTT
Organism: Somniosus microcephalus; assembly: GCF_052327205.1. Lineage (NCBI taxonomy): Eukaryota > Metazoa > Chordata > Chondrichthyes > Squaliformes > Somniosidae > Somniosus > Somniosus microcephalus. Next base: position 32,959,178 of record NW_028225182.1, read on the forward strand.
AACCCTGTGTTCACTGGGTTGAGTCGTTCTGCGGGTCTCCGCTGTGCTTTTCCCAAGTGACTCGCAAACCGTGGGTGCCCACAGGTTCTGTGTTCAGTCAGCTGATTTAACCTGGCCAGCGTCAATCGAGGCTCCACAATTCTTCCCAGGGAAAGAGGAAATCGACCAGGGGGGTGAGGTTTCCCGCTCCTGATTGTGTGTGGTTTATCGGCTGAGTACAAGATTGTGCTCAGGGTCGCTGCCTCCTGTGGTCAATAAGGCTGCCAACACTCACTCTTAAACACTCACGCTCATGTGTGTCTCAGTGTCAGCTCCTGTACATGTACAGCACACAGCGGGTAAAAGGAAACGATTCACTCCCGTCTGGTACTGTACGGCCCGTGTGTGTCTCAGTGTCAGCTCCTGTACACGAACAGCACACAATGGTTAAAAGGGAACGATTCACTCCCGTCTGGTACTATACGGCCCGTGTGTGTCTCAGTGTCAGCTCCTGTACATGTACAGCACACAGCGGGTAAAAGGAAATGATTCACTCCCGTCTGGTGCTGTAAGGCCCGTGTGTGTCTCAGTGTCAGCTCCTGTACATGTACAGCACACAGCGGGTAAAAGGGAACGATTCACTCCCGTCTGGTACTGTGCAGCCCGTGTGTGTCTCAGTGTCAGCTCCTGTACACGTACAGTACACAGCGGGTAAAAGGGAACGATTCACTCCCGTCTGGTACTGTACGGCCCATGTGTGTCTCAGTGTCAGCTCCTGTACATGTACAGCACACAGCGGGTAAAATGGAACAAATCGATTGGAGCCTTAATTCATCGCTTTAAGATACAAACTAGCTTTAGTAACTAAATGTTAATTGCTCATAATTGCACCCTCCTTACAAAACCTCTCTGGAATTAGGTTTTTAATATAACTGTCACGGTGCTGAGTGTCCCACCATCTAGTTCCCATATCAACCTATTTTCCGACCATATTAAATTCATTATATATATATCGCACGCTCCTTTCTTGGGCATCATTTCGTTCAGAATCAAATTGGTGTCCCAATTGGGTTTTCCCATTTTAAAATGACCTGTCACGCACACGTCAGCTCCAGGTTGTGTTCCCCCACCCCCCCACCCCCTCCCAACCCCATTCCCCAATCCCCATACTGTACCTACAACTTCACTGATGCCTGCTGAGGGGCGCTTAAATATCTCCTGACTTGTTATGGGCAATGCAGCAGGAGATCTATTACAATAGCAAAATACTGCGGATGCTGGAAATCTGAAATAACAACAGAAAATGCTGGAAGCACTCAACAGGCCAGGCAGCATCCGTGGAGAGAGAAACACTGTTAACGTTTCAGGTCTGGGACCCTTCGTCAGAACTGGAAAAAGCTGGAGATGTAACAGGTTTTATGCAGGTGCAGAGACAGGGAGAGGGGGATGGGGGGGGGGGCGGTGCGGTGGGAGGGGAGGAAGAATTGAAGGAACATTCCGTGCCAAGCTAAGAGGCAGGAAAGATAAAATGGCCCAGAAATTCGGGTCGGGGGCTTCCCGCGGGTGCAAGCCCCCGACCTGCACTTACCTAGCGCCCAGCCGTTGAGCTGTGGGCCCCCGTGGAATTCCGCTCCGGGGCCTGGTCCAGCTGCCGGCACACAGTGCTTGCGTATCCCAGGGGCGCAGTTAGTTCGATGTGTCCCCTGGGATCACGTGGGCCATGAGGAGCCAATCGGAGCGGGGAAATGCCCATTCATAAAATTGACAGGAAGAGCTGTCAAGACTTATAAATACTACGGCCCCAAAATAGCACTAAACATTCAAATAATTTTTTTTTTTAATCACATTTTTTAAATAAACTATAAATTACATGAAATAACTATTTTAAACAATAATTTAAATTTTTGAAAAAAATAATTTTATATTCTAACGGGGCTAAAAATAAACTTACCTTGCTTTAAAGTATTTAAAAATAATAAACCTGTGGAAAAAATATTTTAATTTTAATTAATTCACCACTTACCTTGTAAAAAGCAGGCCTTACGCCTGCTTTTTACATTTCTAAATCCTGCAGGCTTACCCTCCTGGAGAAACCTGTAAAGAAAAACGTAAGTTTGATGCGCACGCGCTGCCTCTCCCGCGCACACGTTCAACCTCTGAACCTCTTCGATCAGAGGAACGGAAGTGCCGGTTTCCCGCGCATGCACAGTGCATGCAGGAAACCAGCACTTCCATCGGGCTTACGGGTGAGTACCCCGTGTAGAGGAGACCGCATCGTGACCAGCGAATACGGTATAATAAATTGCAAGAAGTACAAGTAAATCTATTAGAGTCGCTCAGTGAATCACACTCTCTCGCCTCCGAGTCAGAAGGGCGTGGGTTCGAGCCCCACTCCGAGAGACTTGAGCAGAAAAAAATCCAAGCCGACACTCCCAGTGCCAGTACTGAGGGAGCCTCCGCCGCACTGTCGGAGGTGCCGTCTTTCGGATGAGACGCTAAATGCAGGAAGGATGTTCCTGATGGCGGGGGAGTCCAGAACCAGGGGTCACAGTCTAAGGATAAGGGGTAAGCCATTTAGGACTGAGATGAGGAGGAATTTCTTCACCCAGAGAGTGGTGAACCTGTGGAATTCTCTACCACAGAAGACAGTAGAGGCCAATTCATTAAATATATTCAAGAAGGAGTTGGATATATTTCTTAAGGCTAAAGGGATCAAGGGATATGGGGAGAAGGCAGGGACAGGGTACTGAATTTGGATGATCAGCCATGATCTCATTGAATGGCAGAACAGGCTCGAGGGGCCGAATGGACTACTCCTGCTCCTATCTTCTATGTTTCTATGTAAACCGAGGCCCCGTCTGCCCTCTCGGGTGGATGTAAAAGATCCCACAGCCACTATTGGAAGAAGAGCAGGGGAGTTCTCCCCGGTGTCCTGGGCCCAATATTTATCCCTCAATCAACATCACCGAAACAGATGATCTGGTCATTTATCTCATTGTGGGAGCTTGCTGTGCGCAAATTGGCTGCCGCGTTTCCTACATTATAACAGTGACTGCACTTCAAAAGTACTTCATTGGCTGTAAAGCGCTTTGGGACGTCCTGAGGTTGTGAAAGGCGCTATAGAAATGCAAGTCTTTCTTTTTCGACTGTCATTGTACAAGACCTTGTTTAGTCCCTATCTGGAATATTGAGTCCAGTTTTCGACCCCTCACATCGTGTGATATGTCGACGCTTTGGAAAAGATTCAGAGGAGGGCCATCTAGGGATGATATCTAGTTTAAAGGCCTTTAATTATCACAAGGGAGTTGGGTCTTTTTACGATGGCATGCTATAGACTTTGGGAGATTTGACTGAGGTATTTACAACAATGAAGGTTCTAGACCGGTGGATCGACTATAAGAATTAGAAAGGTTGCGGGGGACCGGAGGACATGTGCAGAAAATGCTTATAAACAGAGCGAGGTTAAATAGGAACATAGGAACAGGAGGAGGCCATTCAGCCCCTCGAACCTGTTCCGCCATTCAATGAGATCACGGCTGATCCGTATCTTAACTCCTTCTTCCGGCCTTGGTTCCATAACCCTTAATACCCTTACCCAACAAAAAGCTATCAATCTCAGTCTCGAAATTTTCAATTGACCCCTAATTTTGGGAGAGAGAGTTCCAGATTTCCACTACCCTTGGTGTGAAGAAGTGTTTCCTGACATCACCCCTGAACGGCCTGGCTCTAATTTTAAGGTTACGCCCCCTTGTTCTGGACTCCCCCCACCAGAGGAAATAATTTCTCCCTCTCCACCCTAACAACTCTTTTAACAAAGAAAGACTTGCATTTATATAGCGCCTTTCATGACCACTGGATGTCTCAAAGCGCTTTACAGCCAATGAAGTACTTTTTGGAGTGTAGTCACTGTTGTAATGTGGGAAACGCGGCAGCCAATTTGCGCACAGCAAGCTCCCACAAACAGCAATGTGATAATGGCCAGATCATCTGGTTCAGTGACACAAAAAGAAAATACTACAGGAAAACAGAAAATGCTGGAGATACTCAGCAGGTCAGGCAGCATCTGTGGAGAGAGAGAAACAGAGTTAACGTTTCAGGTTCTGACAAAAGGTCATCGACCTGAAACGTTAACTCTGTTTCTCTCTTCACACATGCTGCCTGACCTGCTGAGCGTCTCCAGCATTTTCTGTTTTTATCTGTTTTTGTGATGTTGATTGAGGGATAAATATTGGCCAGGACAACAGGGAGAACTCCCCCCTGCTCTTCTTCAAAATAACGGCTGTGAGAGTCTTTTACATCCACCTGAGAGAGTAGACGGGGCCTCGATTTAACATCTCATCCTAAAGACGGCATCTCCGACAGTGCAGCCCTCCCTCAGCACTGCACTGGAGTGTCAAGCCTAGATTATTATGCTTAAGTCCCTGGAGTGGGACTTGAACCCACAACTTTCTGACTGAGGGGCAAGTGTGCAACCCACTGAGCCACGGCTGACACTTAAATCATCTTAAAGACCTCATCAGAACTGAGCAGATATACGTATCAGGAAAGACTGAGCAGGCTGGGGCTCTTTTCTCTGGAAAAGCGAAGGTTGAGGGGGTGACCAGATAGAGGTCTTTAAAATTATGAAGGGGTTCGATAGGGTTGACGTAGAGAAGATGTTTCCACTTGTGGGGGAGTCTAAAACTAGGGGCCATCAATCTAAGATAGTCACTAATAAATCCAATAAGGAATTCAGGAGAAACCCCTTTACCCAGAGAGTGGAGAGAATGTGGAACTCGCCACCACAGGGAGTGGTTGAGGCGAATCGCAGAGATACATTTAAGGGGAAGCTGGATAAACACATGAGGGAGAAAGGAATAGAAGGATATGTTGATGGGGTGAGATGAAGAGGGGTGGGAGGAGGCTCGTGTGGAGTATAAACACCGGCACGGACCAGTGGGGCCGAATGGCCTGTTTCTGTGATGTACGTTCTATGGGGGAAAAATTTGATCGCTCTGCGCCTCCCGTTAGCTCCCCAAGGGGGCGCTAACGGGGCACAAAGCTCCGAGCGCCCGAGCGCGGCGCCGCTAACGCCTCCCGTGAAATTCAGCGGGAGGTTAGCGGTGGCGGTAGCTGGTAGCCGGTAGCACACCGCGGCGCTGCGCCTCTGGCGATGACGTCATCGCCGTGCGCAGCTCCCCGCTCGCGCGCCGGCCGCAAACTTGGCTGGCGCCCCCTGACCTACTGCTGGACGCTATGTCCGACAGGGTCAGGGGGACGTTTTTGCGGCCACGGCGGCGCAAATTAAAGGGCAGGTGCCGGGCGGCCATCTTTTTTTGGCACCTGCCCCCTCTGGCCTCCTCCTGCAGGGTGCTGGCTGCGATCGGTCAGCCCGGCGCACCTCTTGAGGGCCGGGCTCTTTTGCCGGCACCCCGCTCCCCGGCGGTCCAGCAGGGCCCCGGCGTGTGCTGCGCTAGGCCCTGCCCCTTTAATCAGGGGAGGCAGGCCTGCAGTACCGCGGCGCCACGTGCCGGCGCGTGGGGGGCGCTGTTGCAAATAGCGCCGCGATATTGAGCGCTAATAGTAGTGCCCCGGTGAAGTTAGCGTCCCAAAGGGGGCGCAACCGGATTTTCCCCCCATGTCTCTTCAGGAGGGCATGGGTGAGGGGGGAGGGGATAACATACCGAACAGCATAGAAGCAAGCTGGAGAAACAGGCTGGGACACTGAGTCTTTCTCAGCTTGGATCTCACCCAAACTCCACCGTGGTGATTGCAAATCAATTTACACTCCAACTCGTTGCGCGGCACACTGTTAATTTGCAAGCGGAGCCTTCTCCAAAGCCAGGGCCACTTTCATTATTCACAGTAATCACTTGACTAAAAGAAGGGAAAATATCCTCTTGTACCTCGCCAAACACTGAACAGTTTTAACTTCCAGCTGGCTTCGCGCATCTCCCGTGACATTGCTTGAGGTCTGTATAGCGCCTTTCACGCACCACCCCCCCCCCCCCCACGCCAGGACAAGGGCGCCAGGGACGGGCAAGTCCACTCCAACTGAGTGGCTCCCAGCGCTACCCCACATTGCCCTGCATGTCATTCGGCGCGATGCTGCCGTGTTCCGTGAGATGGGAAAAGAATCAGGAGCAACCTCAAACTGGCCGCGCACGAAGACTTGGAAAAACCCCGCCACGAAAGCGCTTAAAATCGCGCCGGCCATTCTGGGGAGCAGCAGCCAATAGTCACGCAGCTGGTATCGACCCGCTATCCAGATGGAGGGAATCGTGGGACGCACGCAACATAAAGAGCCAACACCTCATCACTGACCCAACAGCAGAGGTCCCCGGCTCCCACCTCCCTCGAAGACAGTGGACAGCGCTCAACCCAATCCACACAGGGCGCTGAAGATAGACAAATCTCCAGGACCTGATGATTTCCACCTCAGATTATTAAAAAAAAGTTACATAGAATTGCATAGAATAAGCGGCATAGAAACAGGCCATTCGGCCCATTCAGTCCGTACTAGCATTAATGCTCCACTCGAACCTCCTCCCAATCTTCCTCATCTAACTCTATCAGCATAACCCTCTATTCCCTTCTCCCTCATATGCTTATCTGACTCGCAAGTGGAGGATGAGGGACGACCCAAAGCTCGACTGTGGCCATGAGTCCCAGACCATGGAACACATCACATCAACCTGTGAAGAGGCACCTCATTCCTCCACTCGACATCTCAGGAGGCCAGCGAATGGACAGCCAAACTAGACACCCCATTATAAGCTTTTCCCGTCAAATGAAACAGTAGCAACTACCCCAAAGCACTTTCATAGAATCATAGAGTGATACAACACAGAAGGAGGCCATTCGGCCCATCATGACCAGAGCATCTACAATTTCCTCACCTACTTGATGCTGATACCAGAACTGCGAGGGTGCACCTATCAGGAAAGGATGAACAGGCTGGGTCTCGTTTCTCTTGAAATGGGAAGGCTGAGGGGTGACCTAATAGAGGTCTTTAAAATGATGAAAGGTTTTGATGAAGTAGACACAGAGAGAATGTTTCCACTCGTGGGGAAGAGCAAAGCTAGAGGCCATCAATATAAGATAGTCACCAAGAAATCAAATCGGGAATTCAGAAGAAACTCCTTCACCCAGAGAGGGGTGAGAATGTGGAACTCGCTACCACAGGGAGTGGTTGAAGCGAATAGTATTTAAGGGGAAGTTAGATAACCGTAAGAGGGAGAAGGGAATTGAGGGTTACGCTGATAGATTTAGATGAGGAAAGACGGGAGGAGGCTCGAGTGGAGCATAAACGCCGGCATGGACTGGTTGGGCCGAATGGCCTGTTTCTGTGCTGCTTATTCCATGTAACTTCTTTTAATACCCTGAGGTGGAAACCATCAGGTCCTGGAGATTTGTCTATCTTCAGTCTCATTATTTTCTCCATTGCCATTTTGTTTTACTTATATTAAATCCAGTAAATTCCTCCCCTTGATTTATTTTGTCTTGTATCTCTGATACTTCATCCTCATCCTCTACTGTGAAGACCGATACAAACTAAGTCTGCCACCTCCTGATTTTCAATTACAACCTCACCTGCCTTTAAGGGGCCCACATATTAAAGCTCCTCTGTACTCTCTCCAAGGCCTTGACAGTCCTTATAGCTCAGTCCTCTGTCACTGAGGAATGGTTTTTTATTCGTACATGGGATGTGGGTGTCACTGGCAAGGCCAGCATTTATTGCCCATCCCTAGTTGCCCTTGAGAAGGTGGTGGTGAGCCACCTTCTTGAACCGCTGCAGTCCGTGTGGTGAAGGTGCTCCCACAGTGCTGTTAGGGAGGGAGTTCCAGGATTTTGACCCAGCGACGATGAAGGAACGGCCAATATATTTCCAAGTAAGGATGGTGTGTGACTTGGAGGGGAACTTGGAGGTGGTGGTGTTCCCATGCGCCTGCTGCCCTTGTCCTTCTAAGTGGAAGAGGTCGCGGGTTTGGGAGGTGCTGCCGAAGAAGCCTTGGCGAGTTGCTGCAGTGCATCTTGTAGATGGTGCACACTGCAGCCACGGTACGCCGGTGGTGGAGGGAGTGAATGTTGAAGGTAGTGGTTGAGGTGCCAATCAGGCGGGCTGCTTTGTCCTGGATGGTGTCGAGCTTCTTGAGTGTTGTTGGAGCTGCACTCATCCAGGCAAGTGGAGAGTATTCCATCACACTCCTTACTTGTGCCTTGTAGGTGGTGGAAAGGCTTTGGGGAGTCAGGAGGTGAGACACTCGCCGCAGAATACCTAGCCTCTGACCTGCTCTTGTAGCCACAGTATTTATGTGGCTGGTTCAGTTAAGTTTCTGGTCAATGGTGACCCCCCAGGATGTTGATGGTGGGGGATTCGGCGATGGTAATGTCATTGAATGTCAAGGGGCGGTGGTTAGATGCTCGCTTGTTGGAGATGGTCATTGCCTGGCACTTGTGTGGAGCGAATGTTACCTGCCACTTATCAGCCCAAGCCTGAACGTCATCCAGGTCTTGTTGCATGTTTCTGAATTATTTACTTTTATGGTAGACTTTTCAGATGTCCGGATCAGGTCTGTAATTCCCAGAACTGTGTATCTGACCTTTAATGTTCAATTAAAAGATTGGAAGGATTTCAGCTCCCTTCAGCCTTCTCCAACTTCCCTGAGGTTTCCAGTTAAGATGGATTCTTGTTTTGATGCTGTCCCCAGGCTGAGAAATGAAGACAGCTCCCAGTGTTTCAGTGGGTCTGTGATCTGCTTTCCAGCGCTTTATTGATCGTAAATCTGACTCTTTACATCCGGGGAGGTGATATGAACTACTACAGATCAGAGTGAAAGACAGAAAGAGAGAGAAAGAGAGAGAGAGAGATGCACAGAGCGTATGAGGAGAGATTGGGTCGACTAGGCTTATATTCGCTGGAGTTTAGAAGAATGAGAGGGGATCTCATTGAAATTTATAAAATTCTAACAGGACTGGACAGACTAGTTGCAGGAAGGATGTTCCTGATGGTCGGGGAGTCCAGAACCAGGAGTCACAGTCTAAGGATAAGGGGTAAGCCATTTAGGACTGAGATGAGGAGGAATTTCTTCACCCAGAGAGTGGTGAACCTGTGGAATTCTCTACCGCAAAAGGCAGTAGAGGCCAATTCATTAAATATATTCAAGAAGGAGTTAGATATATTTCTTAAGGCTAAAGGGATCAAGGGATATGGGGAGAAGGCAGGGACAGGGTACTGAATTTGGATGATCAGCCATGATCTCATTAAATGGCGGAGCAGGCTCGAGGGGCCGAATGGCCTACTCCTGCTCCTATCTTCTATGTGTCTAGGAGGGGCATTACTGCAGTTGCCAACCCTGGTTGGACGCATTCCTCGAGGGTTCATCACATGACCCGCCCAACTCCAGCCGCCCCGCCCCCACACACCCGCCATTGGTCACCCGACACAGAATCAGAGGACCCTACCGCACAGAAGGAGGCCATTCGGCCCATCGCGCCTGTAGAGCGCTTTGGTTGAGCTCTCCAATTAGTCCCACCCCCCCCTGCTCTTTCCCCGAGCCCTGCAAATTTTTCCCCTTCAAGTATTTATCCAATTCTCTTTTGAAACTTCCAATTGAATCTGCTTCCACCGCCCTTTTAGGCAGCGCGCTCCAGATCACAACAACTCGCTGCGTAAAAAAAAATGTCCTCATCTCCCCCTCTGATCTTTAATCGGTGTCCTCTGGTTACCGACCCTCCTGCCAGTGGAAACAGTGTCTCCTTATTTACTCGATCAAAACCTTCATGATTTTGAACGCCTCTACCAAATCTCCTCTTAACCTTCTCTGCTCTAAGAAAAACAAGTGAATTGGATAGATACTTGAAGGAGAAAAAGATGCAGGGCTGTGGGGAAAGAGCTGGGATGTGGGACTAACTCTTCGAAAGAGCCGGCGTAGACTCGATAGGCCGAATGGCCTCCTTCTGTGATGTACTAGTCTAAGATTCTATAACAATCCCAGTTTCTCCCATCTCTCCACATAACTGAAGTCCCTCATCTCCAGTACCATTGTAATAAATCTCCTCCACACCCTCCCCAAGGCCGTGACACCCTTCCTAAAGTGCAGTGCCCAGAATTGGACACATTGAAGCCTGGCTGTGTTCGGATGTTTGTATAAGGCAATGGCTTGAATATTCGACCTTCTGGTCCCCATTCAGCTATAACGTGATATTTTTGTGAGGTGTTAAACAGAGGGTCTTAAAAGTAAGCGACGGGGAATGACCCCAATTATTCCAGCCAAGGCGACGGTGGTGACATTAGTAGCGTTAAATGAGTTAAAACAGTTCCCAGATGTCAGCCGTTGCTGAGTGGGTCACACCCTCGCCTCTGAGTCGGACGGTCGTGGGGTTCAAGTCCCACTCCATGAGACTTGAGCACAAGAATCTAGGCCGACATTCCCAGTGCCAGCACCGAGGGAGTGCCGCACTGTCAGAGGTGCCGTCTTTCGGATGAGCCGTTGAACCGAGGGCCCCATCTGCCCTCTCAGGTGGACGTAAAAGATCCCACGGTCACTATTGGAAGAAGAGCAGGGGGAATTCTCCCCGGTGTCCTGGGGCCAATATTTATCCCTCACCCAACATCACTAAAACAGATTATCGGGTCATTATCACATTGCTGTTTGTGGGAGCTTGCTGTGCGCAAATTGGTTGCCGCGTTTCCTACATTACAACAGTGACTACACTTCAAAAGTACCTGATTGGCTGTAAAGTGCTTCGGGACATCCTGAGGTTGTGAAAGGCGCTATAGAAATGCAAGTCTTACCTTTTTTAAAAATATGCAGGATGGGGGCTTTGATTACAATAAATCCATTGTACCGAAATCCCGACTTCTGAGTAAATGACTGCGCGACACTGAATTTTAAACTCAGGTGAAGCGTTTAGGAGAGGTGAAGTCCTCAAGCAATCGTCAAAGAAGATCTGATATTGTTTTCCTCTTCACTGTCTCCACCCCGCTGACCTGGCCAAACTTTATCCCTCACTCGGATAGTTGTCGGGTTCGGGAACGCTCTACCTGAAGAGGTAGAGAAGCTGATCCCGTAAATCACTGTAAACGGGAGTTGGACAGGCACATGAGGATGATACCTGGAATGGACGGGTTGTCTTATGAGGAAAGGTTGGACAGGCTGGGAGTCACCATCCTGGGGGTCACCGTTGGCCAGAAACTTAACTGGCCCAGCTACATAAATACTGTCGCTGCAAGAGCAGCTCAGAGGCTGGGTATTCTGTGGCGAGTGTCTCACCTCCTGACTCTCCAAAGTCTTTCCACCATCTACAAGGCACAAGTCAGGAGTGTGATGGAATACTCTCCACTTGCCTGGATGAGTGCAGCTCCAACAACACTCAAGAAGCTCGACACCATTCAGGACAAAGCAGCTCGCTTGTTTGGCACTCCATCCACCACCTTAAACATTCACTCCCTCCACCACCGGCGCACCGTGGCTGCAGTGTGTACCATCTACAAGATGCACTGCAGCAACTCACCAAGGCTTCTTCGGCAGCACCTCCCAAACCCGCGACCTCTTCCACCTAGAAGGACAAGGGCAGCAGGCGCATGGGAACACCACTACCTCCAAGTTCCCCTCTAAGTCACACACCATCCTGACTTAGAAATATATCGGCCGATCCTTCATCGTCGCTGGGTCAAAATCCTGGAACTCCCTACCTAACAGCACTGTGGGAGTACCTTCACCACACAGACTGCAGTGGTTCAAGAAGGCGGCTCACCACCACCTTCTCGAGGGCAACTAGGGATGGGCAATAAATGCTGGGCCTTGCCAACGACGCCCACATCCCATAAAAACGAATAAAAATAAAAGTCTAGGCTTGTGTCCGCTGGAGTTTAGAAGAGTAAGAGGTGACTTGATTGAACCATATAAGACCCTGAGGGGTCTGGACAGGGTGGATGTGGAGAGGATGTTTCCTCTTGTGGGAGAATCTAGAACTAGGGGTCACTGTTTAAAAATAAGGGGTCGCCCATTTAAGGCAGAGATGAGGAGAATTTTTTTTCTCACAGAGGGTCGTGAGTCTTTGGAACTCTCTCCCTCAGAGGGCGGTGGAAGCAGAGTCTTTGAATATTTTGAAGGCAGAGGGAGATAGATTCTTGATACGCAAGGGGGTGAAAGGTTATCGGGAGGTAGGCGGGAATGTGGAGTAATCAGATCAGCCAGGATCTTATTGAATGTGCGGAGCAGGCTCGAGGGGCCGAGTGGCCTATTCCTGCTCCTAATTCGTATGGTCGTACGTATGTTCGAATGAGGAACTTACATGGTTGCGGGCAAAAGGCGGGCAGTGCGGTACTAACTAAGCATGTCTGCTCTTTCAAAGAGCCGGCACAGGCAAAACGGGCCGAATGGCCTCCTTCTCTGCTGTGAGATTCCGTGATTCTTCAGTCATTATGACATTGCTGTTTGTGGGAGCTTGCTGTGCTCAAATTGGCCGCCGCGTTTCCCTGCATTACAACAGTGACTACACTTCAAACAAGACTTCATCGGCTGTGAAGCGCTTTGGGACGTCCTGAGCTGGTGAAAGGCGCTATAGAAATGCGAGTCCTTTCTTTCTGCTGTGATGGCACGGTGGGTTAAATCGCACCTCCACTCCTGGTGCTGCCTCCTCCTCGTGTCCCTGCTCTTTGGGGAATATGGTCGACGCTTACTTGTGAAGGACTGATCTGTTCCTCACGCTCTGTTCTTGACAGTGTTGGGAAACGGCGGCGGAATTTTAAGCGTGTTTGCGAGCGGCTACAGTTCTCACCTCTAATAATACCGAGGCCCCCTCGGGGGAGCGAGGCCCTGGGAGTGGGGGGGGGGTGGGGCGGTGGCTGCGGGGGACCGTGGATTTGTGGCGCGGCGCGCTGCCAAATAGATCCCCCAGGTCGAGAGGCAGCGGCTGTGCGCAGGCCGCGAGCCACCACAGCTGGAGGGAGAGTCGGGCTGACGGGTAAGGATCGGCCATATTCCCAGAGGTTTTCGGCTCGAGACCGGCAACCATCCCGCCCCTCGCGCTCCCGCCATCGGGCGCCCGGCACGTCCAGCACCCCTCGCGCCCCGCCTTCCCACGGCCAATCAGAAAGCGGATTCGTTATTAATCTTCGATTCCTGCAGGATTGCCGACCCTTTAACCTCAACGTGTGCCGGCGCGCTGAGGGGGACTGAGAGACCTCTCTCATTTCTGACTTTGGATGCGCTTGTGTCGGTTGGGCTCCACGCGCCCAGCCCAGGGCCCAATTGTCAAGCCTGACGGCTTTGCCACGTGACGTGTGCCTGTTGACACTGAAGCTGTTGCACGTTGCGTTCGACGAGAATCGCGCATTTTTTAAATATTCATTCATGGGATGTGGGCGTCGCTGGCAAGGCCAGCAGTTATTGCCCATCCCTAATTGCCCCTGAGAAGGTGGTGGTGAGCCGCCTTCTCGAACCGCTGCAGTCCGTGTGGTGAAGGTACTCCCACAGTGCTGTTAGGGAGGGAGTTCCAGGATTTTGACCCAGCGACGATGAAGGAACGGCGATATATTTCCAAGTCAGGATGGTGTGTGACTTGGAGGGGAACTTGGAGGTGGTGGTGTTGCCATGCGCCTGCTGCCCTTGTCCTTCTAGGTGGAAGAGGTCGTGGGTTTGGGAGGTGCTGCCGAAGAAGCCTTGGCGAGTTGCTGCAGTGCATCTTGTAGATGGTACACACTGCAGCCACGGTGCGCCGGTGGTGGAGGGAGTGAATGTTTGAGGTGGTGGATGGGGTGCCAATCAAGCGGGCTGCTTTGTCCTGGATGGTGTCGAGCTTCTTGAGTGTTGTTGGAGCTGCACTCATCCAGGCAAGTGGAGAGTATTCCATCACACTCCGGACTTGTGCCTTGTAGATGGTGGAAAGGCTTTGGGGAGTCAGGAGGTGAGACACTCGCCGCAGAATACCTAGCCTCTGGCCTGCTCTTGTTGCCACAGTATTTATGTGGCTGGTCCAGTTAAGTTTCTGGTCAATGGTGACCCCCAGGATGTTGATGGTGGGGGATTCGGCGATGTTAATGCCGTTGAATGTCAAGGGGCGGTGGTTAGACTCTTGCTTGTTGGAGATAGTCATTGCCTGGCACTTGTGTGGCGCGAATGTTACCTGCCACTTATCAGCCCAAGCCTGATCATCATCCAGGTCTTGTTGCATGCGGGCACGGGCTGCTTCATTATCTGAGGAGTTGTGAATGGCACTGAACACTGTGCAGTCATCAGCGAACATCCCCATTTCTGACCTTATGTTGGAGGGAAGGTCATTGATGAAGCAGCTGAAGGTGGTTGGGCCATGGTGTTCCTGGTTTCCTTCTCCACCACACCCACCTCCACCCCACCCCCAAACCCGGATTAATGGCAATTTACTGGAAAATCCCGAAACCCTACATTGGAAAGCTCTTTCAAAGAGCCGGCACAGGCATGAAGGGCCGAATGGCCTCCTCCTGCGCTGTGAGAGCTTCATTTGTGAACGGAAAACTGTTAACAACAATGGCGCGCATTCCTTAAACTCGCAGGGGGGAATATTCGATTGGTTAATGCCTCGGAGACGCTAACGGGGCGCTAGGAACTTAGCGCCCGGGCGCGGTGATTTTAGCGCCGCTCGCGAAACTGACCAGTCGTTTTGCGGCGGCGCTAAACGCTACCGCCACCATCTCCTGCGCCCGCAGATCACAATGTCAGTCGAGCGTGCAACGCTCCGGTAGCGCCCTGGACCGGATATTGAGTCGTGCCCTCTGCTTTAGCGCCTGCCTCTAGGAACGACAGGTAGAGGGGAACGTTTTGCAGTCGGGAAGGGGCTGGGGGAGCGCTATTTAAAGGCGGACGCTTCCTGCCTTTTCTTATCAACAAAATTTTTGGTTTTAACGCCGTCCTAAGGAGTTTCGGCCCTCAGCACCACTTTTGAGGTTCCTAAACGCCGAGCTCTTTCCCTGGGCCTATCCATTAGTGCTTCCACCACAATTGCTTTTGAGGTCTCTCCAGGCCGAGATTCAAGGCTGCAATGAGCAGGGTGTGGCTGGCCAGCAAGATGGCCCCTCCCCTATAAGAGCTGGACGGCGCCAGTCTGTCTGGCTTCCATGGTAACAGTCATCGCCTGAGCTCCGGTAGTGTTCTGAGGTAGCGCCTCGCTCCCCGACGTTTGCACCTTAAGAGAGGTGTGTAGCACCTGATTTAGCGCTCAAATCAGCTCCAGGGGCGATAGAGGCGAATTTTGCAGTCGGAGGCGCTAATTAGCGCCGGGCGTTAAACTTTGCGCCCGGCCGATATTAGCGCCCCAAAATGGGCGATACCAAATTTTTCCCCCGTAGAGTTGATAATGAGCTGGACTGGACTGGACCAGGCTGGACTGGACCAGACTGGACTGGACTGGACCAGACTGGACTGGACTGGACTGGACCAGACTGGACTGGACTGGACTGCTTTTGGTCTTGTGAGATCCTGAGCCAAGCAGGAGCAGGAAGTTTCCCAGGTTCAACCAGAGCTGGGTTGGCTAATCTGAGCCCCAGGAAAGAGGAGGGTGGGAAGTTGAGAGAGCTAAAATTTGCCTCAGTGCCCTGAGCTAGAGCAAAGGTAAAACAAACCCCACCCCCACCCCCATCCCGCATCTGATTTCCGTGCTGTGAACAATCCCCCTCTCCCCTACAAAATCCACCCCCACCCCCACCCCCGCTGGAAAGTTGAGCACGGGCGATGGCTGAGGGCAGGATCGACCCTGACTGTGACGGCTCCCACAGTAGAATATCCCGCCGACGAATTCGCCGCCAGGCTTCGTGCACACGGGGAACCGTCACTTGGGCCGGGTACGAGAGGACAGCCGGTCACTGAGACACTGCTCCCGCTCCCAGCGAGAGTCAGCCTCCGACAGGGAGGGAGGCCGAATGGCC
>NW_028225182.1:32975542-33160671 GCF_052327205.1 Somniosus microcephalus
CCCTCGCTCCCTCTCTCTCTCCCTCTCTCTCACTCTCCCTCCCTCTCTCTCTTGCTCTCTCTCGCACTCTCTCCCTCCCTCTCTCGCTCGCTCTCTCTCTCTCTCTCCCTTTCTCTCTCTCTCTCCCTCGCTCCCTCTCTCTCTCCCTCTCTCTCACTCTCCCTCCCTCTCTCTCTTGCTCTCTCTCGCACTCTCTCCCTCCCTCTCTCGCTCGCTCCCTCTCTCCGATGGTGTCAGTGTAGGCTGATGATGCCTCGCATACATAATGGGGTAGGGTGAGCTCACGGGCAACTCGTGCCTGGGGAATACAAGCCTGATACTGTGGCTGCAGCACAGCAGATGATCACTTCCTGAGCACGTGCCCCCCAGCACTCTCTTCACCCCCCCACACCCGCCTCCCCTCCCCTCCCCCTCCCTCTCCTCGCTCAAAGGAAAACCCTGAATGAAAGGACAGCTGGCAGTCAGCCCCTCGCCCGCCATTCCAATCGGGGGTCGCCAGGCAACAGGCTGGAGATGCCCTTTGAACCTGCATCTCCTGTGACCCTGATTACTTTGGGGGCGGGAGAGTGTGGCGGCGGGAGGGGTGGCGGTCACTGGTTTGGAAGTCACACTGCAACAGGTGGGATAAGGGGGCACAAGGGGCCATACCAGTGATTGGCAAATTAAAGGGGCCATACCAGTGATTGGCAAATTAAAGGGGCCATACCAGTGATTGGCAAATTAAAGGGGCCATACCAGTGATTGCCAATTTAAAGGGGCCATACCAGTGATTGCCAATTTAAAGGGGCCATACCAGTGATTGGCAAATTAAAGGGGCCATACCAGTGATTGGCAAATTAAAGGGGCCATACCAGTGATTGGCAAATTAAAGGGGCCATACCAGTGATTGGCAAATTAAAGGGGCCATACCAGTGATTGGCAAATTAAAGGGGCCATACCAGTGATTGCTAATTTAAAGGGACCATACCAGTGATTGCCAATTTAAAGGGACCATACCAGTGATTGGCAATTTAAAGGGGCCATACCAGTGATTGGTAATTTAAAGGGGCCATACCAGTGGTTGCTAATTTAAAGGGACCATACCAGTGATTGCCAATTTAAAGGGGGCACAGTGGTAGAACCCTGATAGGCAAAGTTAAGACTGATGTTGGGAGGCGAAGGAGTGACCAACACTTGGAATGGACACCCAGGGAGGGAATAGCAGAGGTAAAAAACCCTGGATGCTTTTAAGGGACGGCAGATGCTGTGATTGCGGGGTGGGGGTTTGGGCGGGAGAGGGGGGTCCTTCTGGACAGGGGGCAAGGTCAGACAGTGTCACCTGGACCTGTCCTGCGAAAGTGCCCAGTGGGGCTCGCAGCCTCCTTGCCACCTCTGAACTAGGTGTCCCTGCTGACGTTTGTAAGGGTGGGGTGTGGGCGGGGTGGGGGGGGGTGCTTAGGATTGTACCTAATGGCTCAGTGAGCAAAGGCACTTGCCACACCCAGTGCAGAACTCAGCCAAGCCAGGACGATCCTGGGTTCATTGCTGGTTAGCTGATCTAGGGGCCGGGGAAAGAGAGGAGGGGGCAACGGTGGAGGAAATGCATTTGATCCCAGTGCTGCCCCCCCCCGGCTTACAGGGGGGGAGGTAGATAAATAAATTGCCCCCACCCCTCCCATGGAGATGTCAGGTAAAGACAGGATGTGGCTGGGCCATGATTCCCCCCATGCTTGAATAGCTACCACCGGAGAGGAGGAGTGAGGAGAGGGGAGGGGAGAGGAGGAGAGGGTAGGGGAGAGCCGAGGAAGAGAGGGGAGGGTAGAGGAGGAGAGGGGAGATGAGGGGAGGGGAGGGAAGGGGAGAAGAGAGGGGAGGAGAGGGGCGGGGAGGGGAGGGGGGAGGAGTGGAGGGAAGGGGAGTGGAGGAGAGGGGAGGGGAGAGGAGGAGAGGCGAGGAGGGGAGGGAAGGGGAGAGGAGGGAAGAGGCGAGGAGGGGAGAGGAGGGGAGGAGAGGGGAGGGGAGGGGAGGGGAGAGGGGAGGAGTGGAGGAAGGGGAGAGGAGAGGAGAGGAGGAGAGGGGAGGCGAGGGGAGGCGAGAGGCAAGAGGGGAGAAGTAGAGGGGAGGAGAGGAGAGGGGAGAGGAGGGGGAGGGAAGGGTAGGAGAGGCGAGAGGAGGAGATGGGTGGGAAGGGAGGAGAGTGGAGGGGAGGGGGAGGAGAGGGAGGGGAGAGGTGAGGAGGAGAGGGAAGAGGAGAGGAGGGGAAAGGAGGAGAGGGGAGTGGAGGAGAGGAGGGGAGGGGAGAGGAGAAGCGGAGAGGGGAGGGGAGGAGGGGGAGGGGAGAGCCGAGGAGGAGAGGGGGGGAGAGGAGGGGTGGGGAGAGGAGGAGAAGGGAGGCGGGATGGGGAGGGGAGAGGAGGAGAGGGGAGTGGAGAGGAGGGGTGGGGAGGAGAGGAGGGGAGGGGTGGAGAGGAGGGGGGGGAGAGGAGGAGAGGGGAGTGGAGAGGAGGGGTGGGGAGGAGAGGAGGGGAGGGGTGGAGAGGAGGGGGGAGAGGAGGAGAGGGGAGTGGAGAGGAGGGGTGGGAGGAGAGGAGGGGAGGGGTGGAGAGGAGGGGGAAGAGGAGGAGAGGGGAGTGGAATGGAGGGATGGGGAGGAGAGGAGGGGGGGTGGCGAGGAGGGGGGGGAGAGGAGGCATGGGGGAGGAGGAGAGAGGAGGAGGATGGGGAGGGGAGAGGAGGAGAGGGGAGTGGAGAGGAGGGGTGGGGAGGAGAGGAGGGGAGGGGTGGAGAGGAGGGGGGGAGAGGAGGGGGGGAGAGGAGGAGAGGGGAGGAGGGATGGGGAGGGGTGCAGTAAAGGCCAGAGTTGGAGTACTGTAGGATGGGGGGCGAATGGTCACTTGGACGAGGCTCTGGCGGGGATCAGCGCCCGGGGAACCCGCACCCCAACACGATTCAGAGCCTTGAAAACCAGAGCGGGGAGGGGGGCAAACACAGAACGCACAGCGGCGGAGGCTGCGGATATAATTGAGGGATTGCAGCATCTGTGGGTAAACCTGGTAATATGGACCACTGGCCCGCTGCCCACCCAACCCCAAAATAGTCCCACGAACGAGAAGACTCAAGTAATTTTATATCCTTTCATTCCTGGGCCTAATCTCTGCGGAGGTTACTCGATCCACCTTCTCTGGGATGTTCATCGATCTGTTTAAACTCGATCTGTTTATATCTTGGTTAGACCACACTGGGAGTGCTGTGCACAGTCTGGTCTCCATATTGCAAAATGATGTAGAGGCACTAGAGAAGGTGCAAAATCTTAGAAGGATAATACCAGAACTGAGAGGTTATAACCATCTGGAAAGGCTGACCAGGCTGGGGATCATTTCTCTAGAAAAGAGAAGGCTGAGGGGTGACTTCAAAATTAAGTCTTTAAAATTATGAACGGGGTCTGATCGGGTAGACGTAGAGAAGATGGGATAAAGACAGTAGAGAGAAAGGACCTGGCACCTGTGTGGCGCGAATGTTCGCTGCCACTTATCAGCCCAAGCCTGAACATCGTCCAGGTCTTGCTCCATGCGGGCACGGACTGCTTCATTATCTGAGGAGTTTGCGAATGGCGCTGAACACTGTGCAGTCATCAGCGAACATCCCCACTTCTGACTTGTTGGAGGGAAGTGTTAAGTCTGTGTGTTCTAGTTGTATTTAAGATTAATTACTGACACAGACTACAAGAATAACGTTTCAACAGGTCTTTACTAGTTGGAGGTCAGGGCTATACTAACAGCAATATCACTACACAGTACTTATATACCGGTGGTCACCACCGGTATTACGTATACAGCAGCCAGAGAAAGTAGTACATCTCTTAAGGTGGAACAGGCTTAAGTTCTCTTAAGGTGGAATAGGTTACATACACCACAATCCTCCCTTTTTAGCTTAACAGTCATATCCCCATTTAACATAACATAATAACATATATACATATATAACTTCAGGTATAAACAGTTCAAAGGTTCAGTCTCTCAGGAGGCCTTCTGATTCGGGTTGGATAACGCCTTTCAGTGGTCTCTGATTCTTGTTGCTGAGGTGACTCCTCTAGTTGGTTTCCTATGTATTGGACGTCATCATCAGGTACAGTCCCTGCCGAAGTAGATGCTTCAGGTTCATTAACGCCTTCCACAGTTGTCTCTGTCGCAACCATGGGTTCGACCCTTGCTCTCGATTCTACCAGTTGATCCGCATGACGCCTTATCACATTGTTACCAATATCTACTGTGTACATCAGAGGTCCTTGTCTGGCCCGAATTGTTCTGGACTGCCATTTTTCGTTTCCATAGCCCCTTGCCAACACTGGTTGTCCTACGTCAAAACTTCGAGTGGTCTTGTTATTAATATGCCGGAACTGTTTGTTTTCCACTTCCCTCCGCACATTTGGTTTTAACAAGTCCAACCTGGACCGCAACCTCCTGTTATAAAACATCATGGCAGGACTTTGGTTAGTTACTGCATGAGCAGCGTTTCGATATGCCATTAGGAAATTGTCCACCTTGTGTTGTAGCAGAATCTGATCATCGTTCATGGCCTTTATTGCCTTTTTGAATGTTTGGACAAATCTCTCGGCCAACCCGTTTGTCGCCGGATGATATGGGGCAGAGGTATAATGTTTCACCCCATTCTTCTTTAAGAATTTTTGGAATTCTTCCGACACGAACTGTGGTCCATTGTCCGAACATATCTGTTCTGGCAATCCGTTCCTTGCGAATATTGTTCTTAACACCGCAATTGTCTTTTCTGAAGTAGTGGTATTCATCTTGATCACTTCTGGCCATTTGGAATGTGCGTCCACCGCAATTAGGAACATGGAGTCCATGAATGGACCAGCAAAGTCAATATGTACGCGTTGCCATGGGGCTGAAGGCCATTCCCATGGGTGTAGCGGTGCGATCGGAGGTGCATTTTGCACTTTTTGGCACCCAGCGCAGCTTTTCGTCAACTCCTCTATCTGTTGGTCAATACCCGGCCACCATACATAAGCCCTAGCAAAACTTTTCATCTTAACTCCCCCCAGATGACCTTCATGCAGTTCCTTTAGAACTCTTTCCCTTAACTTGGGAGGAATAATCACTCTTGTCCCGTACATCAAAGTACCATGGCAGACGGACAGCTGGTCTCGCCTTGCCGAGAATGCCGGTAACAGAGGATCACCATGTGTTGGCCATCCCTTCACTGTCACCTCGTAGACTCGGGACAGTGTCGGGTCGTTCCTGGTTTCTCTTTCAATACTTGCATTGGTGACTGGTAAACACTCGATGATGGTCGAATGAAATAACTCAACAGGGTCAACTTTCGTCATTTCTTCTTCTTCAGGTAGTGGCAGGCGCGACAGCCCATCAGCATTGCCATGCTGCTTTGTACCTTTGAATTCTATTTGATATTGATGTGCCCCTAGGAAAAGGGACCATCTCTGGAGTCTCTGTGCTGTCATCACCGAAACACCCTTCTTAGGGTTAAAAATGGATACCAACGGCTGATGGTCTGTCAGAAGTGTGAATTTTTGGCCCTGCAGGTAATAATTAAACTTCTTCACTCCCCATACAAGGCTGAGAGCCTCCCTATCGATCTGCGCACAGTTGCGCTCAGCGGAGGTCAATGATCTGGATGCAAACGCGACTGGCCTTTCCGTGCCATTTGGCAACTTGTGTGAGAGTACTGCCCCAATACCATATGGAGAAGCATCACAAGCCAACCGAATAGGCAGTGTCGGGTTGAAGTGAGCCAACACTTCCTCTGAGGTGATCAATTCTTTGCTTTTGCGAAATGCCTTCTTACAGTTTTCGCTCCATTCCCATGGTACCCCCTTCTGTAAAAGAGCGTTCAGCGGGTGCAGTACCGTGGATAGATTCGGTAGAAACTTATGGTAATAGTTAATCAATCCCAGAAACGACCTCAACTGAGAGACATTATCCGGAGCGGGAGCCTTTACAACTGCCTCTATCTTGTCAGGAGACTTATGAAGCCCCTCCCGGTCAATGACATGACCACAGTACGAGATCCGCTTCTGAAAGAACTCACATTTCTGCCGATTAACTCTAAGTCCATACTCTTTCAGTCTGTTGAGCACCAGTTCCAAGTTTGCGAGGTGTTCTTCATCACCATCTCCTGTAATCAGAATATCGTCCAGGTAACATTGTGTGCCTGGAATTCCCTGTAATACCTGCTCCATGGCCCTCTGCCAAATTGCTGGAGCCGATGCCACTCCAAAAACCAGCCTATTATACCGGTACAAACCTCTATGCGTGTTGATCGTGAGGTACTGGCGTGACTCTTCTTCAACCTCCATCTGCAAGTACGCCTGCGCCAGGTCTATCTTGGTGAAGTGTTTCCCGCCAGACAACGAAGCAAAAATATCCTCAATCCGCGGAAGCGGATACTGCACCGTGTGAAGCACCGGATTAACAGTGATCTTGAAGTCTCCACAGATGCGAACCTTCCCTGGTTCTCCTGGCTTGTTGCTCGAAGGACGTTTCATAACGGGAACAATGGGCGTAGCCCACTCACTCCAATCTACCTTAGACAGTACACCTGAACGTTCTAGCGCTTCCAGTTCCGCTTCTACAGCAGGTCGTATTGCATAGGGTACCGGTCTGGCTTTGAAAAATTTTGGGTGTGCATGTTCATCAATCTTGATGTTTGCCGTAATTCCTCTCAGTGTTCCCAGTCCCTGCTGGAACACCTCTTTAGCATCATCCAATATTCTGGACAATCGTTTAGGTTTGACATCTGTTTCCCCGGAATCTACCGTTAGTGCCTTTAAGGAGTGCCAGTCCATATTCATTTTCCTAATCCACTCCCGTCCCAGTAGTGGTGGACCTCCTTCAGGTAGCACATATAAGTCCATTACTTGGCTTCCTTTGCCCTTGTGGACCACTTTTACCTCTATCTTTCCGATGGGGTACACTCTTTGCCCCGTGTATGTTTTCAATATAATCTCCGTATCCCGTAGGGGAATATGTTGGAATAACCTTTTGTAATCTTTCTTATTCATGACCGTCAATGCCGATCCAGTGTCCAATTCCATCTTTACTTGGACTCCTGCTATCTGAAGAGTGACCCAAATTGTCTGGAGATCTGCATCCTTACCAACGTTGTGTACTCTTAAGCTACCCAGTTCATTACTGCTGGTGTCTGAATCTGACTTCTGTTCGTTCGAACTGTTCTTTGTCACCTTGTGTACCTTTATGTATTTTCCTTGCGGTGACTTTTTGTTGCTGGTCTTCTTTCCTGACCGGCATACTTTAGCTATGTGGCCAAGCCTGCCACACGTTCTGCATTCTTGGTTTTTAAACCAACACTGGTTCTGATCGTGCGTTGTCTTTCCACAACGATAACGTTTTACAGTACTCAAAACCAATTGATTTGTACTGAGTTCCAGTGACCGTAGCTGCATTACTGCCGTGCCTCTCGCTGCGGCTTCGTGTGATGCTGCCATAGTGACCGCTTTCTCAAGCGTCAGCTCATTCTCCTCGAGCAGTCGCTTTTGTGTATCTTCTTTTAATAATCCACACACAAATTTATCTCTTAGCGCATCTGTTAGTCCCGTTCCAAACTGACAGTACTTTGCTAGCTTACGCAATTCCATTAAATATTCAGCATTGCTTTCATCTTTCAGCTGCTTTCTGCTGTAAAATTTAAATCCTTCCGCTAGCATCAGCGGCGTGGGGTTTAGATGATTTCTCAGGACAGTAACAATCTCCTCGAACGTCTTCTCCGCCGGTTCATCTGGTGATAAAAGGTGTTTCAATTGCCCGTATGTCTTCGCACCCATTAAGTTTAATAAAGTTAGTGCTTTCTCATCATCTGGGATTTTATTTGCTTTACAATAATTTTGTATGTGTTCTACATACGTGGCCCAATCTTCGATGTCGCTATCAAAGGTATTAATGTTCCCATGTTTAGGCATCGCTGCAATTTTTTTTAGTGATTTCCCTTTTTCCAAGATGGCAGCTTCCCGCTCTTGTCTTCGTCCTCCACCTACAAAATGGCGGTTTCCCGCGCTTGGCAGTCTTTCCCGCGCTCGCCTTCTTCACCCGCTGGCTGCAATGGTGTTTGGCGTGCCGCTGCTACTCCCCTTTCCCAGCGGTTAGTAACTCCCCCGACGCTGTCTCCGCTTCACCGCGGCTCCCTCAGGCATTCGCGCTTCCCCGATGTCGCGCCTCGCAGCCCTTCTTGCAGCACGGTTATTAGCACCGGCTGCGTTCGCCTTCACCGCGGCTCTCGCGTCTTCAGTCGCCCCAGACGCTGCGCCTTTTTGGCCCGAATGCGGCCCGGCCCTTATCACCAGCCGCGATCGATGTCCCCGCGCTGCGCCTTTCGGCCCGAATGCGGCCCGGCCCTTATCTCCGGTCGCGATCGATCTCACCGCCCTTATTCCTCCGTCTTCCCTCCCCGTCTGTACAGCCAACGCGGCCGACTTTCTGCTCGCGTCGCTGACCGGCTTACCCACCACCGAGGTAGAAGGAAGATAGCTGACTGCCGCTGATGGAGGCTTCGAGTTCAGGATATCTTCTGCACTCCAGGTTCTCGATGCCTGCCGTGTCTTCCAGCAGGGTGATGAGGGTGGATGCCTCTCTTCGACGCCCGTTCTGTGGACGAAGCCGCCGTGTATATAAACTGCTGCAGGGTAAGAATCGGACTCATCGCCACTGTTAAGTCTGTGTGTTCTAGTTGTATTTAAGATTAATTACTGACACAGACTACAAGAATAACGTTTCAACAGGTCTTTACTAGTTGGAGGTCAGGGCTATACCAACAGCAATATCACTACACAGTACTTATATACCGGTGGTCACCACCGGTATTACGTATACAGCAGCCAGAGAAAGTAGTACATCTCTTAAGGTGGAACAGGCTTAAGTTCTCTTAAGGTGGAACAGGTTACATACACCACAGGAAGGTCATTGATGAAGCAGCTGAAGATGGTTGGGCCTAGGACACTGCCCTGAGGAACTCCTGCAGCGATGTCCTGGGGCTGTGATGATTGACCTCCAACCACCACAACCATCTTCCTTTGTGCTAGGTATGACTCCAGCCAGTGGAGAGTTTTCCCCCTGATTCCCATTGACTTCAGTTTTACTCGGGCTCCTTGGTGCCAGACTCGGTCAAATGCTGCCTTGATGTCAAGGGCAGTCACTCTCACCTCACCTCTGGAATTCAGCTCCTTTGTCCATGTTTGGACCAAGGCTGCAATGAGGTCTGGAGCTGAGTGGTCCTGGCGGAACCCAAACTGAGCATCAGTGAGCAGGTTATTGGTGAGTAAGTGACGCTTGATAGCACTGTCCAGATAATCTATTTCAGTGATGTTGGTTGAGGGATAAATATCAGCCAGGACACCGGGGAGAACTCCCCTGCTCTTCTTCGAAATAGTGCCGTGGAATCTTTTACGTCCACCTGGTTCAACGTCTCATCCGAAAGACGGCACCTCCAACAGTGCACGCTCCCTCAGTCCTGGCACCGGGAGATTTTTGTGTTCAAGTCCCTGGAGTGGGACTCGAACCCCCGACCTTTGGACTCAGAGGTGAGAGCGCTGAGCCCCGGCTGACATGGGATGGACCCCTGGGAGAGGCGGGAAGGAAACATCACTGGATTTTTTGAAGAGACAATCAGATGTCGACGCAGAGAGGAGATGAACAGGTCCAATTGGAGAAGAAGCAACGTTTGGCCAATCAATGTCCATGGGGCCAACTGAAACCCCAAAGACTAAGGGTGGCCTCACCGTGTGGAAATAGAACAGCTATTGCCCTCAATCTGTCCCCTCTCCTCCCCTCCCCCTCCACTCCTCCTCCCCTCCCCCTCCCTTCCCCTCTCCCTCAAACTCCACTCTCTCCCTACCCTCTACTCCCCCTCTCTCATTCCCCTCCCCCTCCAACTCCCTCTCCTCCCACCCCCTCCCCTCCCCCTCCCCGCTCCCTCCCCTCCCTCAATCCCTCCCCCTCCGCTCCTCCTACCCCTCCCTTCCCCCTCTCCTCGCTCTCTCCCTCTCCTCCTCCCCTCCCCTCCACTCCTCCTTCCCTCCCCCTCCCTTCCCCTCTCCTCCCTCAACCTCCACTCTCTCCCTACACTCCCCGCCCCTCTCCTCGCTCTCTCCCTCTCCTCCCCCTCGCCCTTCTCCCAGCCTCCCCTCTCCCACCCCTCCCCCTCTCCTCATGCCTCTCCCTCTCTCCCTCCCCTCTCTTCCTCTCTCCCTCCTCCCCCTCTCCCCTCCTCTCCTCCCCCTCGCCCCCTCTCCCCTCTCCCCATTCCCTTCTGTCCCTCCCCGCCCTCTCTTCCTATCCTCCCCCTCTCCTTCCCCTCTCCCCCCTCCCCCTCTCCCCCTCTCCCCTGTCCCAAGGTCACTGAGATTGAACCTCAGACCTATGGAAATTAGTTCCTCTTCATGTAAAGCTTATGGAATAGAAACAGAAAATGCTGGAAATACTCAGCAGGTCAGGCAGCATCTGTGGAGTGAGAAACAGAATTAACGTTTCAGGTCGATGACCTTTCATCAGAACTCCCATTCCGCTTCTCATATAAACCACCTAACATAAAGGTTTTGTCATGTTGGTGGACCTCACGTGGCATTGCTCACGGTGCGAGCGATGAAATGTTCTTCTATAAGGATAGGGGGGGTTATAATATGTGACGCGCAATGTATTATTCTGCTGCTGAGGGGCT
Source organism: Somniosus microcephalus (assembly GCF_052327205.1). Lineage (NCBI taxonomy): Eukaryota > Metazoa > Chordata > Chondrichthyes > Squaliformes > Somniosidae > Somniosus > Somniosus microcephalus. Next base: position 32,986,226 of record NW_028225182.1, read on the forward strand.
CGCTGTGCATCAAGGGGCTTCTACCTTTAAGGCTACAAGGTCGTGACACGCTGAGGTCAATGGGCTGGCGAGATAAAGAGACAGACACACACATAGGGCTGGACTTTCCTAAGCCCCTGGAGTCGGGTTGGAGGCGTGCGGGCGATAAAAATCGGAGATCCGGGGGGTCCCGACCACATCCCGCCTCCAACCCGCCTCCATGTCAATTTCATAGGAGTCGGGTTCCTGACAAGTGCTGGAACCCGACTTCCAGAGGCGGGAAGGGATTAAAGGCAATTAAACTGCCTGTTAACAGGTAGTTTTTTGCCTATTCGCGATTTTTATTGCAGGTTTGTGGGCTTCCCGACAGCTCCAAACCACGGAAAGTTTTCGAGGCGGGACGTGGGTCTGAGGTCTTGGAGGGGTCGAGATGCCCAGTGTTCAGGTGAGTGAGGGGTGCAGGAGTGCAAAGGTAAGTGTTTTGCAAGTGTTTAAATAAGTTTAACTTACTTTTACTTACCTTTACAGGAGTCCTGCATTCCGATGTCGGGAGTTGGCTGCAAGAACCACAGAAGCTCCGATTTTTAAAAAAAAATCAGCTTCTTTGTTTCTACAGCAAAATGATTTTAAAGTTATCCTGAGAAAGGACTGAGGCTGAATTAGCAGTTTTTCAGTGCTTGACAGCTTCAAACAGCTGTTAAACACTGATATTTCATCTGCCAAAAGCTATTGACAGATGAAATGTCAATCTCTGACGTCACCTGTTGCCGGGTGGCCCTTAATTGGCCTGCGGAGCCCACAGGGCGGGCTCAACAAGGTCAATCAGAGGAAAATCCAGTGGGTTGGCCACATCTCCATGGAGGCGGGACAACAAGCCCGAATGTGGGGTTCCCACCTCCAACCCGCCCCCGTAGCAAAATCCAGCCCATAGAGTCAGTCACGCTCAGCTGGCATCGCTCTCACCTCTGAGACAGAGGTCATGGGGCCAAATTCCCATCTAGGACCCAAGTGTATAACCCAGGCTGACACTCCCAGTGCAGTACCGTCAGAGGTGCCATCTTTCGGATGAGACGTTAAGCCAAGGCGATGGAGTATAATGTGAGGAAATGTGAGGTTATTCGCTTTGGTAGGAAGAGCAGAAAAACAGAATATTTTTTAAATGGTGAGATACTATTAAATGTTGGTGTTCAGAGAGATTTGGGCGTCCTCTAACACGGAGAGTGAGCCTGCAGGTACAGCAAGCAATAAGCAAGCCAAATAGCATGTTGGCCTTTATTGCAAGGGGGTTGGAGTATAAGAGTGAGGAAGTCTCGCTACAATTGGAGTACTGTGCACGGTTCTGGTCTCCTTATCTGAGGAAGGATATACATGCCTTGGAGGCGGTGCAACGAAGGTTCACTAGATTGATTCCTGGGATCAGAGGGTTGTCCTATGAGGAGAGATTGAGTAGATTGGGCCGATACTCTCTGGAGTTTAGAAGAATGAGAGGTGATCTCATTGAAACATACAAGATTCTGAGGGGGATTGACAGGGTAGATGCTGAGAGGATGTTTCCCCTGGCTGGAGAATCGAGAACTAGGGGGCACAGTCTCAGGATAAGGGGTCGGCCATTTAGGACTGAGATGAGGAGGAATTTCTTCACTCAGAGGGTGGTGAATCTGTGTAATTCTCTGCCCCAGAGGGATGTGGATGCTGAGTCTTTGAGTATATTCAAGGCTGAGATCGATAGATTTTTGGACTCTAGGGGAATCGAGGGATATGGAGATCGGGCGGGAAAGTGGAGTTGAGGTCGATGATCAGCCATGATCTTATTGAATGGCGGAGCAGGCTCGAGGGGCCGTAGGGCCGACTCCTGCTCCTAATTCTTATTTTCTCTTGGGTGGAGGTAAAAAAAAACCCGGGACCACTATTGGAAGAAGATCCAGGGACAATCTCCCGCTGCCTCAGGTCACAGCACTAAAGGACAGAGTAAAGGGGCTGCCACCGCAATGCTGTTTGTGGGAGCAAATTTCCTGTCACGAATATCTCCTACGTCACAACAGTCAGCACGGATCGAAGCAATTAATTTTGCGGATTATGCTTGCAAGTGTTTCCGAGAGAGCTGTTTTGTAAATCCACTTTTTAAAATTCAAATGTTTTTGAGCGTTTTGGTTGAACAACGTGTAATTGCACTCTCAGCCAGCGGAGGGCAGTGACAAGCTCAGCTTCTGACTCAGGATCAGCAACAGAAGCAATGATAAGGACAAGTCCACTTAAAGGGGAATGCACGCCACTCAATCCCCATACCATCACCCACTCAATCCCCATACCATCACAAGGATTATTACACAACTATCAGCATTGTGACAGTGTGAGGGAACTGGATTAACATCAGTAGAGATACAGTCAGTAACACAGGGTGCTGGGGAGAGGGGTTACTGAGTGACAGTGTGAGGGAGCTTGATTAACATCAGTAGAGATACAGTCAGTAACACAGGGCGCTGGGGGGAGGAGTTACTGAGTGACAGTGTGAGGGAGCTGGATTAACATCAGTGGAGATACAGTCAGTAACACAGGGCACTGGGGGGAGGAGTTACTGAGTGACAGTGTGAGGGAGCTGGATTAACATCAGTGGAGATACAGTCAGTACCACAGGGTGCTGGGGGAGAGGGGTTACTGAGTGACAGTGTGAGGGAGTTGGATTAACATCAGTAGAGATACAGTCAGTAACACAGGGTGCTGGGGGAGAGGGATTACTGAGTGACAATGTGAGGGAGCTGGATTAACATCAGTGGAGATACAGTCAGTACCACAGGGTGCTGGGGGAGAGGGGTTACTGAGTGACAGTGTGAGGGAGCTGGATTAACATCAGTGGAGATACAGTCAGTACCACAGGGTGCTGGGGGAGAGGGGTTACTGAGTGACAGTGTGAGGGAGTTGGATTAACATCAGTAGAGATACAGTCAGTAACACAGGGCGCTGGGGGAGAGGGGTTACTGAGTAACAATGTGAGGGAGCTGGATTAACATCAGTAGAGATACAATCGGTGACACAGGGTGCTGGGGGGGAGAGGGGTTACTGAGTGACAGTGTGAGGGAGCTGGATTAACATCAGTAGAGATACAGTCAGTAACATAGGGCACTGGGGAGAGGGGTTACTGAGTGACAGTGTGAGGGAGCTGGATTAAAATCAGTACAGATACAGTCAGTAACACAGGGTGCTGGGGAAAGGGGTTATTGAGTGACAGTGTGAGGTAACTTTACTCTGTATCTAATCCGTGCTGTAACTGTCCTGGGAGTGTTTGATGGGACAGTGTAAAGGGAGCTTTATTCTGTATCTAACCCGTGCTGTACCTGTCCTGGGAGTGTTTGATGGGACAGTGTAGAGGGAGCTTTACTCTGTATCTATCCCGTGCTGTACCTGCCCTGGGAGTGTTTGATGGGACAGTGTAGAGGGTGCTTTACTCTGCATCTAACCCGTGCTGTACCTGCCCTGGGAGTGTTTGTTGGGACAGTGTAGAGGGAGCTTTACTCTGTATCTAACCTGTGCTGTACCTGCCCTGGGAGTGTTTGATCGGACAGTGCAGAGGGAGCTTTACTCTGTATCTAACCTGTGTTGTACCTGCCCTGGGAATATTTGATGGAACAGTGTAGAGGGAGCTTTACTCTGTATCTAACCCGTGCTGTACCTGCCCTTGGAGTGTTTCCTGGGACAGTGTAGAGGGAGCTTTACTCTGTATCTAACCCGTGCTGTACCTGCCCTGGGAGTGTTTGATGGGACAGTGTAGAGGGAGATTTACTCTGTATCTAACCCGTGCTGTACCTGTATATTGTTCACAATATATATTAATGATCTAGACAAGGGAACTAGATGTAATATCTCCAAATTTGCAGATGACACAAAGCTGGGTGGGCGTGTGTGCTGTGAGGAGGATGCCAAGAAACTCCAGGATGATTTGGATAGGTTGGGTGATTGGGCAAAAGCATGGCAGATGCAATATAACGTGGAGAAATGTGAGGTTGTCCACTTTGGTGGCAAAAACAGGAAGGCAGATTATTATCTGAATGGCAATAGATTGGGAGAAGGGGAAGTGCAACGAGACCTGGGTGTCCTTGTGCACCAGTCGCTGAAGGTAAGCATGCAGGTGCAGCAGGCGGTTAAGAAGGCAAATGGTATGTTGGCCTTCGTAGTGAGAGGGTTTGAGTACAGGAACAAGGATGTCTTGCTGCAGTTATACAGGGCCTTGGTGAGACCACATCTTGAGTATTGTGTGCAGTTTTGGTCGCCTTTTCGGAGGAAGGATGTTCTTGTCATGGAGGGAGTTCAGTGAAGATTCACCAGACTGATACCTGGGATGGCAGGAATGACGTATGAGGAGAGATTGGGACGATTGGGCTTGTACTCGCTGGAGTTTAGAAGAATGAGAGGGGATCTCATCGAAACTTATAAAATTCTGACAGGACTGGACAGACTAGATGCAGGAAGGATGTTCCCGATGGTCGGGGAGTCCAGAACCAGGGGTCACAGTCTAAAGATAAGGGGTAGGCCATTTAGGACAGAAATGAGGAGGAATTTCTTCACCCAGAGAGTGGTGAACCTGTGGAATTCTCTACCACAGAAGGCAGTAGAGGCCAATTCATTAAATATATTCAAGAAGGAGTTGGATATATTTCTTAAGGCTAAAGGGGTCAAGGGGTATGGGGAGAAAGCAGGGACTGGGTACTGAAATTGGATGATCAGCCATGATCGCATTGAATGGCGGAGCAGGCTCGAGGGGCCGAATGGCCTACTCCTGCTCCTATCTTCTATGTTTCTACGTTTACCTGCCCTGGGAGTGTTTGATGGGACAGTGTAGAGGGAGATTTACTCTGTATCTAACCCGTGCTGTACCTGCCCTGGGAGTGTTTGATGGGACAGTGTAGAGGGAGCTTTACTCTGTATCTAACCCGTGCTGTACCTGCCCTGGGAGTGTTTGATGGGACAGTGTAGAGGGAGATTTACTCTGTATCTAACCTGTGCTGTACCTGCCCTGGGAGTGTTTGATGGGACAGTGTAGAGGGAGCTTTACTCTGTATCTAACCCGTGCTGTACCTGCCCTGGGAGTGTTTGATGGGACAGTGTAGAGGGAGATTTACTCTGTATCTAACCCGTGCTGTACCTGCCCTGGGAGTGTTTGATGGGACAGTGTAGAGGGAGCTTTACTCTGTATCTAACCCGTGCTGTACCTGCCCGGGGAGTGTTTGATGGGACAGTGTAGAGGGAGCTTTACTCTGTATCTAACCCATGCTGTACCTGCCCTGGGAGTGTTTGATGGGACAGTGTAGAGGGAGCTTTACTCTGTATCTAACCCATGCTGTACCTGCCCTGGGAGTGTTTGATGGGACATTGTAGAGGGAGATTGACTCTGTATCTAACCCGTGCTGTACCTGCCCTGGGAGTGTTTGATGGGACAGTGAAGAGGGAGCTTTACTCTGTATCTAACCCGTGCTGTACCTGCCCTGGGAGTGTTTGATGGGACAGTGTAGAGGGAGCTTTACTCTGTATCTAACCCGTGCTGTACCTGCCCTGGGAGTGTTTGATGGGACAGTGAAGAGGGAGCTTTACTCTGTATCTAACCCATGCTGTATTCTCTGGCATCAGCTCCCAGAGTCGCAGTTCCAGCATTGGAACAGCAGAGGGTGGTGTTGTAACACCTTTCGGCCTCTATCACCTCGGTGGTTCCACACTGATGGGATTGGGGTCGCCAGGGGAGTGTTGTACCCGCAGCCCGTGACCTGCGCACTGGGTACAAGGTCCCCGTTTTCGAAAACATTAACCTGCCATTCTCCAAATAAACAACTTGAGATACATTAACCTACATTGGCTGCCGGTCCGGCAACACTTCGAATTTAAGACTCTCACCCTTGTGTTCAAATCCCGCCATGGCTTCGACACGTCCCTATCTCTGTAACCTCCTCCTGCCCTATGACCCTCCAAGATCTCTGCGTTCCTCCAATTCTGGCCTCTTGAGCATCCCCCGATTTCCATCGCTCCACCATTGGCGGCCGTGCCTTCAGCCGCCTGGACCCTAAGCTCTGGAATTCCCTCCCTAAACCTCTCCTCCTCTCTCTCCTCCTTTAAGACGCTCCTTAAAACCGACCTCTCTAACCAAGCTTTTGGTCGCCTGTCCTAATATTATGTCGCTCGGTGTCAATTCTGTTTGATAATCGCTCCTGTGAAGCGCCCTGGGACGATTTACTACGTTAACGTCGCTGTATAAATACAGGTTATTGTTTTTCTTGTCGGCGAAAAAACCATTTTGGTCCCATCTCCAATATTTTTTATAAATAATGGACGAATGTGTGGTAAGAAATTTCTTTTTAATCACCAGTTTTATAAACACTGCATGGGATATTTCTCCCGGAGTTGCTCATAATTATCAGTGTCTAGGAGATTGACCTCAAATCCTGAGGCTTGCCAATCCTGGTGCCAGGGAGGCATTGTACTCGTACCCTGTGCCTGGCGCAGTGGGTCTGAGGCCTCTGGTTTACAAGAAGTTGACGCTGCACACTCCGACTAAAGAGGCTGTTAGTGGAAAACATTCAAAGCAGCACATTTCAAAAGAATTTTGATGACTGAAAGACAATTTAAACTCTTCGGACGGTGTAGAGGGAGCTTTACTCTGTATCTAACCCGTGCTGTACCTGCCCTGGGAGTGTTTGATGGGACACTGTACAGAGAGCTTTACTCTGTATCTAACCCGTGCTGTACCTGCCCTGGGAGTGTTTGATGGGACAGTGTAGAGGGAGCTTTATTCTGTATCTAACCCGTGCTGTACCTGCCCTGGGAGTGTTTGATGGGACAGTGTAGAGGGAGCTTTACTCTGTATCTAACCTGTGCTGTACCTGCCCTGGGAGTGTTTGATGGGACAGTGTAGAGGGAGCTTTACTCTGTATCTAACCCGTGCTGTACCTGCTCTGGGAGTGTTTGATGGGACAGTGTAGAGGGAGCTTTACTCTGTATCTAACCCGTGCTGTACCTGCCCTGGGAGTGTTTGATGGGACAGTGTAGAGGGAGCTTTACTCTGTAGCAAACACCGTGCTGTACCTGCCCTGGGAGTGTTTGATGGGACAGTGTAGAGGGAGCTTTACTCTGTATCTAATCCTGTGCTGTACCTGTCCTGGGAGTGTTTGATGGGACAGTGTAGAGGGAGCTTTACTCTGTATCAAACACCGTGCTGTACCTGCCCTGGGAGTGTTTGATGGGACAGTGTAGAGGGAGCTTTACTCTGTATCTAATCCTGTGCTGTACCTGTCCTGGGAGTGTTTGATGGGACAGTGTAGAGGGAGCTTTACACTGTATCTAACCCGTGCTGTACCTGCCCTGGGAGTGTTTGATGGGACAGTGTAGAGGGAGCGTTACTCTGTATCTAACCCGTGCTGTACCTGCCCTGAGAGTGTTTGATGGGACAGTGTAGAGGGAGCATTACTCTGTATCTAACCCGTGCTGTACCTGCCCTGGGAGTGTTTGATGGGACAGTGTAGAGGGAGCTTTACTCTGTATCTAACCCCATGCTGTACCTGCCCTGGGAGTGTTTGATGGGACAGTGTAGAGGGAGCTTTACTCTGTATCTAACCCGTGCTGTACCTGCCCTGGGAGTGTTTGATGGGACAGTGTAGAGGGAGCTTTACTCTGTATCTAACCCGTGCTGTACCTGCCCTGGGAGTGTTTGATGGGACAGTGTAGAGGGAGCATTACTCTGTATCTAACCCGTGCTGTACCTGGCCTGGGAGTGTTTGATGGGACAGTGTAGAGGGAGCTTTACTCTGTATCTAGCCCATGCTATACCTGCCCTGGGAGTGTTTGATGGGACAGTGTCGAGGGAGCTTTACTCTGTATCTAACCTGTGCTGTACCTGCCCTGGGAGTGTTTGATGGGACAGTGTAGCGGGAGCTTTACTCTGTATCTAACCCGTGTTGTACCTGCCCTGGGAGTGTTTGATGGGACAGTGTAGAGGGATGTTTACTCTGTATCTAACCTGTGCTGCAACTGCCCTGGGAGTGTTTGATGGGACAGTGCAGAGGGAGCTTTACTCTGTATCTAACCTGTGTTGTACCTGTCCTGGGAGTGTTTGATGGGACAGTGTCGAGGGAGCTTTACTCTGTATCTAACCCGTGCTGTACCTGTCCTGGGAGTGTTTGATGGGGCCAGTGTCGAGGGAGCTTTACTCTGTATCTAACCCGTGCTGTACCTGCCCTGGGAGTGTTTGATGTGCCAGTGTACAGGGAGCTTTACTTTGTATCTAACCCGTGCTGTACCTGCCCTGGGAGTGTTTGCTGGGACACTGTAGAGGGAGCTTTACTCTGTGTCTAACCCCATGCTGTACCTGCCCTGGGAGTGTTTGATGGGACAGTGTAGAGGGAGCTTTACTCTGTATCTAACCCGTGCTGTACCTGCCCTGGGAGTGTTTGATGGGACCGTGTAGAGGGAGCTTTACTCTGTATCTAACCCGTACTGTACCCTGGGAGTGTTTGATGGGGCAGTGTAGAGGGAGCTTTACTCTGTATCTAACCCGTGCTGTACCTGCCCTGGGAGTGTTTGATGGGGCAGTGTAGAGGGAGCTTTACTCTGTATCTAACCCGTGCTGTACCTGCCCTGGGAGTGTTTGATGGGGCAGTGTAGAGGGAGCTTTACTCTGTATCTAACCCGTGCTGTACCTGCCCTGGGAGTGTTTGATGGGACAGTGTAGAGGGAGCTTTACTCTGTATCTAACCCGTGCTGTACCTGTCCTGGGAGTGTTTGATGGGACAGTGTAGAGGGAGCTTTACTCTGTATCTAACCCGTGCTGTACCTGCTCTGGGAGTGTTTGATGGGACAGTGTAGAGGGACCTTTACTCTGTATCTAACCCGTGCTGTACCTGCCCTGGGAGTGTTTGATGGGACAGTGTAGACGGAGCTTTACTCTGTATCAAACACCGTGCTGTACCTGCCCTGGGAGTGCTTGATGGGACAGTGTAGAGGGAGCTTTACACTGTATCTAATCCCGTGCTGTACCTGTCCTGGGAGTGTTTGATGGGACAGTGTAGAGGGAGCTTTACACTGTATCTAACCCGTGCTGTACCTGCCCTGGGAGTGTTTGATGGGACAGTGTAAAGGGAGCTTTACTCTGTATCTAACCCGTGCTGTACCTGCCCTGGGAGTTTTTGATGGGACAGTTTAGAGGGCGCTTTACTCTGTATCTAACCCGTGCTGTACCTGCCCTGGGAGTGTTTGATGGGACAGTGTAGAGGGAGCTTTACTCTGTGATGTGCCTCAATAAATCCGAAACTCGATGTTAGCGAAACAAAACAAGGCTTTTATTGACTTAGAAGGTAACACACAGAGGAGAATGTATCTTCCATCCAGAGGTCTGCCGTACTGGATGTGCTGCAGGCTGGGCCAGCTTACATAGGAGCCAGGTATGGGCGGAGCCCTACACACAGTACAATACAATGGAAATGAAACTGAAACCAACCACAGTCACAGGCAGAGAAATACTGATGAGTGATGAATGGAATATTTCATCACATTCACCCCTTCTATAGATTTAGTCTGTTCGGAGGTTTGATAGTCCTCTGCGACCGACGTGGCTGTTGTGGTGCCGCGGGTGTCGGCTGGGTGTCCCCGGTGGCCTCCTCGGTCTCTGCCGGGGGTGCCGCCAGGGTTGTTGAAGGGGTAGTTGGTGGGGGTACCGTTGATCGATGTTCTTCCGGGGGTGATGAAAGAGTAGTGGGTGGGTAAGAGTTGCTGTGGTCGTTGTTGCTGCTGTTGTCGTGGTTGTTGTCGTTACCGGCTGGGGCGACGTCTTTTATGGACACGGTGTCCTCCCTTCCGTCGGTGTGCCGGACATACGCATATTGGGGGTTGGCGTGGAGTAGGTGCATCTTGTGGCCCCTCACATGCCTTCGCACGAATACCGGACCTGGGGTGGAGAGCCATGACGGCATGGATACGCCTGAGGTGGATTTCCGGGGAAAGACAAACATTCGCTCGTGAGGCGTGGCATTAGTGGCGGTACACAATAGCGACCGTATCGAATGGAGCACACCTGGGAGGACTTCCTGCCAGCGGGAGATAGGGAGGCTTTTGGTCCTTAGAGCTAGAGTGACTGCTTTCCATACTGTCCCGTTCTCTCGCTCCACTTGACCGTTACCCCGGGGGTTGTAGCTGGTGTTACGGCTCGTGGCGATCCCCCTGGACAGCATGTTCTGGCGTAGCTCTTCACTCATGAAGGACGCCCCCCTATCCGTATGGATGTAGCTCGGCATACCGAACAGGCAGAACAGGCTGTTGAGGCATTTAATGACCGTGGCGCTGGTCATGCCTGGGCAGGGGAAGGCAAATGGGAAACGAGAGTATTCGTCCATAATGTTCAGGAAGTAAACATTGCGGTCGACGGACGGGAGGGGGCCCTTGAAATCTAAGCTGAGCCGCTCAAAGGGCCGTGTAGCTTTGATTAAGTGGGCTCTATCTGGGCGGTAGAACCGAGGCTTGCAATCAGCGCAAGTGCGACAGTTCCTGGTCAGGGACCGAACTTCCTCAATCGAGTAGGGTAAGTTGCGTGACCCCTGGGTGGCAGAGGTCATTGTGGAGGGTCTGTAGCCGATCCCCGGTGGCGCTGGCACACATCCCTCGTGAGAGGACGTCGGGGGATTCGTTAAGGGCCCCTGGCCGGTAAATTATGTCATAATCGAAGGTGGAGAGCTCGATCCGCCACCTAAGAATCTTATCATTTATAATCTTTCCCCTCTGTTTATTATTGAACATAAACGCTACCGACCGCTGGTCGGTAAGTAGGGTGAAGCGTTTGCTGGCTAGGTAGTGGCGCCAGTGGCGCACTGCCTCCACGATGGCTTGGGCCTCCTTTTCTATGGAGGAGTGTCTGATCTCGGGCCCTTGGAGGGTCCTCGAGAAGAAAGCTACGGGCCGCCCCGCCTGGTTGAGGGTGGCCGCCAAGGCAAAGTCAGACGCATCACTTTCCACTTGAAAGGGAGTGTTCTCGTCCACTGCCTGTAGCGTGGCCCGCTCAATATCCTGCTTAATGCTTTTGAAGGCAGCATGGGCCTCAGCAGAGAGCGGAAAAGAGGATGCTTTCAAGAGGGGGCGGGCTTTGTCGGAGTAGTTGGGGACCTATTGGGAATAATAAGAAAATAACCCCAGGCACCTTTTCAGGGCTTTGGGGGTGTTGGGCAGGGGCAGCTCCCGTAGGGGGCGCAATCGGTCGGGGTCTGGTCCGATTTCCCCATTCTCCACCACGCTGCCTAGTATGCAGAGGCGCGTGGTGTTGTAAACGCGCTTGTCCTCGTTGTAGGTGAGGTTGAGTTTTTGTGCGGTTTTCAGGAACCTCTCGAGGTTCGAGTCGTGATCCTGCTGGTTGTGACCGCAGATGGTGACATTGTCGAGGTAGGGGAAGGTTGCCTGCAAGTGGTGGTCATCGACCATGTGGTCCATCTCCCTCTGGAAGACCGAGACCCCATTCGTCACCCCAAAGGGGACTCTGAGGAATTGGTAGAGGCGTCCGTTCGCCTCGAAGGCGGTGTACGGGCGGTCCTCTGGTCTGATAGGGAGCTGGTGGTACGCTGACTTGAGGTCGATGGTGGAGAACACCCGGTATTGGGCGATTTGGTTCATCATTTCTGATATGCGGGGTAGCGGGTAGGCGTCTAGTTGGGTGTACCTGTTGATCGTTTGGCTATAGTCGATCACCATCCGTTTCTTCTCGCTACCCCTTACCACCACCACTTGGGCGCGCCACGGGCTATTGCTGCGTTCAATAATGCGCTCTTTCAGGAGCCTGTCTACCTCGGTCGCGATAAACCGCCTGTCCTCCCAGCTGTACCTCCTGCTTTTGGTCGCTATTGGCCGGCAGTTAGGGGTAAGGTTCGCGAATAGCGAAGGCGGCTTTACCTTCAGGGTAGCCAGACCGCACACTGTGAGGGGCGGCTGGGACCCACCGTAATTGAGCGTGATGCTTTGGTGGTAGTACTGGAAATCCAGGCCCAAGATCACGTTCGCACATAGATTCTTCATGATTAATACTTTAAAATTATCGTATACAGTTCCGTTAACGGACAATTGTACCGTGCAGTAACCCATAATGGTCGATGTCTGGGTTTTATCAGCCATAGAGATGGTACCCCGAGTAGGGACCACCTTTAGGGAGAATTGTTGTGCCAGTTCAGGGTGGATAAAACTCTCCGTGCTTCCACTGTCAATTAAACATTTAACCCTGCACCCGTTTACCTCGATGTCCACCATTGATTTGGATAGCGGGTGCGGCCTGGTCTGGTCCACTGTGACCGATGCCACTGTAGGGCCCTGATCGAGACAAGATGGCGTCCACGCAGTCTGCTCACAAGATGGCAGACTCCACGAGGTCGGGCAAGATGGCGTCCAAGATGGCCGCTCCCACGGCGCACACGTGGCGGTGGCGGGTTTTCCGGCGGGGTTCCCTCTGCACAGCTTCCCGAAGTGCCCCTTCTTACCGCACTTAAAGCAGGTGGTGCCTTTCGCCAGGCACAGGTTTCTGGTGTGCTTCGGCTGCCCGCAGAAGTAGCAGTTGGGTCCCCGACGCGTCGCGGCTGTCGTAGGGCTTCTGGGGGGAGAGCGGGGCCCCGACGGTGTCGGGCTGCCGGGCGGGGAAGGTGCCTTCCAAGATGGCGGCGCCCTTGGTGCACACGTGGCGGCGTGGACGGCGCGGGCTGAAGAGTAGGCGTCCGAGTTTCTCTGGGCCACATCCAGGGATCGTGCTGTGTCCGCAGCCTGTTTCAGGTCCAATCCCGTTTTTTCCAGCAGTCTCTGCCGGATGTAAGTGGAGCTGAGGCCTGTGATAAAGGCATCGCGAACAAGCTCGTCAGTGTACACTGCGGCTTTTACATCTTGGCACTTGCAGTCTTTGCCAAGCGTTTTCAGGGTGCCGAGGAACTCCTCCACCGATTCCCCAGGTCGCTGTGCGCGAGTAGCGAGCAGATGCCTTGCATACACCTCATTCGTAGGCTGCTGGTAATGCGCCTTTAAGATGTCGCAGGCGGCCGGGTACATGTCGGCGTCTTGGATGAGGGGGTAAACCCGGTGGCTCACCCAATTCCGCAGAATTCCGAGTTTCATACTCGCAGCGTCCGTAGCGTCTTTGACGGCTGCGGAATTGTCCAGGAAGAATTCCATACACATAAACCAGTGTCCGAAGCGTGCCGATGCGTCCGAAGCATGCTGGTCCAAATCCAAACGTTCGGGTTTTAAGAGTTGATCCATTGTGTTGAAAATTAAGTCAATAAAATTGATGTGCCTCAATAAATCCGAGACTCGATGTTCGCGAAACAAAACAAGGCTTTTATTGACTTAGAAGGTAACACACAGAGGAGAATGTATCTTCCATTCAGAGGTCTGCCGTACTGGATGTGCTGCAGGCTGGCCCAGCTTACATAGGAGCCAGGTATGGGTAGAGCCCTACACATAGTACAATGCAATGGAAATGAAACTCAAACCAACCACAGTCACAGGCAGAGAAATACTGATGAGTGATGAATGGAATATTTCATCACACTCTGTATCTAACCCGTGCTGTACCTGCTCTGGGAGTGATTGATGGGGCAGTGTAGAGGGAGCAGTACTCTGTATCTAACCCGTGCTGTATCTGCCCTGGGAGTGTTTGATGTGACAGTGCAGAGGGAGCTTCACTCTGTATCTAACCCGTGCTGTACCAGCCCTGGGAGTGTTTGATGGGACAGTGTCGAGGAAGCTTTACTCTGTATCTAACCTGTGCTGTACCTGCCCTGGGAGTGTTTGATGGGAAAGTGTAGAGGGAGCTTTACTCTGTATCTAACCCGTGCTGTAACTGCCCTGGGAGTGTTTGATGGGACAGTGTCGAGGGAGCTTTACTCTGTATCTAACCCGTGCTGTACTTGCCCTGGGAGTATTTGATGGGAAAGTGTAGAGGGAGCTTTACTCTGTATCTAACCAGTGCTGTACCTGTCCTGGGAGTGTTTGATGGGGCCAGTGTAGAGGGAGCTTCACTCTGTATCTAACCTGTGTTGTACCTGTACTGGGAGTGTTTCATGGGACAGTGTCGAGGGAGCTTTACTCTGTATCTAACCCGTGCTGTACCTGTACTGGGAGTGTTTGATGGGACAGTGTAGAGGGAGCTTTACTCTGTATCTAACTCGTGCTGTACCTGCCCTGGGAGTGTTTCATGTGCCAGTGTACAGGGAGCTTTACTCTGTATCTAACCTGTGCTGTACCTGCCCTGGGAGTGTTTGATGGGACAGTGTAGAGGGAGCTTTACTCTGTATCTAACCCGTGCTGTACCTGCCCTGGGAGTGTTTGATGGGACCGTGTAGAGGGAGCTTTACTCTGTATCTAACCCGTGCTGTACCTGCCCTGGGAGTGTTTGATGGGACAGTGTAGAGGGAGCTTTAATCTGTATCTAACCCGTGCTGTACATGCCCTGGGAGTGTTTGATGCGACAGTGTAGAGGGAGCTTTACTCTGTATCTAACCCCATGCTGTACCTGCCCTGGGAGTGTTTGATGGGACAGTGTAGAGGGAGCTTTACTCTGTATCTAACCCATACTGTACCCTGGGAGTGCTTGATGGGGCAGTGTAGAGGGAGCATTACTCTGTATCTAACCCGTGCTGTACCTGCCCTGGGAGTGTTTGATGGGGCAGTGTAGAGGGAGCTTTACTCTGTATCTAACCCGTGCTGTACCTGCCCTGGGAGTGTTTGATGGGACAGTGTAGAGGGAGCTTTACTCTGTATCTAACCCGTGCTGTACCTGCCCTGGGAGTGTTTGATGGGACAGTGTAGAGGGAGCTTTACTCTGTATCTAACCCGTGCTGTACCTGCTCTGGGAGTGTTTGATGGGACAGTGTACAGGGAGCTTTACTCTGTATCTAACCCGTGCTGTACCTGCCCTGGGAGTGTTTGATGGGACAGTGTAGAGGGAGCTTTACTCTGTATCCAACACCGTGCTGTACGGGCCCTAGGAGTTTTTGATGGGACAGTGTAGAGGGTGCATTACTCAGTATCTAACCCGTGCTGTACCTGCCCTGGGAGTGTTTGATGAGACAGTGTAGCGGGAGCTTTACTCTGTATCTAACCTGTGCTGTAGCTGCCCTGGGAGTGGTTGATGGGACAGTGTAGAGGGAGCATTACTCTGTATCTAACCCGTGCTGTACCTGCCCTGGGAGTGTTTGATGGGACAGTGTAGAGGGAGCTCTACTCTGTATCTAACCCGTACTGTACTTGCCCTGGGAGTGTTTGATGGGACAGTGTAGAGGGAGCTTTACTCTGTATCTAACCCGTGCTGTACCTGCCCTGGGAGTGTTTGATGGGACAGTGTAGAGGGAGCTTTACTCTGTATCCAACCCGTGCTGTACCTGCTCTGGGAGTGTTTGATGGGACAGTGTAGAGGGAGCTTAACTCTGTGTCTAACCCGTGCTGTACCTGCCTTGGGAGTGTTTGATGAGACAGTGTAGAGGGAGCTTTACTCTGTATCTAACCCGTGCTGTACCTGCCCTGGGAGTGTTTGATGGGACAGTGTAGAGGGAGATTTACTCTGTATCTAACCCGTGCTGTACCTGCCCTGGGAGTGTTTGATGGGACAGTGTAGAGGGAGCTTTACTCTGTATCTAACCCGTGCTGTACGGGCCCTAGGAGTTTTTGATGGGACAGTGTAGAGGGAGCATTACTCTGTATCTAACCCGTGCTGTACCTGCCCTGGGAGTGTTTGATGAGACAGTGTAGCGGGAGCTTTACTCTGTATCTAACCTGTGCTGTAGCTGCCCTGGGAGTGGTTGATGGGACAGTGTAGAGGGAGCTTTACTCTGTATCTAACCCGTGCTGTACCTGCCCTGGGAGTGTTTGATGGGACAGTGTAGAGGGAGCTTTACTCTGTATCCAACCCGTGCTGTACCTGCTCTGGGAGTGTTTGATGGGACAGTGTAGAGGGAGCTTAACTCTGTGTCTAACCCGTGCTGTACCTGCCTTGGGAGTGTTTGATGAGACAGTGTAGAGGGAGCTTTACTCTGTATCTAACCCGTGCTGTACCTGCCCTGGGAGTGTTTGATGGGACAGTGTAGAGGGAGATTTACTCTGTATCTAACCCGTGCTGTACCTGCCCTGGGAGTGTTTGATGGGACAGTGTAGAGGGAGCTTTACTCTGTATCTAACCCCTTGCTGTACCTGCCCTGGGAGTGTTTGATGGGACAGTGTAGAGGGAGCTTTACTCTTTATCTAACCCGTGCTGTACCTGCCCTGGGAGTGTTTGATGGGGCAGTGTAGAGGGAGCTTTACTCTGTATCTAACCCGTGCTGTACCTGCCCTGGGAGTGTTTGATGGGACAGTGTAGAGGGAGCATTACTCTGTATCTAACCCGTGCTGTACCTGGCCTGGGAGTGTTTGATGGGACAGTGCAGAGGGAGCTTTACTCTGTATCTAGCACATGCTGTACCTGCCCTGGGAGTGTTTGATGGGACAGTGTCGAGGGAGCTTTACTCTGTATCTAACCTGTGCTGTACCTGCCCTGGGAGTGTTTGATGGGACAGTGTAGCGGGAGCTTTACTCTGTATCTAACCCGTGCTGAACCTGCCCTGGGAGTGTTTGATGGGACAGTGTAGAGGGATGTTTACTCTGTATCTAACCTGTGCTGTAACTGCCCTGGAAGTGCTTGAAGGGACAGTGTAGAGGGAGTTTTACTCTGTATCTAACCCATGCTGGACCTGCCCCAGGAGTGTTTGATGGGGCAGTGTAGAGGGAGCAGTACTCTGTATCTAACCCATGCTGTATCTGCCCTGGGAGTGTTTGATGGGACAGTGCAGAGGGAGCTTTACTCTGTATCTAACTCGTGCTGTACCTGCCTTGGGAGTGTTTGATGTGCCAGTGTACAGGGAGCTTTACTCTGTATCTAACCCGTGCTGTACCTGCCCTGGGAGTGTTTGCTGGGACACTGTCGAGGGAGCTTTACTCTGTGTCTAACCCCATGCTGTACATGCCCTGGAAGTGTTTGATGGGACAGTGTAGAGGGAGCTTTACTCTGTATCTAACCCGTGCTGTACCTGCCCTGGGAGTGTTTGATGGGACCGTGTAGAGGGAGCTTTACTCTGTATCTAACCCGTACTGTACCCTGGGGGTGTTTGATGGGGCAGTGTAGAGGGAGCTTTATTCTGCATCTAACCCGTGCTGTACCTGCCCTGGGAGTGTTTGATGGGGCAGTGTAGAGGGAGCTTTACTCTGTATCTAACCCGTGCTGTACCTGCCCTGGGAGTGTTTGATGGGGCAGTGTAGAGGGAGCTTTACTCTGTATCTAACCCGTGCTGTACCTGCCCTGGGAGTGTTTGATGGGACAGTGTAGAGGGAGCTTTACTCTGTATCTAACCCGTGCTGTACCTGTCCTGGGAGTGTTTGATGGGACAGTGTAGAGGGAGCTTTACTCTGTATCTAACCCGTGCTGTACCTGCTCTGGGAGTGTTTGATGGGACAGTGTAGAGGGAGCTTTACTCTGTATCTAATCCGTGCTGTACCTGCCCTGGGAGTGTTTGATGGGACAGTGTAGAGGGAGCTTTACTCTGTATCAAACACCGTGCTGTACCTGCCCTGGGAGTGCTTGATGGGACAGTGTAGAGGGAGCTTTACACTGTATCTAATCCCGTGCTGTACCTGTCCTGGGAGTGTTTGATGGGACAGTGTAGAGGGAGCTTTCCACTGTACCTAACCCGTGCTGTACCTGCCCTGGGAGTGTTTGATGGGACAGTGTAAAGGGAGCTTTACTCTGTATCTAACCCGTGCTGTACCTGCCCTGGGAGTTTTTGATGGGACAGTGTAGAGGGAGCTTTACTCTGTATCTAACCCGTGCTGTACCTGCCCTGGGAGTGTTTGATGGGGCAGTGTAGAGGGAGATTTACTTTGTATCTAACCCGTGCTGTACCTGCCCTGGGAGTGTTTGATGGGACAGTGTAGAGGGAGCTTTACTCTGTATCTAACCCGTGCTGTACCTGCCCTGGGAGTTTTTGATGGGACAGTGTAGAGGGAGTTTTACACTGTATCTAACCCGTGCTGTACTGCCCTGGGAGTGTTTGATGGGACAGTGTAAAGGGAGCTTTACTCTGTATCTAACCCGTGCTGTACCTGCCCTGGGAGTTTTTGATGGGACAGTGTAGAGGGAGCTTTACTCTGTACCTAACCCGTGCTGTACCTGCCCTGGGAGTGTTTGATGGGACAGTGTAGAGGGAGCTTTACTCTGTATCTAACCCGTGCTGTACCTGCCCTGGGAGTGTTTGATGGGACAGTGTAGAGGGAGCTTTACTCTGTATCTAGCCCATGCTGTGCCTGCCCTGGGAGTGTTTGATGGGACAGTGTCGAAGGAGCTTTACTCTGTATCTAGCCCATGCTGTACCTGCCCTGGGAGTGTTTGATGGGACAGTGTAGCGGGAGCTTTACTCTGTATCTATCCCGTGCTGTACCTGCCCTGGGAGTGTTTGATGGGACAGTGTAGAGGGATGTTTACTCTGTATCTAACCTGTGCTGCAACTGCCCTGGAAGTGCTTGAAGGGACAGTGTAGAGGGAGTTTTACTCTGTATCTAACCCATGCTGTACCTGCCCCAGGAGTGTTTGATGCGGCAGAGTAGAGGGAGCAGTACTCTGTATCTAACCCATGCTGTATCTGCCCTGGGAGTGTTTGATGGGACAGTGTAGAGGGAGCTTTACTCTGTATCTAACCTGTGCTGTACCAGCCCTGGGAGTGTTTGATGGGTCAGTGTCGAGGGAGCTTTACTCTGTACCTAACTTGTGCTGTACCTGCCCTGTGAGTGTTTGATGGGACAGTGTAGAGGTGGCTTTACTCTGCATCTAACCCGTGCTGTACCTGCCCTGGGAGTCTTTGATGGGACAGTGTCGAGGGAGCTTTACTCTGTATCTAAGCCGTGCTGTACTTGCCCTGGGAGTATTTGATGGGAAAGTGTAGAGGGAGATTTACTCTGTATCTAACCCATGCTGTACCTTTCCTGGGAGTATTTGATGGGGCCAGTGTAGAGGGAGCTTTACTCTGTACCTAACCAGTGCTGTACCTGTCCTGGGAGTGTTTGATGGGGCCAGTGTAGAGGGAGATTTACTCTGTATCTAATCCGTGCTGTACCTGTCCTGGGAGTGTTTGATGGGACAGTGCAGAGGGAGCTTTACTCTGTATCTAACCTGTGTTGTACCTGTCCTGGGAGTGTTTGATGGGGCCAGTGTCGAGGGAGCTTTACTCTGTATCTAACTCATGCTGTACCTGCCCTGGGAGTGCTTGATGGGCCAGTGTACAGGGAGCTTTACTCTGTATCTAACCCGTGCTGTACTTGCCCTGGGAGTGTTTGCTGGGACAGTGTAGAGGGAGCTTTACTCTGTGTCTAACCCCGTGCTGTACCTGCCCTGGGAGTGTTTGATGGGACAGTGTCGAGGGAGCTTTACTCTATATCTAACCCGTGCTGTACCTGCCCTGGGAGTGTTTGATGGGCCAGTGTACAGGGAGCTTTACTCTGTATCTAACCCGTGCTCTACCTGCCCTGGGAGGGTTTGATGGGACAGTGTAGAGGGAGGTTTACTCTGCGTCTATCCCGTGATGTCCCTGCCCTGGGAGTGTTTCATGGGACAATGTAGAGGGATCTTTACTCTGTAACAACCCGTGCTGTACGTGCCCTGGGAGTGCTTGATGGGACAGTGTAGAGCGATCTTTATTCTGTATCAATCCGTGCTGTACCTGCCCTGTGAGTGTTTGATGGGACATTGTTGAGGGAGCTTTACTCTGTATCTAACCCGTGCTGTACGAGCCCTGGGAGTGCTTGATGGGACAGTGTAGATGGAGCTTTACTCTGTATCTAACCCGTGCTGTACCAGCCCTGGGAGTGTTTGATGGGACAGTGTAGAGGGAGCTTTACTCTGTATCTAACCCGTGCTGTACGAGCCCTGGGAATGTTGATGGGACAGTGTAGAGGGAGCTTTACTCTGTATCTAACCTGTGCTGTACCTGCCCTGGGAGTGTTTGATGGGGCAGTGTAGAGGGAGCTTTACTCTGTATCTAACCTGTGCTGTACCTGCCCTGGGAGTGTTTGATGGGACAGTGTAGAGGGAGCTTTACTCTGTATCTAACCCGTGCTGTACCTGCGCTGGGAGTGTTTGATGGGACAGTGTAGAGGGAGCATTACTCTGCATCTAACCCGTGCTGCGTCTGCCCTGGGAGTGTTTGATGGGACAGTGTAGAGGGAGCTTTACTCTGTATCTAACCCGTGCTGTACCTGCGCCGGGAGTGTTTGATGGGACAGTGTAGAGGGAGCATTACTCTGCATCTAACCCGTGCTGCGTCTGCCCTGGGAGTGTTTGATGGGGCAGTGTAGCGGGAGCTTTATTCTATATCTAACCCATGATGTAACTGCCCGGGGAGTGTTTGACAGGGCAGTGTAAATGGAGCTTTACTCTGTGTTATGTTCATTAATAACTAGACATTCTTATTATGAACACAGCTAGCTTCTAGCTAGTCAATTATTCAGTACACGTACTCTAGGTACAGCATCTGTCGAGATTCAGCATGTGTACTTCTGTGTGCAGGCAGCCATCTTGACTACTGCCTTGTGGGTAGACTAGTGCATCGTGGGTAGTGTAGTCTTAAACACATACAACTAAATATACAGCTCTACGGCTCCATCTAGTGTACCACTCTAGAATGGCATGTTATTGATAATTACATCCCCCTTTGAGGTTAACAAAATCAATATCAATCAACTTTCAAGAAAAACGATAAAGATGATATCAGTAACACTTCTGTTAGTGCTCTATAAACATAAACATTTTCACAACAGTCAATACATTTTCAATATAGCTTTTCTTTGTACTCAAAGATTAAGTCTATCAGTCTTTTTTACTACACGTGTGGGTCTTCTCAGCACGGTTAAGTCTGATGTGTTTTCATGAGATTGTTCTGGTGGTGAATGACAAGATTCAGTAGCGGCATTGTCATCAACCTGCTCTTGGATAGTTTCTTGTGTTTTCAGGAGGGAACGGCGGTTCCTCCTGAGAATCTGTCCTTCCTCAGTTCTAACAGTGTATGACCTTGGTCGTACTTCCTCAAGAACTGTCGCTTTCCTGTTCCATACATCTGGATCCTCAATCCTGACAACATCATCCCTTGTCAATGGTTTTAGAGTTTTGGATGACTTGTCATAGTATGATTTCTGTTTCAGCTTTAACAGTTGAAGTCTCTGTCTCAGTTCCTTACTTTGCTGTTCTTTTGCACAGCAGGGTAGCGTGGTGCGCAACTTGCGACCCATTAGTAGTTCAGCAGGTGAAGAACCACAGTCTAAAGGTGAGGCTCGGTAGCTCAGCAGGGCGAGATAAGGATCAGACTTGCTTTCTATCACTTTCTTCAGTAGCTGCTTGAGAACTTGAACACCTTTCTCTGCCTTACCATTTGACTGAGCATACAAAGGACTGGATGTGATGTGCTGAAAGTCATAATGTGCTGCAAACTGTTGCCACTCCTTGCAGTTGAAGCACGGACCATTGTCGTTAATGGCAATCCTGGGAACTCCATGTCTGGCGAAGAGGGATTTCACATGCATTATGACACTGCTTGCTGTGGTGCTTGAGAGCAGCGCCATCTCAGGATAGTTAGAATAGTAGTCAATCACTATTAGATATTCTTTACCATTTAAATGAAAGAGGTCCATACCAACCTTTTGCCATGGTGCTGTTGGTTCCTTTGTTTGTTTGTTTTGGTGTTTCTGACATGTCTCACATTTGCCTATCATGTTCTCAATGTCCTTATTTATGCCAGGCCAATAAACAGTGGCCTAGAAATTCACTTTGGGCCCGCCAGCTGGCGTGCGCCCAAAAGTTAGCGCTGAGCGCGGAGCCAGTTGCGCCCGTCAGATATTCAGTTTTTGCGCCCCAAGTCAGAACCGGGCGCTATTCCAGGGTGTGCCCGCCCCCGCTTGGGGCGCTGAAACTGAATTTCAGCGCTCTAGGCGCCGCTGCGCCACCCGCTGCGGAGCGGCAGGCTGCGGTACTGCAGGCCTCCTCCTTCTCTTAAGGGGGAGGTGCCTGCAACGGGGAGATCGCCACTGGATAGTGCCGGCAAATGAGCCCGGCACCACGGAGAAGTGCCGGGTTCGCGGAAAGCAGCCGGCAATGCCGCGGGGGGGTTGGTGGAGGAGGCCGGGGAAGGAGGTGCGGGCAGGCGGCCGCCGAAAAAGCGGCCGGCCGCATCTCCACCTTAAAGTGCCCCACTAAGGCTACAGGACTGCCCCGTTTTCTGATCGCTGTTTGCGGCCGCTGCGGAAGAGGCGGGCGCAACTAAATATGGCGGTCGGGCCGGTAGCGGGGCGGTAGCGGGGCACTGCGCACACCGATGATGTCATCGGTGGCGGCGCAGCGCTACTGGCTAACGCCGCCATTACCGCAGCGCTGAATATGGGCGAAAGCTCAGCAAGTGGCGCAAAAGCCCTCTTTGGGCGAAAACTGGGCGCAAAGCCTACTGAATTTCTAGCCCTGTGTCTCTTGCTCTCCTTTTGCATTTTTCAATTCCGAGGTGTCCCTCATGAATCCTTTTGAGCATGTCTTGACGTAGAGCCTGTGGAATGACTATTCTGCTCTGTTTTAGTAATAATCCACTTACGACACTCAACTCTGACCTTATGTGATAGTATTTTGGACAGGAACCTTTTGGCCAACCATGATGAATGTTCTCTATTACTGTTTGTAACACTGTGGCCTAGAAGTTCACTTTGGGCCCACCAGCTGGCGTGCGCCCAAAAGTTAGCGCTGAGCGCAGAGCCAGTTGCGCCCATCAGATATTCAGTTTTTGTGCCCCAAGTCGGAACCGGGCGCTATTCCAGGGTGTGCCCGCCCCCGCTTGGGGCGCTGAAACTGAATTTCAGCGCTCTAGGCGCCGCTGCGCCACCCACTGCGGAGCGGCAGGCTGCGGTACTGCAGGCCTCCTCCTTCTCTTAAGGGGGAGGTGCCTGCAACGGGGAGATCGCCGCTGGATAGTGCCGGCAAATGAGCCCGGCACCACGGAGAAGTGCCGGGTTCGCGGAAAGCAGCCGGCAATGCCACGGGGGGGGTGGTGGAGGAGGCCGGGGAAGGAGGTGCGGGCAGGCGGCCGCCGAAAAAGCGGCCGGCCGCACCTCCACCTTAAAGCGCCCCACTAAGGCTACAGGACGGCCCCGTTTTCTGATCGCTGTTTGCGGCCGCTGCGGAAGAGGCGGCCGCAACTAAATATGGCGGTCGGGCCGGTAGCGGGGCGGTAGCGGGGCACTGCGCACACCGATGACGTCATCGGTGGCGGCGCAGCGCTCCTGGCTAACGCCACCATTACCGCAGCGCTGAATATCGGTGAAAGCTCAGCAAGTGGCGCAAAAGCCCTCTTTGGACGAAAACTGGGCGCATAGCCTACTGAATTTCTAGCCCTGTATCTTTTACTGTTTCTTCTGCTATTTGCTTTGATTTTGTGTCTGACACGGGCAGCGCAGCAGTGACCATACTCACAGGAACATCCACGTCTTCTTCAGTAGAGCTCACATGACTCATTGTGGGTGCTCGGGATAGTGCATCTGCTAACACTATGTATTTGCCTGGTGTGTAGATCAGTTCAAAGTCATATCTTTGCAGCTTCATCATGAGTAGTTGAATCCTTGGAGACATCTCATTCAGATTTTTTTTTATGCTGGCAACCAGAGGGCTGTGGTCTGTCTCAACTGTGAAGGTGGGAAGTCCATATATGTAGCCATGGAATTTTTCTAATCCAACCACCAAGCCTAGACATTCCTTTTCAATCTGGGCGTATCGACACTCAGTATCAGTCATAGACCTGGAGGCATAGGCAACAGGCTTCCAATCTTCCCCCTCTGCTTATAGCAAGACCGCACCTAGGCCATCCTTTGATGCATCCGTTGACACTTTGATTCTTTTTGTTGGGTCAAAGAAGGTGAGTACAGGTGTGGTTGTCAGCACTGTTTTGAGGTTCATCCACTCTTGTTCATGTCTTTCTGTCCATGCGAACTCATTTGTTTTATGTCGCAGGTCTCGCAGACAGGCTGTCTTGGCTGACAAGTTAGGAATGAACTTTCCAATGAAGTTTATCATCCCCATGATGCGTAGCACTCCTTTTTTGTCAGTGGGTTGGGGCATGTTGAGTATGGCATTTACTTTTTCCATATCTGGCTCGATTCCTTTACCAGATAGATTATCTCCTAGGAAAGTGACTTCCTGGATGCCAAACTGACACTTGGCTTTGTTGAGCTTCAGTCCATTCCGGCGTATGCTCTGTCGCACTTTAGTCAGTCTCTCATTGTGTTCTTTCAGTGTGGAGCCTCAGATGATGATGTCGTCAACATAGACCCGAACTCCTTCCAGACCTTCAATTATGTGTTCCATCGCTCTATGAAAGATTTCAGATGCAGATATTATCCCGAAAGGCATTCTGAGGAAACAATACCTGCCAAATGGTGTGTTGAAGGTACAGTATTTGGTGCTCTCTTCATCCAGTTTTAGTTACCAAAATCCTTGTGAGGCATTGAGCTTTGTAAAGTATCTGGCACCTGACATTTCACTGGTGATTTCTTCTCGCTTGGGAATCTGGTAGTGTTCACGTTTTATGTTTGCATTTAAGTCCTTTGGATCCATGCATATTCTTAGATCATTGTTCTTTTTCTTTACACATACCATGGAGTTAACCCAGTCTGTTGGCTCTTCGACTTTCCTGATGACTCCTAGTGTGGTCATTCTGTCCAGTTCATTCTTGAGCCGGTCACGCAGGGGTGCTGGAACTCTTCGTGGAGCATGTACCACTGGCTGAGCATCCTCCTTTAGATTGATCTTGTACGTGAATGGTCGAACTCCAAATCCTTTGAACACATCCTGGAAATTATTTACTACAGAATCCACTGAGTCATCTGGTCTGTTTATGGCACAGTTTATACCGTATACTCTCTTGACCAGTTCTAAGTCCTCACAAGCTTTTGTCACCCAGTAGTGAATCAAGTCCTTCAGCCACAACAGAAAACATGAGATGATGCACTTTGTCTTTGACTGTCACTTTGAGTCTGCATACACCTAAGCTATCTATTTTCTGTCCATTATAGTCCTTCAGTAGTACTGACTTTTTCTGTATTTTGGGCTTTTCTTTCATGTTTTTAATGTCACTCATACTGATTAAGTTTGCTTTTGCCCCAGTGTCCAGTTTCAATGTAACTAATGCTCCATTTATCTGCAGTGGGATCATCCATTTGTCCTCTTTTACTGCATTAATTTTATGCTCAGCATTGTCCATATCTGAGGGCTGCACATTTTCTGTATCATTTTTGACATTGTCACATGACACCATTCGTACAAAAAATGTCTCACTTAAATCAGTGTCCTCAATCATATTGGCTTGTTGCCCTTTCTTTGTTGTTATTTTTGAAAAGCATTGTTTGGCAAAGTGATTCTGTCCATGACATTTTGTGCACATTTTTCCAAATGCTGGGCATTGTCTTAACTGGTGTTTGTAACCACAGCATTTACAATTAAAAATTCCTTCCTCCGATTGCTTTTCATTTCTGTTCTGCCCATGTTTCTTCCCTTTGTAGGACACAGCACCAACAGCAGCACTGACTACAATTGCATCATTATTGATTTCACTGAAAGTCTTCGCATGCTTTTGAGCTAGCTCGCTGGCTTAGCATATTTTCACAGCATTTTCCAATGTTAGTTCGGTTTCTCTCAACAGACGTTCCCGAACCTTTTTATCATGAATACCAAACACAATTTGGTCACGAATCATGGATGCTTTCAGCTCAGAGAACTTACATGTCTGTGCTTTCAGATTCAGGTCAGTCACAAAGCTATCAAAATCTCATTTTGCTGCTGTGTCCTTGAACAGAACACATACCTCTCATAGGTTTCATTCTTTTTGGGAGAACAATGTGTATCAAATTTCTTTAGCACATCGTCTAAATTTTCTCTGTTCTCCTCTGGATTAAATACAAATGTATTAAACACCTCTATCACCTGTGGGCCTGCAACCGTAAGCAGCAACGCTATTTTCCTTGCGTCTGGCTTCGTACCGAACCCGATGGCAGCAATGTAGAGTTCGAATTGTTGTTTGAAAGTCCGCCAATTGTAGTTGACATTTCCCATGAGGTTCAAACCTCCTGGTGGCTTCAAAGACTCCATGTCGCATTTCACAATTTTGAGCAGATCTTCACCAATCCTGGTACCATGTTATGTTAATTAATAACTAGACATTCTTATTATGAACAGCTAGCTTCTAGCTAGTCATTTATTCAGTACACGTTCTCTAGGTACAGCATCTGTAGAGATTCAGCATGTGTACATCTGTGTGCAGGCAGCCATCTTGACTACTGCCTTGTGGGTAGACTAGTGCATCATGGGTAGTGTAGTCTTAAACACATACAACTAAATATACAGCTCTACGGCTCCATCTAGTGTACCACTCTAGAATGACATGTTATTGATCATTACACTCTGCATCTAACCTGTGCTGTACCTGCCCTGGTAGTCTTTGATGGGACAGTGGAGAGGGAGCTTTATTCTGTATCTGAACCATGCTGTACCTGCCCTGGCAGTGTTTGATGGAACAGTGTAGAGGGAGTTTTACTCTGTATTTAACCGGTTCTTTACCTGCCCTAGGAGTGTTTGATGGGACCTTATAGAGGGAGCTTTAATCTGTATCTTACCCATGCTGTAGCTGCCCTGGGATTGTTTGATGAGACAGTGTCGAGGGAGCATTACTCTGTATCTATCCTGTGCGGTACCTGCCCAGGGAATGTTTGATGGAACAGTGTAGAGGGAGCTTTACTCTTTATCTAACCCGTGCAGTACCGACCCTGGAAGTGTTTGATCGGGCAGTGTAGAGGGAGCTTTACTCTGTATCTAACCCGTGCTGTACCTGCCTTGAGATTGTTTGATAGGACAGTGTAGAGAGAGCTTTACTCTGTATCTACCCAGTGCTGTAGCTGCCCTGGGAGTGGTTGATGGGACAGTGTAGAGGGATCTTTATTGTGTAACTAACCTGTGCTGTACCTGCCCTGGGAGTGTTTGATGAGAAAGGGTGGAGGGATCTTTACTCTGTATCTAACCCCCGTGCTGTAGCTGCCCTGGGAGTGTTTGCTGGGACAGTGTAGAGGGAGCTTTACTCTGTATCTAATCCTGGGCTGTACCTGCCCAGGGAATGTTGGATGGGAAAGTGTAGAGGGAGCTTTACTCTCTATCTAACCCATGCTGTACCTTCCCTGGGAGTGTTTTATGGGACAGTATAGAGGGAGCTTTACTCTGTGTAAGAGCCATAAAAGCTTAAGAAAATACTTTAAAATAGTGGTTAAATGGCATAATACAGTTAATTTACCTGACCGACTTATTGTATTAAGAAACCCCCTATTTTCTTGCTCCAGTAGTATAGTCCGAGACACCCCCTTCATTCTTGCCACAATGGAACAGTCCCTAAGCCACACATGGGTGCAGCCATTTTACAGTTTAAACTGCACGTGGTTGAAGGAGGCAGAAGTTGTGAGGTTTGGAGCAGTACAGTTTTTGACCATGTTCGTTTATACGTGTTTGCTTTGTAATTCCATTTGTTAAGTGTTATAGTAAACAGTTTAAAAGACAAAGCTACGTTTGGGAACGTTTTATTTCGACACGCGTCTACTCGTTGTTAAAAACCCCACAGCTCAGTGGCTGCCTGTTTGGAAACTAAGAAGCGCCACTACATTAGTCAAAAACTTGCTCCCTAAGAAGGAAGGGACGGAATCATCAGCGAACGTATACATGAATGGTCACGGAGCCAGACGACAATTTAAGAAAGCGAAGGTACAGTGACTGTTACTTGCTTTGTTCATTCTATTGAGAAGCTAAATAAGAGCTGCGGGTAAAATGGCCGAGGCCTTACGGAGCCAGGAGCTTCCATCAGCCAGAAAGATTGCTGGCCAAAAGAGGGAAATAAAGCTCACCCCAAAGGCAATGGAAGAGAAGTTACATAGAAGCATAGGCGCAAGGAAGGCTAAATTCGTTCAGATAACTGGAAAAATGAAGATAATTGATCGTCTCATGGAAGATAATGCTAATATTAAGAAAGCTGAAGACATAATGTATTACGATTTCTCCAAGCTGCATGAAGAATTTAATGTACTCAATGAAGATGTATTAGCACTTCTGTCTGAAGAAGAGGGAAACGCTGATCAGCACAACTGGTTTGATCTTAAATCAACCAGCATTAAGGACTATATCAAGGCCACGGAACAGTGGATGTTAAAGATTCGTCAAGACGCTGATACAGCAGAGAAAGATAAAGTTGACGATGAAGTCGGACCAGACGATAGCATTTCAGAGACTTCCGCCAGACCGAGCAAAAATCAAAAAGAAGGTAGCTCTGTTTCTGTACGCAGGTCAGTCGCTTCTACCACAAGCTCGTCGCGACGCATGAGAGCGGAGGCCGAATGGGCGGCGTTGATGGCGCACGCAGCATCTTTAGCGGAGAAGCAAGCTCTTGAACGGGAAGAGGCCCAACTGCAGGTCCAAGAGGTCCAACTGCAGGCCCAACGGGCCCAGGTGCAGGCAAAGAAAGAACAGCTGGAGATAAAAACAGCTATCGAGGTCTCAGACGCCAGGTTGAGTGCGTACGAAGATTATGAAGGCTCACGGGATGGCGGGAGCCACTGCCAGTCAACGTCGTCACATAGAGTTGGATCCAGGGCACCTTCAAGAATTACAACAGAGCCCGAAGGCAATCCCCTGGCATTACGGCGTGGAAGAGTGGCCTCTCCACTAACAGGAGCACGTGATGCTACCCCAGACATCAGACGGTCTAGACTAGACCCTGCTGATGACCACCAGAGGCCTGAAGACACAGGGAGAAGCCTATACCGAGTGATGCAACATCAGAACGAAATTACAGAGATGCTTGTAAAACAACAGAATCTGTTTCGACTCCCTCAAAGAGACATACCAGTATTCCAAGGCGACCCACTCAAGTATAAGCCCTTCATCAGATCCTTTGAACAAGCCATTGACTCCAAAACAGAGAGCAGCAGTGATAAGTTGTACTACCTGGGACAGTACACCAGTGGTAAACCACAAGACCTGGTCAGAAGCTGTGAACACATGAGACCGGACCGGGGATACATAGAAGCCAGGAAGTTGCTGCAGGAGCACTATGGTAACGAGCTGAAGATAGCCACTGCATATATCGAAAAGGCTACCAAGTGGCCACTGATCAGATCAGAGGACGGAGAGGCATTGAACGCATATGTTCTTTTCCTCATAGGATGTCGCAACACCATGGAGGATATTGAATTCATGGAAGAGATGGACAATCCTACGACTATGAGAATCATCATCTCTAAGCTTCCTTACAGGATGAGAGAACAATGGAGAAGAACAGCCTTTGAGATAATGGAGAGACGGAAAAGTAGAGCCAGGTTTGCAGACTTAGTGAACTTCATAGACAAACAGGCTAAAATTGCTAGGGACCCATTGTTTGGAAACATCCAAGATGTCAGCCCAACCACCGATGGAAGAGTGAAAGCCAAGCCTGTTGAATCAAAGACTCTCAGGAAAGGTGGTTCCAGGGGAAGCAGCTTTGCAACTATCGTCACCCAGGCCGAGGAAGAAAGGCCCCAGAACTCATCTCCCAAAAAGAGCAGCACAGTGACACCTGCTAATGCCTTTCAGAAGCCATGCTTATTCTGCCAGAAGAATCATACATTGGATTTCTGCAGCGACATCAAAGCACAGCCACATAAGGACAGAATCGAATTCCTGAAGTACAACGGCCTATGTTTTGGATGTCTCTCTCAGGGGCACCTGAGTAGAAACTGTAAGCAAAGAACAACATGCAGAGAGTGCACTCGGAAACATCCCAGTCTGCTGCATACCCATAAAGAAGAACAAGTCTCTAAGAAGAGTGAAGAAAACAATACCGACGAGAAGGTTGTTTCAAGTGCTCTGGTGTCGCTAGAACCAGAGACTTGTGGACTCACTGGGGCCGGTGACAGTGACTGTATTCTTGCCATCGTACCAGTAAGGATCAAGTCTAAGAGGAGTGAGAAGGTTGTGGAGACTTACGCCTTCATGGATCCAGGTAGTTCAGCAACGTTCTGCACAGAATCACTCATGCGACAGCTGAACGTTAGAGGCAGAAGAACAGAAATCCTATTACGCACCATGGGTCATGAGAAGTCAATGCAAAGCTATATCCTGTCAGACCTAGAAGTGTGTGGACTTGAAGAGAAGGACTTCATAGACCTGCCTAATGTTTTCACACAGAGGGAGATTCCTGTTAGAATAGGGAACCTAGCCCTGCAGAAGGATGTGGATAGATGGCCCTACCTAGAAAAGGTGCGTCTCCCATACATTGAAGCAGAAATTGGCCTATTAATTGGAACCAATGCCTACAAAACTATGGAGCCATGGCAGGTGATAAACAGCAAGGATAACGGACCCTACGCCATCAGGACAGCCCTTGGATGGGTAATCAATGGACCGGTAAGGAGAGATGATGGCCACAAGTCGAACAAGGAGGAACGACAAAACGTCACAGTTAATCGCATCTCTATCGCAAGCATTGAAGAGCTGTTGATACAGCAGTTCAACGCAGACTTCTCAGAACGCAGCTGTGAGGAAAAGACAGAGATGTCACAAGAAGACCATCAGTTCATGGGTTTGATGACAAGGTCTACACAGTTCATTGATGGCCACTATCACATTGGTTTGCCACTGAGAAGACAGACCGCGAAGATGCCGAACAATCGCTGCATAGCAGAGCAACGCGCCATCAATCTAAAGAGAAAGCTGAACAAGAACCTCGACTTTCACGAAGACTACAAAGACTTCATGAGAAACATCATAGCGAAAGGCTATGCTGTAAAAGTGCCCGAAGAACAGTTGAACAGAGACGATGGAAGGGTCTGGTACATTCCTCATCACGGGGTGTATCACCCAAAGAAGAAAAAGATCCGTGTAGTGTCTGACTGCGCCGCCTCATTCAGAGGAACTTCATTGAATGACCAGCTGCTTCAAGGTCCTGATCTTACTAATACCCTCATTGGCGTCTTGACTAGGTTTAGACAAGAGCTCGTTGCCATGATGGCAGACATAGAATCAATGTTCTACCAAGTCAGAATCCCTGACGAAGATGCTGATCTTCTGCGTTTCCTTTGGCGGCCAGATGGCGACGTTAGTGAAGCGATGGTGGAATGTAGAATGGCCGTACACCTGTTTGGAGCCACATCATCTCCCAGCTGTGCAAGCTACGCTCTCAGAAAAACTGCAGAAGATGGCAAGGGCAAAGCACCATCCGAGGCTGTGGAGACAATCTTCAGAAACCTTTATGTCGATGACTGTCTGAAGTCCGTGTCAACAGAAGACGATGCCATCGCACTGTCAAGAGACCTTAGAACTCTGTGTTCGAATGGAGGATTCCATCTGACTAAGTGGATAAGCAACAGCAGAGCAGTTCTAGCTTCTATCCCAGAAAAGGAAAGAGCCACTGAAGTCAAAGATCTGGACCTAAGCCACGATGTCCTTCCTATCGAGAGAGCTCTTGGTGTACAATGGTGCATCGAGTCAGACACGTTCAACTTCAGGATAATGGTGAACGAAAGACCATCCACAAGACGAGGGATTCTCTCTGTGGTCAGTTCCATCTACGACCCTCTCGGATTCCTGGCACCACTCATTCTGCCGGTGAAGCTGATGCTACGAGAGCTGTGTAGAGACAAGAGAGGATGGGATGAAGATATCCCAGAAGGTCAAGCTCAGAGATGGCACAGATGGCTGACAGATTTGCAACAACTTTCTAGCTTCAACGTCAGTAGATGCATCAAGCCCGCGAGTTTTGGAGTTACAAAGACGGCTCAACTACATCATTTCTCGGACGCCAGTGAGGACGGCTATGGCACGGCTACTTACCTCTTGCTGACAAATCAACAGGGCCAGAAACATTGTGCCTTCCTCATGGGAAAATCCAGGGTGGCTCCGCTGAAGCAGGTCACCATCCCGAGACTGGAATTGACGGCAGCGGTTGTTGCAGTTAAAGTTGACCAGGTGATGCGTAAAGAGTTACAGCTCCCATTAGAAGAATCTGTCTTCTGGACAGATAGCACGACGGTGCTGAAGTATATAGAGAATGAGAAGATACGCTTCAAGACCTTCGTAGCAAACAGAATCTCATCCATTAGAGAAGCTACACAACCATCTCAACGGAGGTACGTAAACACCTCATTAAACCCAGCAGATCAAGCCTCACGAGGATTGAAGGCTGAAAACTTCATGAGGAGTGAAACTTGGATACAAGGCCCAAGTTATCTGCTGGAAACAGAGAGATCATGGCCAGAAAGACCAGATATGCCAAGTCAGATTGCTGAAGACGACGTCGAAGTCAAGAGATCAGTCACAGTAAATCTCATAAATACGAAAGAGAACTTTGACACAGTGAACAAGCTTGTTAACCATTTCTCAGGATGGCACCAGTTGAGGAAAGCAGTTGCATGGTTTCTAAGGTTGAAAGAGTTGCTGCTACACCTGAGCGGTAAGAGAAAAGAGTACCGAGCCACTATCAGTCAGTCTGAAAGTAACCCTGATAAGCAGAGAATGCTTCTACAGCAGTATACGCATCATCACAAGACCACATTAGGCAAGAATTCATTGACCGTGGAGGATTTGGCCAAGGCTGAGAAGGAGATAGTTCGCTTCAGTCAAAGACAAAGATACCCAGAAGAAATCGAAGCTCTACAGCGAAATACTCCAATCAAGAAAGGTAGTCATATCTACAAGCTGGACCCTACACTGCAAGATGGAGTACTGAGGGTGGGAGGGAGACTAAACAAATCTGCTATGCCAGAGGAGGCCAAGCATCCTGCTATCCTTTCTAAGGACCTCCGGGTTGCTACCCTCATTCTTCAGCATATACACCAGAGTATTGGACACAGTGGGAGGAATCACGTGCTTGCGAAGCTAAGACAAAGATACTGGATTCCAGGAGCTAATTCCGTAATAAGAAAAATACTCTCTGAATGCATTGTTTGCAGACGGTTACACGCTAGAGCTGGGGAGCAGAAAATGGCAGACCTGCCTGAAGACCGTTTGTTACCAGACAAGCCCCCATTTACAAACGTAGGGGTGGACTATTTCGGGCCTTTCGAGGTAAAGCGAGGACGGAGCCTTGTCAAGAGATATGGTGTGCTTTTCACTTGTTTGACCATCAGAGCTGTTCATATTGAGGTGGCACACACGCCTGACACTGATTCCTGTATTAACGCCTTGCGGCGCTTTGTCTGTAGAAGAGGACAGGTGTCCATTATGCGTTCTGATAATGGCACTAATTTTGTCGGAGCGGAGAGAGAACTACGGGAAGCTATTGAAGGTTGGAATCAGCTTAAAGTACAGGAAGCCATGATGCAAACAGGAATTAAGTGGATCTTCAATCCTCCGGCTGCATCCCACCACGGAGGTGTCTGGGAAAGACAGATACGCACCGTAAGAAAACTACTCAGTTCTGTACTGAAGCAGCAAGCGCTTGACGATGAGGGACTCCAAACCGTTCTGTGTGAGGTCGAAGCCATCATTAATGACCGACCGATAACTAAGACATCAGATGATCCCAATGACCTCGAAGCCCTGACTCCGAACCACCTGTTGTTGTTGAAAACACAGCCAGCCATGCCCCCGGGAGTCTTCAAAAAGGAAGATCTGTATGCCCGTCGGAAGTGGAGGCAAGTTCAGTATATGTCAGACCTTTTCTGGACCAGATGGACAAGAGAATACTTACCTCTGCTACAGGAGCATCAAAAATGGTCCAAAATAAAGAGGAACTTCATTGTCGGAGACATTGTCTTAATTGTGGATGATTCAGCCCCTAGAAATTCTTGGTTGATGGGAAAAATAATTAAGACCATGCCAGACTCCAGAGGCGTCGTTCGTCGCGTTTGTTTGCAAACCAAGACCAGTACCCTGGAAAGACCGATCACAAAGCTCTGCCTGCTACAAGAAGCAGCGTGAAAGATTCCCGAACGAAAAAAGTGGACACTTATATTGTAAATATGTTGAACTCATTAGTTTATGACTCTTAATGTTTGAGTAATTGATATGCTTCATGTGCCGAGTCAATTAGGGGCTGGAATGTAAGAGCCATAAAAGCTTAAGAAAATACTTTAAAATAGTGGTTAAATGGCATAATACAGTTAATTTACCTGACCGACTTATTGTATTAAGAAACCCCCTATTTTCTTGCTGCAGTAGTATAGTCCGAGACACCCCCTTCATTCTTGCCACAATGGAACAGTCCCTAAGCCACACATGGGTGCAGCCATTTTACAGTTTAAACTGCACGTGGTTGAAGGAGGCAGAAGTTGTGAGGTTTGGAGCAGTACAGTTTTTGACCATGTTCGTTTATACGTGTTTGCTTTGTAATTCCGTTTGTTAAGTGTTATAGTAAACAGTTTAAAAGACAAAGCTACGTTTGGGAACGTTTTATTTCGACACGCGTCTACTCATTGTTAAAAACCCCACAGCTCAGTGGCTGCCTGTTTGGAAACTAAGAAGCGCCACTACACTCTGTATCAAACCCGTGCTGTACCTGACCTGGGAGTGTGTAATGGGACAGTGTAGAAGGAGCTTTAATCTCCATCTAACCCGTGCTGTACCTGCCCTGGGATTGTTTGATGGGAAAGTGTAGAGGGAGCTTTACACTGTATCAAACCCGTGCAGTAACTACCCTGGAAGTGTTTGATGGGGCAGTGTAGAGGGAGCTTTACTCTGTATCTAACCCGTGCTGTGCCTGCCCTGGTATTGTTTGATGGGGCACTGTAGAGGGAGCTTTACTCTGTATCTAACCCGTGCTGTACCTGCCCTGGGAGTGTTTGTGGGACAGTGTAGAGGGAGATTTAATCTGTTTCTAACCGGTGCAGTACCCGCCCTGGGAGTTTATGATGGGGACAGCAAATTGCGATATTTAGTCTGTATCTAACCCGTGCGGTACCTGCCCTGGGAGTGTGTAACGGGACTGTGTAGAAGGAGCTATACTCTCTATCTATCCTGTGCTGTACCTGCCCTGGAAGTGTTTGATCGGGCAGTGTAGAGGGAGCTTTACTCTGTATCTAACCCGTGCTGTACCTGCCCTGGGAGTGTTTGATGGGACAGTTTAGACGGGAGATTTACTCTGTATCGAAACCGTGCTGTACCTGCCCTGGGAGTGTTTGATGCGACAGTTTTGAAGGAGCTTTACTCTGTATCTAACTCGTCATGTAACTGCCCTGGGAGTGTTTGTTGGGACAGTGTAGAGGGAGCTTTACTCTATCTATCCCATGCTTTACCTGCCCCGGGAGTGTGTGATGCGGCAGTGTAGAGAGAGCTTTACTCTGTATCTAACCCGTGCTGTACCTGCCCCGGGAGTGTTTGATGGGACAGTGTAGAGAGAGCTTTACTCTGTATCTAACCCGTGCTGTACCTGCCCCGGGAGTGTTTGATGGGACAGTGTAGAGGGAGCTTTACTCTGTATCTAACCCGTGCTGTACCTGCCCCGGGAGTGTTTGATGGGACAGTGTAGAGGGATCTTGATTGTGTATCTAACCTGTGCTGTACCAGCCCTCGGAGTGTTTGATGAGACAGCGTAGTGGGATCTTTACTCTGTATCTAACCCGTGCTGTACCTGCCCTGGGAGTGTTTGCTGGGACAGTGACTTTACTCTGTATCTAATCCCGTGCTGTACCTGCCTTGGGAATGTTTGATGGGAAAGTGTAGAGGGAGCTTTACTCTCTACCTAACCCATGCTGTACCTTCCCTGGGAGTGTTTTATGTGACAGTGTAGAGGGAGCTTTACTCTGTATCAAACCCGTGCTGTTAGTGCCCTGGGAGTGTTTGATGGGACAGTGTAGAGGGAGCTTTACTCTGTATCTAACCTGTGCTGTACCTGCCCTGGGAGTGTTTGAAGGGACAGTGTAGATGGAGCTTCACTCTGTATCTAACCCATGCTGTACCTGCCCTGGGAGTGTTTGATGGGACAGTGTAGATGGAGCTTCACTCTGTATCTAACCCATGCTGTACCTGCCCTGGGAGTGTTTGATGGGACAATGTTGAAGGAACTTTACTCTGCATCTAACCCGTGCTGTACTTGCCTTGGGAGTGTTTGATGCGACAATGTAGAGGGAGCTTTACTCTGTATCTAACCCGTGCTGTACCTGCCCTTGGAGTGTTTGATGGGACAGTGTGGAGGGAGCTTTACATTATATCTAACCCGTGCAGTAACTGCCCTGGGAGTGTTTGCTGGGACAGTGTAGAGGGATCTTTACTCTGTATCTAACCCATGCAGTACCTGCCCTGGGAGTGTTTGATGAGACAGCATAGTGGGATCTTTACTCTGTATCTAACCCGTGCTTTACCTGCCATGGGAGTGTTTGATAGGACAGTGTAGAGAGAATTTTACTCTTTATCTAACCTGTGCTGTACCTGCTGAAAAAGTAGTTGGAGGGACAGTGTCGAGGGTGCTTTACTCTATCTAACCCATGCTGTACCTGCCCTGGGAGTGTTTGATGGGATGGTGTAGAGGGAATTTTACTCTGTATTTCACATGTGCTGT
This sequence comes from Somniosus microcephalus, assembly GCF_052327205.1. Classification (NCBI taxonomy): domain Eukaryota; kingdom Metazoa; phylum Chordata; class Chondrichthyes; order Squaliformes; family Somniosidae; genus Somniosus; species Somniosus microcephalus. Next base: position 33,022,795 of record NW_028225182.1, read on the forward strand.
ACCTACCCTGGAAGTGTTTGCTGGGGCAGTGTAGAGGGAGCTTTACTCTGTATCAAACCCATGCTCTATCTGCCCTGGGATTGTTTGATGGGACAGTGTTGTAAGGTTCGATAATTTCTGCACAACCCCAGAACAGAAGGAAAGGTCATTTTTAAAGTGATTTTGGAACATCACAGAAGAAATCTGTAAAAAAAAAAGGACAACAGTGTGGTTGGGCCAAACAGAAGGATTTCAAAGGGTTTAATTTAAGGAAGAGATTTTTGGACTGGTTTCATAGTTATTGGGCAAAAAGAATTTAAATCAAAATCCCAGGAAGATTTGGCTGGTTTAAAAAAAAAAGACATGTTCAGACTTGTAGGAAAAGGCTGCGACAGGAATGTGGGATTGTCCTCTGCAGAGGAACAGATTGTGTATTCGAAAGTAGCCAGACTGTCTGGGAGGGACCATAAGCGAAACTCAGCCCCTATCTGGGAATTTGCATCAATCAATAAATCAATGAAAACCCCAGCCTCACCTAAAGCCCAAAGCCCATTAAAACCCTGCATAAAAGAACCTGCACAGAATTTGAAGGCCTTACAGGAAATCTAAGATTAAAATACTTTGAGACATTCAAAACCACTTTACACCTTCTTCAACTACTCAGGAAGCTATCCCGAAACCAGTTATCTAAATGGGACCAATCAAGTGGCCCTTAACAAACCAGGCAAAAATCTAACAAGATTAGCAGGCTTCGTTTAGTATAAACTAAAGACCTGTCTCCACAAGAAGGCAGTTCATTCGATGGGTTCGATCAGTACAGTTCGGACAGACACAGAAAAAGGCACAGCTCATTTGAAAGACATCAGCCTCGGGACAACAGGAGGAGAACGGAAGGAATCGCAGCAACCAAGGGCCCCACGAAACAAACAACCAACAATATTACCAACAACTAGGTAATATTGGGCCACCGCGGCCAACAAGAAACCAACCTGGAAGAAGCCGAAGATCTGCAAATTTTTCCCACTCTACAAACTATTCCTGCATTTGGTGAGCATTTCCTGCTCCTCTGGAATTCAACCTGGTTAGTGTAGTGGTGATTGGGAGGGGACAGGTATTTTTGTCCATTGTCATTCTCCCTCGCATATTCCGAAGTGTTCCCCCTTTTAGAGTGATAAGATTTATTGTGTTGTGTATATTTTCTTGACTCAAATAAAATCCAAGTATTTTCAAAGACTCAGTTGTCTGTTGCAATTTCATTACAACCCCCCAAATCAGTCCAGGTCTAGAACCAAGGGAGTGGGAGCGATTCGAACCGTTCAAAGGAGTCAGAGGTGAAGCTGACCACACACACCACCACCTAAAGTGTAGAGGGAGCTTTACTCTGCATCTAACCCGTGCTGTACCTGCCCCAGGAGTGTTTGATGGGACAGTGTAGAGGGAGCTTTACTCTGTATCTAACTCGTGCTGTACCTGCCCTGGGAGTGTTTGATGGGACAGTGTAGAGGGAGCTTTACTCTGTATCTAACCCGTGCTGTACCTGCCCTGGGAGTGTTTGATGGGACAGTGTAGAGGGAGCTTTACTCTGTATCTGACCCGTGCTGCACCTGCCCTGGGAGTGTTTGATGGGACAGTGTAGAGGGAGCTTTACTCTGTATCTAACCCGTGCTGTACCTGCCCCGGGAGTGTTTGATGGGACAGTGTAGAGGGAGCTTTACTCTGAATCTAACCCGTGCGAAACCGGCCCTGGGAGTGTTTGATGGGACAGTGTAGAGGGATCTTTATTGTGTAACTAACATGTGCTGTACCTGCCCTCGGAGTGTTTGATGGGACAGTGTAGAGTGAGCTTTACTCTGTATCTAACCCGTGCTGTACCGGCCCTGGGAGTGTTTGATGGGACAGTGTAGTGGGATCTTTACTCTGTATCTAACCCGTGCTGTACCTGCCCTGGGAGTGTTTGATGGGACAGTGTAGTGGGAGTTTTACTCTGTATCTAACCTGTGCTGTACATGCCCTGGGAGTGTTTGAAGGGACACTGTAGATGGAGCTTCACTCTGTATCTAACCCGTGCTGTACCTGCCCTGGGAGTGTTTGATGGGACAATGTTGAAGGAACTTTACTCTGTATCTAACCCGTGCTGTACTTGCCTTGGGAGTGTTTGATGCGACAATGTAGAGGGAGCTTTATTCTGTATCTAACCCGTGATGTACCTGCCCTTGGAGTGTTTGATGGGCAGTGAAGAGCGAGCTTTACTCTGTATCTATCCTGTGCTGTACCTGCCCTGGGAATGTTTGATGGGACAATGTTGAAGGAACTTTACATTATATCTAACCCGTGCAGTAACTGCCCTGGGAGTGTTTGATGGGACAGTGTAGAGGGATCTTTACTGTGTAACTAACCTGTGCTCTACCTGCCCTGGGAGTGTTTGATGCAACATTGCAGAGGGCTCTTTACTCTGCATCTAACCCGTGCAGTACCTGCACTGGAAGTGTTTGATGAGGCAGCATCGTGGGATCTTTACTCTGTATCTAACCCGTGCTTTACCTGCCATGGGAGTGTTTGATGGGACAATGTAGAGAGAATTTTACTCTTTATCTAACCTGTGCTGTACCTGCTGAAAAAGTGGTTGGAGGGACAGTGTAGAGGGTGCTTTACTCTATCTAACCCATGCTGTACCTGCCCTGGGAGTGTGTGATGGGGCAGTGTAGAGGGAGCTTTACTCTCTATCAACCCATACTGTACCTGCCCTGGGAGTGTTTGATGGGATGGTGTAGAGGGAATTTTACTCTGTATTTCACATGTGCTGTACCTACCCTGGAAGTGTTTGCTGGGGCCATGTAGAGGGAGCTTTACTCTTCATCAAACCCATGCTCTATCTGCCCTGGGATTGTTTGATGGGACAGTGTTGTAAGGTTCGATAATTTCTGCACAACCCCAGAACAGAAGGAAAGGTCATTTTTAAAGTGATTTTGGAACATCACAGAAGAAATCTGTAAAAAAAAAGGACAACAGTGTGGTTGGGCCAAACAGAAGGATTTCAAAGAGTTTAATTTAAGGAAGAAAATTTTGGACTGGTTTCATAGTAATTGGGCAAAAAGGATTTAAGTCAAAATCCCAGGAAGATTTGGCTGGTTTAAAAAAAAAAGACATGTTCAGACTTGTAGGAAAAGGCTGCGACAGGAATGTGGGATTGTCCTCTGCAGAGGAACAGATTGTGTATTCGAAAGTAGCCAGACTGTCATAGAGTCATAGAGTTTTACAGCGCAGAAAGAGGCCCTTCGGCCCATCGTGTCTGTGCCGTCCATCAATCCCTGTCCAGTCTAATCCCATTTTCCAGCATTTGGTCCATAGCCTTGTATGCAATGGCATTTCAAGTGCCCGTCCAAATGCTTCTTGAATGTTGTGAGGGTTCCTGCCTCTACCACCCTTTCAGGCAGTGAGTTCCAGCTTCCAACCACCCTCTGGGTGAAAAAGTTCCTCCTCAAATCCCCTCTAAATCTCCTGCCCCTTACCCTGAATCTATGCCCCCTTGTTATTGACCCCCCTACTAAGGGGAAAAGTTCCTCTTTATCTACCCTATCTATGCCCCTCATCATTTTGTACACCTCAATCAGGTCCCCCCTCAGCCTCCTTTGCTCCAAGGAAAACAACCCCAGCCTGTTTAGTCTTTCTTCATAGCTGAGGCGCTCCATCCCAGGTAACATCCTGGTGAATCTTCTCTGCACCCTCTCCAAAGCAGTCACATCCTTCCTATAGTGAGGCGACCAGAACTGCACACAGTACTCCAGCTGTGGCCTCACCAGCGTTTTGTACAGCTCCATCATAACCTCCCTGCTCTTATATTCTATGCCTCTGCTAATGAAGGCAAGTATCCCATATGCCTTTTTAACCACCTTATCTACCTGTTCCGCTGCCTTCAGGGATCTATGTACATGTACACCAAGGTCCCTCTGACCCTCTGTACTTCCTAGGGTCCTACCACTCATTGTGTATTCCCTTGCCTTATTTGTCCGTCCAAAATGCATCACCTCGCACTTTTCCGGGTTAAATTCCATTTGCCACTTTTCCGCCCATCTGACCAACCCGTTAATATCGTCCTGTAGCCTGAGGCTTTCCTCCTCGCAATTTACCACCCCACCAATTTTCGTGTCATCCGCGAACTTACTGATCATACCCTTTACATTCTCATCCAAATCATTAATGTAGATCACAAACAGCAAGGGACCCAGCACCGATCCCTGAGGTACCCCACTGGACACAGGCTTCCAGTCACAAAAGCAACCTTCGACCATCACCCTCTGCCTCCTGCCACTCAGCCAGTATAGGATCCAACACGCCAAGGCCCCCTGGATCCCATGGGCTCTTACCTTCTTGACCAGTCTCCTATGCAGGACTTTGTCAAAAGCTTTACTGAAGTCCATGTAAACCACATCCACAGCATTTCCCTCATCCACACACCTAGTCACCCCCTCAAAAAATTCAATCAGATTGGTCAGACATGATTTACCCTTGACAAAGCCATGCTGACTATCCCCGATTAATCCTTGCCTCGCCAAGTGGAGGCTAATTTTGTCCCTCAGAATTTTTTCCAATAATTTCCCTACCACAGATGTTAGGCTCACTGGCCTGTAATTCCCTGGTTTATCCCTGCTACCCTTCATGAATAATGGTACTACGTTAGCTGTTCTCCAGTCCTCTGGTACATCCCCTGTGGCCAGAGAGGTTCTGAAAATTTGTGTCAGAGCCCCTGCAATCTCCTCCTTTGCCTCACACAACAGCCTGGGATACATCTCGTCCGGGCCTGGGGATTTATCCACTTTTTGGCCTGCTAAAACCGCTAGTACCTCCTCCCTCTCGATGCTAATATGTTCAAGTATGTCACAGTCCCCTTGCCCGACTTCTATGTCTACATCGTCTTTCTCCATAGTGAACACAGAGGCAAAAAATTCATTTAAAACCCCACCTACTTCATCTGGCTCTACACACAGCTTGCCACTTTGGTCCCTAATGGGCCCTACCCTTTCCCTGGTTATCCTCTTGCCCTTAATATACTTATAAAACATCTTAGGAATTTCCTTTATTTTGCTCGCCAGTGTTATTTCATGGCCCCTCCTCGCCCTCCTAATTTCCTTTTTAAGTATGCCCCTGCACCTTTTATACTCCTCTAGGGCTTCCTCCATCTTCTGTCTTTTGTAACTGCCAAAAGCCCCCCTTTTTTTCCTAATGCATTTTTGTATATCCCTTGTCATCCAAGGTTCCCTTTGCTTGTTGGTCCCACCCTTGACCTTTACAGGAACATGTTGGTGTTGTACTCTCTCTATTTCCCTTCTGAAAGCCTCCCACTGTTTTGATGTGGATTTTCCTATAAGTAGCTGCTGCCAGTCCACTTTGGCCAGATCCTGCCTTATCTTATTAAAATCAGCCTTCCCCCAATTTAGAACCCTTATTTCCGGGCCGTCTTTGTCTTTTTCCATGACCACCTTAAATCTCACCGAATTATGGTCACTATCGCCAAAATGCTCTACTACAGACACTTCCACCACCTGCCCGGCTACATTCCCTAGGATTAGGTCCAGTACCGCCCCCTCTCTTGTAGGACTTTCTACATGTCTGGGAGGAACAATAAACGAACTCAGCCCCTATCTGGGAATTTGCATCAATCAATAAATCAATGAAAACCCCGGCCTCACCTAAAGCCCAAAGCCCATTAAAACCCTGCATAAAAGAACCTGCACAGAATTTGAAGGCCTTACAGGAAATCTAAGATTAAAATACTTTGAGACATTCAAAACCACTTTACACCTTCTTCAACTACTCAGGAAGCTATCCCGAAACCAGTTAACTAAATGGGACCAATCAAGTGGCCCTTAACGAGCCAGCCAAAAATCTAACAAGATTAGCAGACTTCGTTTAGTATAAACTAAAGACCTGTTTCCACAAGAAGGCAGTTCATTCGATGGGTTCGATCAGTACAGTTCGGACAGACACAGAAAAAGGCACAGCTCATTCGAAAGACATCAGCCTCGGGACAACAGGAGGAGAACGGAAAGAAATCGCAGCAACCAAGGGCCCCACGAAACAAACAACCAACAATATTACCAACAACTAGGTAATATTGGGCCACCGCGACCAACAAGAAACCAACCTGGAAGAAACCGAAGATCTGCAAGTTTTTCCCACTCTACAAACTATTCCTGCGTTTGGTGAGCATTTCCCTGGTCCTCTGGAATTCAACCTACTTAGTATAGTGGTGATTGGGAGGGTAAGGAATTTTGCCTATTGTCATTCTCCCTCGCATATTCCGAAGTGTTCCCCCTTTTAGAGTGATAAGTTTTATTGTGTTTTGTATATTTTCTTTACTCGAATAAAATCCAAGTGTTTTCACCAACTCATTTGTCTGTTGCAATTTCATTACAACCCCCAAATCAGCCCAGGTCTAGAACCAAGGGAGTGGGAGCGATTCAAACCACTCAAAGGAGCCAGAGGTGAAGCTGACCACACACACCACCACCTAAAGTGTAGAGGGAGCTTTACTCGGCATCTAACCCGTGCTGTACCTGCCCCGGGAGTGCTTGATGGGACAGTGTAGAAGCAGCTTTATTCTGTATCAATCCTGCCCTGTGAGTGTTTGATGGGACATTGTAGAGGGAGCTTTACACTGTATCTAACCCGTGCTGTACCTGCCCTGGGAGTGTTTGATGGGACACTGTAGAGGGAGCTTTACTCTATATCTAAATCGTGCTGTACCTGCCCTGGGAGTGTTTGATGGGACAGTGTAGAGGGAGCTTTACTCTGTATCAACCAGTGCTGTACCTGCCCTGGGAGTGTTTGATTGGCCAGTGCAGAGTGAGCTTTACACTGTATCTAACCTGTGCTGTACCAGCCCTGGGAGTGTTTGATGGGACAGTGTAGAGGGAGCTTTACTCTGTATTTATCCCGTGCTGTACTGGCCCTGGGAGTGTTGGAAGGGACAGTGTAGAGGGAGCTTTACTCTGCATTTAACATGTGCTGTAGCTGCCCTGGGAGTGTTTGATGGGTCAGTGTTGAAGGACATTTACTCTGTATCTAACCTGTGCAGTACCTGCCTGGGGAGTCGTTGATGGGACAATGTAGAGGGAGCTTTACTTTGTATCTAACCCGAGCTGTACCTACCCTGGGAGTGTTTGATGGGGCAGTGTAGTGGGAGCTTTACTCTGTATCAGCCCTGGGAGTGTTTGATGGGACAGTGCAGAGGGAGCTCTACTCTGTATCTAACCTGTGCTGTACCTGCCATGGGAGTGTTTGATGGGATAGCTTGGAGGGAAATTTACTCTGTATTTCAGACGTGGTGTACCTACCCTGGAAGTGTTTGACGGGACAGTGTAGAGGGACATTTACTCTTAATCGAACCCATGCTGTATCTGCCCTGGGATTCTTTGATGGGACAGTGTAGAGGGAGCGCCACTCTGTATCTAACCCGTGCTGTACGTGCCCTGGGAGTGCTTGATGGGAAAGTGTAGAGGGAGATTTACTCTCCATCTAACCCGTGCTGTACGAGCCCTGGGAGTGCTTGATGGGACAGTGTAGAGGGAGCTTTATTCTGCATCAATCCGTGCTGTACCTGCCCTGTGATTATTTGATGGGACAATGTAGAGGGAGCGTTACTCTGTATCTAACCCGTGTTGTACGAGCCCTGGGAGTGCTTGATGGGACAGTGTAGAGGGAGCTTTACTCTGTATCTAACCCGTGCTGTACCTGCCCTGGGAGTGTTTGATGGGGCAGTGTAGAGGGAGCTTTACTCTGTATCTAACCCGTGCTGTACGAGCCCTGGGAGTGCTTGATGGGACAGTGTAGAGGGAGCTTTATTCTGCATCAATCCGTGCTGTACCTACCCTGGGAGTGTTTGATGGGACAGTGTAGAGGGAGCTTTATGTTATATCTAACCCGTGATGTACCTGCCCGGGGAGTGTTTGATGGGACAGTGTAGAGGGAGCTTTACTCTGTATCTAAACCATGCTGTACCTGCCCTGCGAGTGTTTGATGGGACAGTGTAGAGGGAGCTTTACTCTGTATCTAACCCGTGCTGTACCTGTCCTGGGAGTGCTTGATGGGACAGCGTAGAGGGAGCTTTACTCTGTATCTAACCCGTGCTGTACCTGCCCTGGGAGTGTTTGATGGGACAGTGTAGAGGGAGCATTACTCTGTATCTAACCCGTGCTGCGCCAGCCCTGGGAGTGTTTGATGGGGCAGTGTATGTAATGATACCAGCAAATAGAGATGGTATTTGCCTGTTTGATTATGATGCCTTACCAGCATGTTTGCATGTATTGATTGCTTGTGCCTGACCAGCAGAGGGCATGTGACCGAGACAAGCAAGGCAGTTTAGTTTTAGTTTCAGTTTCGTTCTGGATGGATCACTAGCATGATATCTCCTGTAAAGCTGTTAAAAAGAGTTGAACAGACTTTAGATTAAAACTCATGCTCTTTCATGAATGTGTCGTCATTGAACCCACATAGTGTCAGAAGTGATTGAAAGAGATGAAGAGGAAAAATCTGAAGCTAGCAACTCGACGAGATAGTGGCAAGTAAGCTACCCAGTGAAATCAGCTCTCCACATATTAGCAAGCCAAAAGAGAAAATCGTTACTTACCTTGGAAAATAGCTAACGAAGTGAAAAAATGGAAGGATTACACCCACCGGCGAAGCTTCAGTTAACAGGTAATGTGGCTGAAAATTGGAGGAGATTCAAACAACGTGTGGAATTGTATTTAGCGGCATTCGGAGCTGACGAGAAAAGTAATAAAAAGAAATCGTCACTGTTCTTACATGTCGTGGGTGATGAAGCGCTGGAGGTGTATAATAACTTCACATTCGCTGCTGATGGAGACAAAATGAAGCTAGATAAAATAATGGAACAGTTTGAGGCCTACTGCATACCTAGAAAGTAACGTGACGTTTGAGAGGCACAGATTTTTCACATGTGTACAGAAAACGGGTGAGACTATTGATCAGTATGTGACTGAACTGAGAAACAGAAGCAAATCGTGTGAATTTGGGGGACTGACAGACTCGCTGATAAAAGACAGACTGGTGTGTGGTATTCCAGATAATGGTCTAAGAGAAAGACTGCTAAGAGATCAAGATCTAGACCTGGGAAAAGCCATAGCACTGTGTAGGGCTACAGAGACTGTGAAGTTGCTGGCAAAGGAGCTGTTCAGTGACAATAGCTGCCACATGGATGCAGTGAGTAAGAACGGACACAAACCGTTTAACAAAAAGAGCGCCAATGTAAAAAAAGTGGCGTGGCCAGCGAACAAAAATGAAAGGGGCAATCGAAAGTCATGTAGTCGATGCAGTACACAGCATCCACCAAGAAAGTGTCCAGCATATGGTAAAAAATGCAATAATTGCAACAAAAACAACCATTATGCCCGTTGCTGCAAGAACCAAGTGCAACAAAGCAAGGTCCATACAGTAGATGAAAGCGAAATAGAGGAGTTCTATGTAGATGTTGTGTCTGAAAACAAAAAAGAAGAAAGAAACTGGATGTGACACTAAAAGTGAATGACATACATATTCCATTTAAATTGGATACTGGAGCACAAGTTAATGTGATATCAGAGACTGATTTTAAGAAAATTAGACCCAGACCAAAGATACATGGAATAAAAGTGAAAGTGACAGGATACTCAGGTACTGATATACCAGTGAAAGGAAGATGCATTGTCAAAGTAACACACAAGGATAGAGAGCACACGTTAGCATTAATCGTGGTGCCAAAGGATGTGCAAGCCATACTAGGTTTAAAAGCCTGTGAGAGACTGAACCTGGTAAAGAGAGTCCTCATTGTGGAAAGCGAAGGAGAGACAGTCTATGATGAACAGAATGTTGCGTACACACCGGGTAAGCTGATGTATACAGCAGACACGTTGTCCAGAGCTGTTGACCCAGGAGAGCCCGCAAACACAGTGAAAAGACTGATGTACAAGGCAAAAGACAGTGGAACTGACTTCTACCAGAGCATGCTTGTATACCGCACAACGCCACTCGAGTGTGGTAAGTCACCAGCCCAACTCCTTATGGGACGTCGGCTAAGGTCAAACCTACCCATCCCGGAGAACCTCCTGAAAACAAAAGAGGGGGAGAAAGTGAGGAAGTTCAAAGAGCAACAGAAAGAAAAGCAAAAGTACTACTATGACAGAGGAACACAAAACCTACCTGAACTCCACACTGGTGACCAAGTAAGGTTCAAAGACAAAACAAACATATGGACTCAGAAGGGAACTGTCCTGAGTGAAGATCAACCAAGATCATACACCATTCAGACAGATGAGGGTGCTGTTCTGAGAAGAAATCATCGAGATCTTCTCATGGGACCAGCCACAGCAAGTCAGAAGACTGATACTGTTGAACAACCTGATCACACAGCTGAGAAACCATCATCTGAGGCAACAACTCAGATTCAAGGACAACCAATCAGAAAATCCTTAAGACACGTGAAGCCTCCTGAGAGACTCATTGAGCAAATTTAAGGACTACTGTTATAGAAGGAAGTAATGTTATCTTATTCTTTCTTCAAGTTCTAGTGTAGTTACATATTTCATGTGAACACACAAAGCAAGGTTAAAAAACCTTGATCATGATAATGATAATGTAAGTTCATTAAGTGTTACAGTTAAAATGCAGATTAATACAAAGAAAACATGTTGTTAGTTAAAAGTAAAATACTTTTGTTTTAAGAAAAGGAGATGTAATGATATCAGCAAATAGAGATGGTATTTGCCTGTTTGATTATGATGCCTTACCAGCATGTTTGCATGTATTGATTGCTTGTGCCTGACCAGCAGAGGGCATGTGACCGAGACAAGCAAGGCAGTTTAGTTTTAGTTTCAGTTTCGTTCTAGATGGATCACTAGCATGATGTCTCCTGTAAAGCTGTTAAAAAGAGTTGAACAGACTTTAGATTAAAACTCATTCTCTTTCATGAATGTGTCGCCATTGAACCCACATACAAATCAATACAGTGTAGAGGAAGCATTACTCTGTATCTAACCCGTGCTGTACCTGCCCTGGGAGTGTTTGATGGGACAGTGTAGAGGGAGCTTTACTTTATATCTAACCCATGCTGTACCTGCCCGGGGAGTGTTTGAAAGGGCAGTGTAAAGGGAGCTCTACTCTGTATCTAAACCATGCTGCACCTGCCCTGCAAGTGTTTGATGGAACAGTGTAGAGGGAGCTTTACACTATACCTAACCTGTGCAGTACCGACCCTGGAAGTGTTTGATGGGGCAGTGTAGAGGGAGTGTTACTCTGTATCTAACCCATGCTGTACCTGCCTTGGGATTGTTTGATGGGACAGTGTAGAGAGAGCTTTACTCTCTATCTAACCCGTGCTGTACCTGCCATGGGAATGGTTGCTGGGACAGAATAGAGGGAGCTTTACTCTGTATCTAATCCCGTGCTGTACCTGCCCTGGGAATGTTTGATGGGAAAGTGTAGAGGGAACTTTACTCTCTGTCTAACCCGTGCTGTACCTTCGCTGGGAGTGTTTTATGTCACAGTGTAGAGGGAGCTTTTATGTGTATCAAACCCGTGCTGTACCTGGCCTGGGAGTGTGTAATGGGACAGTGTAGAAGGAGCTTTACTCTCTATCTAACCCGTGCTGTTAGTGCCTTGGGAGTGTTTGGTGGGACAGTGTAGAGGGAGTTCTACCCTGTATCTAACACGTGCTGCACCTGCCCTGCGAGTGTGTGATGGCACAATGTAGAGGGAGCTTCACTCTGTCTTTAACCCGTGCTTTACCTGCCCTGGGAGTGTTTGATGGGACAGTGTAGAGGCAGCTTTACTCTGTATCTAACCGGTGCAGGACCCGCCCTGGGAATGTGTGATGGGGACAGTTTAGAGCGATATTTACTCTGTATCTAACCCGTGCTGTACCAACCCTGGGATTGTTTGATGTGACAGTGCAGTGGAAGCTTTACTCTGTATCTAACCCCATGCTGTACCTGCCCTGGGAGTTTTTGATGGGTGTAGGGGTCACAAAATCCCCTCAGCCCCCGAAGATCAGGAAATATTAATCCACATCGTGGACGAAGACTTGTGTGATTTAAATTGTCTCTGGGTTGGTCAATGTTTTAAAACATACCCAGAACCACAAAAAGGCTGCGTTAAAAAGCTCGTAAGCTAGGCGGCATTTGGATACTGGAATCAAAGAACTTTGTGAAAATCACACACTTTAAGATTGTACATTTTATTAAAAGATGTACTCTTGAGTTTTGGACTGTTAAAAATGGCTGAACAGACCTCATGGAAACAGAATTTCAAAAGGGCAGACAGGCTGTTAGCATATGAATTGAGCCCGAGCTCTCAGTCACCCTGTGGTATTGGGCGGGTCCAGTAACCTACTAGCTGCTTGTTTGCACTGGGGAGTAGCCCATTTGAATCTGCCAATCAAAGGCAGTCCGAGAAGTTAGATAATCAATTTGTTTACAGAAACTGCTACTTTGTGTACACAAGGAAGTAACCACTTGAGACTGCAGTCTCAGTTGACCACAGAACAATGACTTTCTGTTTACAATACCTTCCAGGCTATTTACTCAAGCAATCAAGGAAATAGCTTTATTCGATGGCCCATCACAGACAATCAAGAACACATTCAAACCACTGCAGCTTTATTCAAAAGCCCTCACAGACAATGGACACATTTAAACTGCAACTTTATCCAAACCCATCCCAGACAAGTGGACAGTTTGGATCTCTTTTGTTTTAGCCCAGAAACATCAGATCTGGGCGGGCCCCAAAAAAAGGGGTATAAAAGATAGCTTCCCAGAAGCATCTCTCTGTTCTCTTTTACTCTTTGGTCTGCAGGTGAGCAAGGCTTCTGACCCACTAGCAAAACAATCTAGTGAGAAGTAAAGGGGTGGTAATTTAAGGGAACTGTTGCTAAGATTGTAAAATTAACATTGTAGCCATTTATCCCTCGTTTTGCCATCTGCCTTCCCCTGTTAAGCAAATTTACCGTGATTACTTTGATCATGTGGTGTAGTTTCTTTAGTTTTAATAAAATTTGACTTTCTTGCATCCAGACCATTTGTCCATTTTTAATATATCATTAATTATAAGTTCCTCCAGTCAGAACTGGAAGGGGTGGTTTAGCGATTCAAAACTGCTGATTGGAATTGGTCACAGTGCAGTGGCAAAAGGCTGCCTGACCAGGTAAATTACCGTAAACCGGGTAAAGGATGCCCCCCATAAATTGGCGACCGCGGCAGGACTGGAGGCAGTTTTTGATATGATAAGTGGTCTGGATCTGGAGATAGCATCAGCTCTTGCTTTTCTTGCTTTCAGTCTGTGGGTAGCCCTGCAGAAGTTAGCAGCAGCGTGTAAGCTGACCTTTTATGGTATAGGTAGCTGGGTTAAGAAGGGTGAGATGAGGGTGCGGGAGGAGGTTACAGAGGCCAAGAATCGGGAGTCAGAGTTTGAAAAATGCCAGGCGGAGGTAGAACACCTCATAAGAGAGGTGAATGAGGCCAGAGATAGTGGGATGAGGGTGCGGGAAGAAAATGCATGCCTCACAATAGAGGTCACGAAATGCCAGGCAGAGATAGAGCACCTTGTGCAGGAAGTCACAGAGGCTAGGGACAGTGAGATGAGGCTACAGGAGGAAAACGCACACCTCACCCAAGAAGCTAGCGAGGGTAAAAGCCACGTGAGGCACAAGATAGAGTTCCTAAAGTGCCAAATTACAGAAGCAAAGAGTAACGAGATGAGACTGCGGGAAGAGAATGCCCGCCTCACCTCAGAAGTAACAGAGCAGGAGGAAAAGGTTAGGGAGGTAAAGGCAACTTATAAGCTGGCCTGCGACCAAAGGTTTAGTGGAGCAGATCATACCCCATGTAACAGAAAGATAGAGAGTTTGGGTAGGGAGTTATTAAGGTCTAAAGGGATGATATGTCTCATAAGTCCGAAGGGAAGTCCGTCAGACAGTACCAGCAGCCCAAATCAAACCACCCCACAGGCAGCACCCAGAACAGAGCTGGCTAGGGAATTAGAGATCCCGAGACCGCAGCCCACAGCTCCGAGTTTTGAGGAGCTCTGGCAGCAAGAAGGGGTGGACAATGGGGTGGTAGGAGAACGCCAGCAGGTCCCACTAGGTAGGCGGGGACCAGGACCAGTGTACCCCCTCCGAAAACGGAGGTACGGTCCGCCCGTGAACGATAATAGCCATGGGGCTGTTCAGCATACCTATCTGGTACCCTATGATACCCAACAGCTCAGAGGCCTGGTGAAACATATTCCCCTGCTCTCCGAAAAGGGAGACCCCTCAATGCACTTCCAAGAGATAGAACAGGCAGCCTGTGTTAACGGCTGTGATGATGAAGAGAAAGCCAAAATGTTGCTTTTCTCTGTAGATAGTAAGCTCTATCAGACCCTTTCAGATGAGGCTAAGAGAGGGCAGAAGGGTTTTGAGGACCTAAAAGAGGAAATACTGGAAGCCATGGGTGCGAACGACGGCAGTCCGTTCGATCGCATAGGGAAAACACTGCAGAAGGAAGGGGAGACCCCACAAGCATTTGCAGACAGGCTGTGGCCAGTCTACAACAGCACGTGTACAGGGGGACAAGATAGGGCACACCTGAACCAGTGGCAGTGGACCCAATGGCTTCATTGCCTGGTGTCCAATTGCCTGCCCCAGATAAAAGCAAAGGCTGATACTTGGTTTGACCACCGAGACCCCCTGGCAACCAAAGAGACTGTAATCCGGCAGCTCACGGTAGCATATAGGAACGGTAGGAATAGTGGGACCCCCCAGCAAAAGGGTAAGGTCCACGAGGTTAAACCTGGGGCTCATTCCAAGAAAGAGTGGGGCCAGGAGGGGAGCCGTCCCTCCCAGAACAAGGTCACTTGTTACAGGTGCAGGGAGGAGGGCCACTAGCACGGGGATTGTAAAAAGCCTGGGAGAGACGATAAAGCCAGGACCCCCGCAGCCCCAACTCAGAAGGCAGAGACAGAAACTCCTCCCGATACAGTCGAGTCCGTCATGGAGTCGATAAAATCTTTCCTCAGGGCCAATAAGGGAAAGGTAGCAGCCATCAGTGGTGCTGCAGCCCCCTCGCCCACCTCTGCCTCCCCACAATGACTGGAGCCCGCGCAGCCTGTCCATCTGTGTAATCTCCGGTACGATGAATGGAAGAGACCGCTCGTACAGATGGAGGTAGAGAAGGTTACAGGGTCTTCTCTATTGGATACGGGGGCATCATGCACTGTGATCCATATGGATAATCCCACCACCTCACCTCTGTCTAACGGGGTTCCATACATACTATCGGGATTCACCGGTCAGGAGCAGGCGGGGGTATACTCCAGACCCCTCTCAGTAATTTATGGGCAGGCAGCAGACAGCATGGGGAAGCAGCATCAGAATTACCGGCTGCTGCTCGAGCCTAGCAAGAGCCACCAGTGGGAGATAGGAGACCTAGTGATGGTAAGAAACTATGCCCGGGTGGGAAGTTTAGAGCCACTCTATATGGGACCCTATAGTATAGTTGACAGGGCCAGCCCCGTGGTCTATGCAGTAAAACTACCCCGGTGCACAAAGTGGCTCCACGCCAACCGATGTAAATTGTATAAATCTGACCATACAAGTTCAAGTTCACAGGCTGTAAAGACAGGCGCTGTGGCTTGTTTCAAGGGAAAAGTTGTCCGGCCCACCAATTGGGACTCTTCCCCGCCCCAGTGGGACCTAAATTTTGGCCAAAGTTTAAATTTGAACCAGTTATTTAGTTCAGAAACAGAGAAACCGTGGCCTGAGAGTAGAAATCTGCAGGCTGCTGCGAGTTCATTCACAG
Organism: Somniosus microcephalus; assembly: GCF_052327205.1. NCBI lineage: Eukaryota > Metazoa > Chordata > Chondrichthyes > Squaliformes > Somniosidae > Somniosus > Somniosus microcephalus. Next base: position 33,038,598 of record NW_028225182.1, read on the forward strand.
AAAAATCGCTTGGGGGGCTCCAAGGAGGAGCCACCCTTTGAAGAGACTGCCCGCGCATACGTAGTCGCTGATCTGGAGACAGGAATTCCCCAGTCTTTTGAACGGCCTGTTTGCGCAAGCGCAGTTCCCCAGCCCATGACCACAGCGGCTCCTCTTCAGTTTTCCCGCGCAGGCGCAGTCGCCTGTTTGAATACAGAGGTTTCACAGCCTCTGCTGTGGGACTCTAGGGAGGAGGTTCACGCAGGCGCAGTCACCTGTTTAAAGGGACAAGCTTCCCAGCCCGCTTCTAGAGTGGTTCCCCCTATGGTGTGGGACTCTGGGGAGGAAGGGATAGCAATTCCTCTTGCAGGGGACATATGGAAGGAGCTGGTACCAGGTTTTGGACCTGGAGAGGAAGATTTTCAGCCACCAGCAGCGGGTGGTGAGGGGATACCTGCCCCCAGTACGGGAGTGGGTAGGGAAAAGGAGACAAACCCAGATTACTGGCAGGCTGCCAGGTATATTAAACAGTGCGGGCTGTTTGCATTAGGGGGAGAAGGTTCCCAGCCAGCTAGGGCTGTGACCCAGGCTCAGGGTCCATCAGCCAAAGTTTCCCCCACAGAGAGGTCCCTCAGAAGGTCTCAGCGGGTCCGCAAGCCCAAGATAAGATGGTCACCCGAGTACCCGCCACAAAGAGCAATCTCTCGAGCCCGGGAGGAAACAGATCACACAGGTCCCCAACTAGCAGCCATAACCTGCCAGGGACAAGAAGCAGGAGGCAGCCCAGCTTCGCTGCAGGCAGCAGTAATCTGCGACAGTGACACCGGAGATTAGCCTGGCCGTCCGGAGACGGGCGGCATTTGTATTATAGATTTGTGTTAAGTTATCAATGTTTATAGCTTCCTTTTAAGGTGTTTAAATTTTAAGTTTAGAATGTAACTAGTAGTTTTGAGTTTAAGTTTAAAGTTTAAGGGCTAGATTTTCAGTATAGACAGTTTTGGGGCGCTAAGCTTAGCGCCCGCCCGAAGTTATCGCCCGCCCCAAAGTAGCGCCCCGTTGCCGGAAATTCAGTGGCTTCGCCCTAAGAGGTTGGTGGAGCGCTAAAAGAGGCGTTCCACTAGTATCTTTAGGCGCTAAGCCGGCGGTGGAGAGCGCAACACCCGAGCTCGGGCGCAGCGCACGGCAGACATTCTGGTGCCAGTGAGCTCTTAAAGGGGAAGGGTGCATGTATTTTTTTCAAATGCAAAGTCTGGGGGGAAACGGGAGGAGGAGGAGGAGGAGGAGGAGGAGGAGGAGGAGGAGGAGGAGGAGGAGGAGGAGGAGGAGGAGGAGGAGGAGGAGGAGGAAAACATAAATGGACCGTTCACAACAACACCCTGCTTACTTCCACACAACACTTGCAGAGTGCCTTTTGTACGAGTCCCCTTTAATTTGCGCTCCCCAGGGTGTGTTGCGTTCCATTTTACAAACGCTCTGGACGCCAGCCGCACAATGGGGCGGTCCGACTGAAGTTTGGATTCGGGGCGGCCAAAGGGCGTTGCACGAGGATGTGACGTCATTTTCTGCGCGCGCATCCGGGCGGCCGCTAAACTTTGCGCCGGCGCTAACGGGCAACTTAATTTGGGGCGGGGCGCAAACTGCGCTGCGCCCAGGCGCTACACGCATAGCGCCCGAAAATCACTTCTCTTAAGGCGCTAACTGCTGGCGCAAGCAACTGAAAATCTAGCCCAGTGTTTATAAGTGCTATACAGAATGTCGGGGGATCACCTCGCCACTGGACAAATCCAGGAGGAGACCCCGCAGCGACCTTCGGGAGAAACCGGACAGGGTCCGGAGGAACCTGCCTACACATCCTACGCGGAAGAGTTGGCCCCAGCTGGCAACGCAGCACTATCCTGACTGAATTTCACTTGCGGGAGACCTCGCTATTGAAGAGTCATGGTGGGGAAGCGCGGGCGCCTTGTCAGATAGAGACGCGTTCCCCGGGAGTGGGTGGTGATGACCCAGGAAAGATTGTAAAGGGGAGAGGGAGACCCAAGAGTCACGTGGGTGCATTCGGGGAAGGGAGGAACTCATCCGGGGCCCACGGGCAAAGTTAGAGTGCAAGTGTGGCGGGGAAGGATGAGTGGGTGGCCGGATCTAGGATCCAAGTTTGAGTGTGGGGCCAGTGAGAGCCGCCACACAGGCACCCTTCATTTTCTGCAGCCAGTCGAGGGAAGACGGGAGGGGGAGGGACTGGGAGTCGCGATCCCATACTCTCCAGTCTCGGTCTGTGAAACATGAGGGGTACCCCACCTCCACAAAGGGACAAGGGAACGGCTAGGGGCTGGCGGATCAGACTGTTCTGTAAAAATCCATTCTGTATGTTTTAAAAGTTTAAGACCATTAAAGGGGGGGTGGAAGGAACATTTACTGCCTTGGTGGGAGGAGCAATACCCACTCGAATTTCGCGACCCATCATTGGCACGTGATGGTTGGGGTTTATTTCAGCATTTTGTTTCAAATGTTTCAGCACTTTGTTTCAAATGTTTAATGAAGATTTTTGTATTTTGTATTACAGTTCCAAGCGGTGCAGAGGCGTAGGACCCTCTCCGTGCTTCGGATCATTTTGATTACATTGTATAACCAAGATTGCAACATTTTGTAATATGTTATAATGTAACAAGTGGGGCAGGGGTATGAGACCCCCTATTGTAACATTTTGTAGTTGATGTATCTGTAGATGCCTACCGTACCATGGTTTTTCTCGGATTTGAGGGGAATAGACGGGTCGGGAGATCAGTGGTAGGTAGCTATAGGTACGTACAGGGGATGATTGTTTCTCGGGGGTCAGAACATTTTGCTCACTTCTTCAAGAGGACACTACAAGCAAGTTGGAAGTATCCAAGGGGGTAATGTAGGGGTCGCAAAATCCCCTCAGCCCCCGAAGATCAAGAAATATTAATCCACATCGTGGGCGAAGACTTGTGTGATTTAAATTGTCTCTGGGTTGGACAATGTTTTAAAACATACCCAGAACCGCAAAAAGGCTGCGTTAAAAAGCTCGTAAGCTAGGCGGCATTTGGATACTGGAATCAAAGAACTTTGTGAAAATCGCACACTTTAAGATTGTACATTTTATTAAAAGATGTACTCTTGAGTTTTGGACTGTTAAAAATGGCTGAACAGACCTCATGGAAACAGAATTTCAAAAGGGCAGACAGGCTGTTAGCATATGAATGGAGCCCGAGCTGTCAGTCACCCTGTGGTATTGGGCGGGTCCAGTAACCTACTAGCTGCTTGTTTGCACTGGGGAGTAGCCTGTTTGAATCTGCCAATCAAAGGCAGTTCGGGAAGTTAGATAATCGATTTGTTTACAGAAACTGCTACTTTGTGTACACAAGGAAGTAACCACTTGAGACTGCAGTCTCAGTTGACCACAGAACAATGACTTTCTGTTTACAATACTTTCAAGGCTATTTACTCAAGCAATCAAGGAAATAGCTTTATTCGATGGCCCATCACAGACAATCAAGAACACATTCAAACCACTGCAGCTTTATTCAAAAGCCCTCACAGACAATGGACACATTAAAACTGCAACTTTATCCAAACCCATCCCAGACAAGTGGACAGTTTGGATCTCTTTTGTTTTAGCCCAGAAACATCAGATCTGGGCGGGCCCCAAAAAAGGGGTATAAAAGATTGCTTCCCAGAAGCATTTCTCTCTTCTCTTTTACTCTTTGGACTACAGGTGAGCAAAGCTTCTGACCCACTAGCAAGACAATCTAGTGAGAAGTAAAGGGGTGGTAATTTAAGGGAACTGTTGCTAAGATTGTAAAATTAACATTGTAGCCATTTATCCCTCATTTTGCCATCTGCCTTCCCCTGTTAAGCAAATTTACCGTGATTACTTTGAGCATGTGGAGTAGTTTCTTTAGTTTTAATAAAATTTGACTTTCTTGCATCCAGACCATTTGTCCGTTTTTAATATATCATTAATTATAAGTTCCTCCAGTCAGAACTGGAAGGGGTGATTTAGCGATTCGAAACCGCTGATTGGAATTGGTCACAGTGCAGTAGGGAAAGGCTGCCTGACCAGGTAAATTACCGTAAACCAGGTAAAGGATGCCCCTCTACATGGGGCAGTGCAAAGGGGGATTTACTCCGTATCAAACCCGTGCTGTACCTGCCCTGGGAGTGTTTGATGGGACAGTGTAGAGGGAGATTTACTCTGTATCTAAGCTGTGCTGTCCCTGCCCTGGGACTGTTTGATGGGGCAGTGTAGGGGGAGCTTTACTCTCTATTTAACCCGTGCAGTACCTGCCCTGGGGTGTTTGATGGGACAATGCAGAGGTAGCTTTACTTGTATCAAACACTTGCTGTACCATCACAGGGATTGTTTGACCAGACAGTGTAGAGAGAGCTCCACTGTGTATCTATCCTGTGCTCTACCTGCCCTGGGAGTGTTTGATGACACAGTGTAGAGGAAGCTTTACTCTGTATGTAACCCCATGCTGCACCTACCCTGGAAATGTTTGATGGTAAAGTGTCGATGGAGCTTTACTCTCTAGCTAACCCATGCTGTACCTGCCCTATGAGTGTTTGATGGGACGGTGTAGAGTGAGATTTTCCCTGTATCAAACCCGTGCTGTACCTGCCCTACGAGTGTTTGATGGGGCAGTGTAGAGGGAGCTTTACTCGGTATCTAACTCGTGCTGTTCCAGCCCTGGGAATGTTTGATGGGTCAGTGTAGAGGGAGCTTTACTCTGTATCTAATCAGTGCTGTACCTGCCCTGGGAGTGTTTGAGGGACAGTGTAGAGGGTGCTTTACTCTGTATCTAACCCGTGCTGTACCTGCCCTGGCAATGTTTGATGGAAGAGTGTAGTGGGAGCTTTACTCTGTATCTAAGCCTGTGCTGTACCCACCCTGGGAGTTTTTGATGGGGCAGTGCACAGGGAGTTTTACTCTGTATCTAACCCGTGCTGTACCTACCCTGGAAATGTTTGATGGAAAAGTGTAGATGGAGCTTTACTCTCTATCTAACCTGTGCTGTACCTGCCCTATGAGTGTTTGATGGGACAGAGTAGAGGGTGCTTTACTCTTTATCTATCCCATGCTGTAACTGCCCTGGGAGTGTTTCATGGGACAGTTTAGAGGGAGCTTTACTCAGTATCTAACTTGTGCTGTACCAGCCCTGGGAATGTTTGATGGGACAGTGTAGAGGGAGCTTTACTCTGTATCTAACCAGTGCTGTACCTGCCCTGGAAGCGTTTGAAAGGAAAGTGTAGAGGGAGCTTTACTCTGTGTCTAACCCGTGCAGTACCTACCCTGGAAGTGTTTGACGGGGCAGTGTAGAGGGAGCTTTACTCTGTATCTTACCCATGCTGTACCTGCCCTGGGATTGTTTGATGGGACAATGCAGAGGGAGCTTTACTCTGTATCTAACCCCGTGCTGTACCTACCCTGGAAATGTTTGATGGGAAAGTGTAGAGGGAGCTTTACTCTCTATCTAACCCATGCTGTACCTGCCCTGGGAACTATTTGATGGGACGGTGTAGAGGGAGCTTTACTCTGCATCTAACTCGTGCTGTACCCGCCCTCGGAATGTTTGATGGGACAATGTAGAGGGAGCTTTACTCTGTATCTAACCAGTGCTGTACCTGCCCTGGAAGTGTTTGAAGGGAAAGTGTAGAGGGAGCTTTACTCTGTACCTATCCCGTGCAGTACCTACCTTGGAAGTGTTTGATGGGACAGTGGAGAGGGAGCACTGTTCTGTATCTAACCCGTGCTGTACCTGCCTAGGGAGTGTTTTATGGGGCAATGTAGAGGGAGCTGTACTCTGTATCTAACCCGTGCTGTACCTGCCCAGGGAGTGTTGGAAGGGACAGTGTAGAGGGAGCTTTACTCTGTATCTAACCCATGTTCTACCTCTCCTGGGATTGTTTGATGGGATAGTGTAGAGGGAGCTTTACTTGAAGGAATAATTACTAGTCCTAGCCCTTTTCGGTCTACCTCAGATCAGGCGTATTCCCCAGACGTTCACCTTCAACTAAAGTTAGAGATATAAAATTCTGACAGGACTGGACAGACTAGATGCAGGAAGGATGTTCCCGATGGTCGGTGAGTCCAGAACCAGGGGTCACAGTCTAAGGATAAAGGGGTAGGCCATTTAGGACGGAAATGAGGAGGAATTTCTTCACCCAGAGAATGGTGAACCTGTGGAATTCTCTACCACAGAAGGCAGTAGAGGCCAATTCATTAAATATATTCAAGAAGGAGTTGGATATATTTCTTAAGACTAAAGGGATCAAGGGATATGGGGAGAAAGCAGGGACAGGGTACTGAATTTGGATGATCAGCTATGATCGCATTGAATGGCGGAGCAGGCTTGAGGAGCCGAATGGCCTACTCCTGCTCCTATCTTCTTTGTTTCTTCTATGTTTCTATGCTTAATTAATTACCTAACCCGTGCTGTACCTGCCCTGGGAGTGTTTGATGGGACAGTGGAGAGGGAGCACTGTTCTGTATCTAACCTGTGCTGTACCTGCACTGCGAGTTTTGATGGGACAGTGCAGAGGGAGCTTTACTCTGTATCTAACCCGTGCTGCACCTGCCTGGTGTTTGATGGCGCAGTGTGGAGGGAGCTGTACTCTGTATCTAACCGGTGCTGTACCTGCCCTGGGAGTGTTTCCTTGGACAGTGTAGCGGGAGCTTTACTCTGTATCTAACCCATGCCGTAACTGCCCTGGAAGTATTTGAAGGGACAGTGTAGAGGGAGCTTTACTCTGTATTTAACCCATGCTGCACCAGCCCAGAATGGTTTGATGGGACATTGTAGAGTGAGCTTTACTGTGTATCTAACCCGTGCTGTTTCTGCCCTGGGAGTGTTTGATGGGACAGTGTAGATGGAGCTTTACTCTCTATCTAACCTGTGCTGTACCTGCCCTGGGAGTGATTGATGGGACAGTGTCGAGGGAGATTTACTCTGTATCTAACCCGTGCTGTACCTGCCCTGGGAGTGTTTGATGGGACAGTGTAGAGGGAGCTTTACTCTGTATCTAACCCGTGCTTGTACCTGCCCTGGGCGTGTTTGATGAGACAGTGTAGAGGGAGCTTTACTCTCTATCTAACCCATGCTGTACCTGCCCTGGGAGTGTTTGATGGGGCAGTTTAGAGGGAGCTTTACTCTGTATCTAACCCATACTGTCCCTGGGGATTTCGGGGTAAATAGATTTATTCAGTAGCTGGCATTAACTGAGCACAAGCCAATGATATTCACCCTCGTTCCTGTGTATAATCTGCGGGCTCAGATCTCAGTGGGACTGCAGTCCTGATGCACCGTATCGCTGTGGGATTGGCAATCCCCTCAGCTTAGCCCTTCCCATTCCCTATCTGAATTAGTAAGAAAGTCTTGCATTTATATAGCGCCTTTCACGACCTCAGGACATCCGAAAGCGCTTTACAGCCAATGAAGTACTTTTGAAGTGTGCTCACTGTTGTAATGTAGGAAACGCGGCGGCCAATTTGTGCACAGCAAACTCCCACAATCAGCAATGTGATAATGACCAGATCATCTGGTTTATAACTGCCAGAGGTGCCGTCTCTCAGATGAGACGTTAAACCGAGGCCCCGTCTGCCCTCTCAGGTGGACATAAAATATCCCACGGCCACTATTTCGAAGAAGAGCAGACGAGTTCTCCCCAATGTCCTGGGGCCAATATTTATCCCTCAACCAACATCACTAAAAAAAACAGATTAACTGGCCATTATCACATTACCAGTTTGTGGGAGCTTGCTGTGCGCAAATTGGCTGCCGTATTTCCGATCTTTTTTTTTATTCGTTCTTGGGATGTGGGCGTCACCAGATGGGAGGGAAAGTAGTGAGTGAGGAGGACATAAAAAACCTGCAAGGGGACATAGACAGGCTAAGTAAGTGGGCAGAGATTTGGCAGATGGAATACAATACTGGAAAGTGTGAGGTTATGCACTTTGGCAGGAAAAATCGTAGAGCAAGTTATTATCTTAATGGCAAGAAACTGGAAAGTACTGAAGTACAAAGGGATCTGGGGGTCCGGGTGCACGAAACTCAAAAGGTTAGTATGCAGGTTCAGCAAGTGATTAAGAAGGCCAATGGAATGTTGGCTTTCATTGCTAGAGGGATAGAATATAAAATAGGGAGGTATTGCTTCAGTTGTACAAGGTATTGGTGAGACCGCACCTGGAATACTGCATACAGTTTTGGTGTCCATACTTAAGAAAAGACATACTTGCTCTCGAGTCAGTACAAAGAAGGTTCACTCGGTTAATCCCGGGGATGAGGGGGTGGTCATATGAGGAGAGGTTGAGTAGATTGGGGCTCTACTCATTGGAGTTCAGAAGAATGAGAGGCGATCTTATTGAAACATATAAGATTGTGAAGGGGTTGGATCGGGTGGATGCAGGGAGGATGTTCCCGATAATGGGTGAAACTAGAACTAGGGGGCATAGTCTTAGAATAAGGGGCTGCTCTTTCAAAACTGAGATGAGGAGGAACTACTTCACTCAGAGGGTGGTAGGTCCATGGAATATGCTGCCCCAAAAAGCTGTAGAAGCTACATCATTACATAAATTTAAAACAGAAATAGACAGTTTCCTAGAAGTAAAGGGAATTAAGGGTTACGGGGAGCGGGCAGGAATTTGGACATGAGTCTAGGTTCGGATCGGTCATGGCCCTGTGGGTAGCGGAGCGGGCCCAGGGGCCGTGTAGCCTGATCCTGCTCCTATTTTGTGTGTCTAATTCTGTTAGATTTAGGAGATGTTTCTGTGATAGTAGATTGGCGGTTAGGATCAGATCAGCCATGATCTTATTGAATGGCGGAGCAGGCTCGAGGGGCCGATTGGCCTACTCCTGCTCCTATTTCTTATGTTCTTATGTTCTTATTGCCCATCCCTAATTGCCCTTGGGAAGACAACTGAGTGACTTGCTGGGCCATTTTAGAGATCAGTTAAGAGTCAACCACGTTGCTGTGGGTCTGGAGTCACATGTAGGCCAGACCAGGTAAGTACGATAGATTTCCTTCCCTAAAGGACATTAGTGAACCAGATGGGTTTTTACAACAATCCGATAGATTCACGGTCACCATTACTGATACTGGCTTTTTTATCCAGATTTATTTAATTCACCGAATCTAAATTCCCCCCTAGTTGCCGTGGTGGGATTTGAACTCACGTCTACCGGATCATTAGTCCAGGTCTCTGGATTACTAGCCCCCAGTAACATTACCACTCTGCTACCTCTTGCACCCTCCGTAAACGTGAGCTCTGCTGCCCACGTTGCCGGGATCCTGCTGTGTACGACACGGCTGCCGTGGTTCCTCACATTCACAGCGGCGACTCGGCTTCCAGGGACGAAAGTTCTTCACCGGCCGTGAAGCATGTTGGGGTGTCCCGAGGTGGCATAAGGCGCCATCAGGGACAAAGCAGCCCATTTGATTGACACCCCATCCACCACCTTAAACACTCACTCCCTCCACCACCGGCGCACTGTGGCTGCAGTGTGTACCATCTACAAGATGCACTGCAGCAACTCGCGAAGGCATCTTCGGCAGCACCTCCCAAACCCGCGACCTCTTCCACCTAGAATGACAAGGGCAGCAGGCGCATGGGAACACCACCACCTCCAAGTTCCCCTCCAAGTCACACATCATCCTGACTTAGAAGTATATCACCGATCCTTCATCGTCGCGGGGTCAAAATCCTGGAACTCCCTCCCTAACAGCACTGTGGGAGCACCTTCACCACACTGAAGAGATCACAAAGTCTCTGTTTGAAGAATGGATTCAGTCGAGAATATTTTTGTGGACTTTCTGGGCTGAGGGTGTTTTCCCTGTGGTGGGATCGCCCTGTGCAGATACGTGAAAGACTGGTTTGTTAAAACTCCAGAGAACGCATGGCAGTTGGCTGTGACAAAAGAACTGTCAGTCACGCAGAATGTATGGGTTCGCCCTACAGTCCTGGAAAAAGGAAGGGGGCCATTGAACTTCAACTCATTGAAAGGCTACTCTAATATGCAAAAGCACTTCTCACCTCCATCTCAGAAGAGAAGCAGAACAATGAACCCACTGGCCTCAGCCAGCCGAAAAGGAGCCAGTTTTTTTCCCAACACAAAGACCGAAAAAAGGTGGCAGAGAAAAAGTGGGGAATTATAGACCGGTAAGCCTGACATCGGTAGTGGGGAAAATGCTAGAGTCTATTATAAAAGATGTAATAGCAGAGCACTTGGAAAGCAGTGACAGGATCGGACAAAGTCAACATGGATTTACAAAAGGTAAATCATGCTTGACTAATCTACTGGAATTTTTTGAGGATGTAACTGGTAAAATAGATAAGGGAGAACCAGTGGATGTGGTGTATTTGGACTTTCAGAAGGCTTTCGATAAGGTCCCGCATAAGAGGTTAGCGTGCAAAATTAAGGCACATGGGATTGGGGGCAAGGTATTGACGTGGATAGAGAACTGGTTGGCGGACAGAAAGCAAAGAGTTGGAATAAACGGGTCGTTTTCCGAGTGGCAGGCAGTGACTAGTGGGGTACCGCAAGGATCGGTCCTAGGACCCCAGCTGTTCACAATATATATAAATGATCTGGACGAGGGAATTGGATGTAATATCTCCAAATTTGCAGACGACACAAAGCTGGGTGGGAGGGTATGCTGTGAGGAGGATGTCATGAAACTCCAGTACGATTTGGACAGGTTGGGTGATTGGGCAGAAACATGGCAAATGCACTATAATGTGGATAAATGTGAGGTTATCCACTTTGGTGCCAAAAACAGGAAGGCAGATTATTATTTGAATGGCAATAGCTTGGGAGAAGGGGAAGTGCAAAGAGACCTGGGTGTTCTTGTGCACCAGTCGCTGAAGGTAAGCATGCAGGTGCAGCAGGCGGTTAAGAAGGCAAATGGTATGTTGGCCTTCGTAGCAAGAGGGTTCGAGTACAAGAACAAGGATGTCTTGCTGCAGTTGTACAGGGCCTTGGTGAGACCGCACCTTGAGTATTGTGTGCAGTTTTGGTCACCTTACCTGAGGAAGGACGTTCTTGCCATGGAGGGAGTGCAGCGAAGATTCACCAGGCTGATACCTGGGATGGCAGGAATGACGTACGAGGAGAGATTGTGTCAATTGGGCTTATACTCACTGGAGTTTAGAAGATTGAGAGGGGATCTCATCGAAACCTATAAAATTCTGTCAGGTCTGGACAGACTAGATGCAGAAAGGATGTTTCTGATGGCCGGGAAGTCCAGAACCAGGGGTCATAATCTAAGGATAAGGGGTAAGCCATTTAGGACGGAAATGAGGAGGAATTTCTTCACCCAGAGTGTGATGAACCTTTGGAATTCTCTGCCACAGAGGGCGGTGGAGGCCAGTTCATTAAATATATTCAAGAAAGAATTGGATATATTTCTTCAGGCTAAAGGGATCAAGGGATATGGGGAGAAGGCAGGGACAGGGTACTGAATTTGGATGATCAGCCATGATCTCGTTGAATGGCGGAGCAGGCTCGAAGGGCCGAATGGCCTACTCCTGCTCCTATCTTCTATGTTTCTATGAAAGCTATGTCCCAGACTTAGGGCCATTAATCCAATACTCATGGGTCCGAGGATGACCTATCACTGATTAAGCACTGGAGTGCTCAGAAACAAAAGGATTTTAAAAGATTGGCGGGAAAGATAGGGGTAGCCAGACTCCCATAAAGATAGCATGATAGCAAAATACTGCAGATGCTGGAAATCCGAAATAACAACAGAAAATGCTGGAAAAACTCAGCAGGCCAGGCAATATCCGTGAAGAGAAATTAGAGTCAACGTTTCGGGTCGAAACCCTTTTTCAAAACTGGAAAGGATGTCTTTGGTCTCCACTGGTCCTATCACCACCTCGTCTGGTTTTGAATACCTCTTAATGACTCTTCACTTCTTTTGTTCTCTCCCAGACCTGCCTTTCGATCCATTTCATTTCCTTTCCAGTTTTGAAAAAAGGTTTCGACCCGAAATGTCGACTCTAATTTCTCTCCACGGATGTTGCCTGGCCTGCTGAGTTTTTCCAGCATTTTCTCTCTCTCTCGCTCCCTGCTCCAACAAGATCGAACTAACAAGAAGTACCAGAGAAGCCGCCGAGCGGAGCGATCGAAACTGACTGCGTGTGGGGGGGTAAGCGCAGTCTCGAGTGTCCCAAGCCCGTAACCCGTGAGCTGTAAGGGCTCAGAGTTTTCTCAGAAGTGAAGTTTTTGGACTATTCCAAGGGTGGGAGCTTCATTTGGTTCAGCCAGGTGAAGGGGCTTATGCGACTGGGTAATTCGTTGGTAGGGGTGGAGTTAGACTCCACCATAGCAACAAGGGGATTACTGCTTGTTATAGTCCCCAGTTTTGTACTGTACGTATGTTGTTTGTAACCTGGATTTTATTCTCCACAGAGACAGTGATTTCATTTAGCAATGCATGTTTTAGCCAGTGTATGTTAGACCAAATAAATATAAGTTTGATTTTTCACTGAAGCATTCCTGTCCGTGACTTATTTCATTTACACTCTGAATAATAACTCCCGGGTATAGAACTTTCGTAAGCCAGGGGCGATTCGAACCGTCCGTCTAGCAATTGGGCGAGGATCAAAAACCGCTTACAACACGGACTGCAGCGGTTCAAGAAGGCAGCTCACCACCACCTTCTCGAAGGGCAACTAGGGATGGGCAATAAAGGCTAGCCTTGCCAGCGACGCCCACATCCCCTACACGAATATTAAAAAAAGAAACAGCGAATCCTCTCTTGCTTTCTCTCGCGACTCTGCGTTAACGGCGTCACGCTGCGAATCACACTCAGAGTGCAGTGCGGCTCTACTTGCGCACACACACACACACACACACACACACACACATGGATCCCTGCTAAACAGGTCAACGTGTGGCAGCACTCACCGCTCCCCCCCCCCCCCCCCACAATCGCACACTTTAGAAAGCTGCTATTTCTATTGCCGTTCCTGTCGGAACATTCTCACGGACCATTTTATTAAAACCACCGCGTTCCCCCAGCTCTATAATTTCTCATATTTGCACCTTGTGGAGTCAGGGACAGGCAGCTGCAACCCAACACCGTCGGCAGACTCGGGGACAAAGACGTGTAAATAGATTGAGGAACATAGTGGTTCCACAGACAGGTACAACAGGTGCGTCAAGGAACACCACGTTGGTCTCCTGGAGCCAGTGTTTATCCCTCCACCGATACCACTAAAAAAAAATAAGATGATTTGGTCATTTATCACGGTGCTGTTTGTGGGATCTTGCTGTGCGCAAATTGGCCGCCGCGTTTGCTACGTTACAACACTTCAAAAGTGCTTCATTGGCTGTAAAGCGCTTTGGGACGTCCTGAGGTCGTGAAAGGCGCTATAGAAATGCAAGTCAGTCATTCTGTCTTTCTTTTCAAACACCGCTTATATCGATGCTCGGAACTCGTCTGGTCGCATCCCCCAAACGCATTGGTAATGTCAGCTGTGGCTCAGTGGGCGGCACTCTCTCTCTCACCTTTGAGTCAGAAGGTCGTGGGGTTCAAGTCCCACTCCAGAGACTTGAGCACATTCATCCAGGCCGACACTCCCAGTGCCAGTGCCGAGGGAGCGGCGCACTGTCGGAGGTGCCGTCTTTCGGATGAGATGTTAAACCGAGGCCACGTCTGCCCTTGGACGTAAAAGACCCCCCCCCACCCTCCCATTATTGGACGAAGAGCAGGGGAGTTGTTCCCCGGTGTCCTGGGGTCAATATTTATCCCTCGATCAGCATCACTAAAAACAGATGAATTGGCCCTTCACCTCACTGCTGTTTGTGGGAGCTTGCTGTGCGCAATTTGGCTGCCGCGTTTCCTACATTACAACAGTGACGACACTTCCAAAGTACTTCATTGGCTGTAAAGCGCTTTGGGACGTCCGGAGGGTGTGAAAGGCGTTGCTGAAATGCAAGTCTTATTTAATCTCACCGCCAATTTGTTAACCTGGGTTGGTTTGAGGGGAGCGTGGATTGTGTTCTGACACACTCACCGCTATGGAAATTGGATTAATAACAGAAATGAATTGAGAATCCCCAGCAGGCAAGCCATTAGGAAGGCAAATGGCATGTTGACCTTTATTGCTCAAGGGTTGGAGTATAAGAGTGAGGAAGTCTCGCTACAATTGTACAGGGCTTTGGTGAGACCACACCTGGAGTACTGGGCACCGTTTTGGTCTCCTTATCTGAGGAAGGATATACTTACCTTAGAGGCGGTGCAACAAAGGCTCACTAGATTGATCCCTGGAATGAGAGGGTTGTCCTATGAGGAGAGATTGAGTAGAATGGGCCGATACTCTCTGGAGTTTAGAAGAATGAGAGGTGATCTCATTGAAACATACAAGATTCTGAGAGGGGATTGACAGGGTAGATGCTGAGAGGTTGTTTCCCCTGGCTGGAGAGTCTAGAACTAGGGGGCTTAGTCTCAGGATAAGGGGTCGGCCATTTAAGACTGAGATGAGGAGGAATTTCTTCACTCAGAGGGTTGTGAATCTTTGGAATTCTCTGCCCCAGAGGGCTGTGGATGCTGAATCGTTGAGTATATTCAAGGCTGAGATCGATAGATTTTTGGACTCTAGGGGAATCAAGGGATATGGAGATCGGGCGAGAAAGTGGAGTTGAGGTCGATGATCAGCCATGATCTCATTGAATGGCGGAGCAGGCTCGAGGGGCCGTATGGCCGACTCCTGCTCCTATTCCTTATGTTCTTATGAGACCCCACAACACAATCCCTCTTCTCTCCCTCCGCGCCCATCTCCCCGCACCCCCCCCCACCACCGCCCCCATCACCCTCACCCTCTCACCCACACCTTCCCTCCTCTCCTGAAGCTGCCGACTCCTCGATGGGGGAGTTCACTGAATAATGATCAGGACCGGGAACGCTGGCTGATTTATTCTGAAAAAAAAAAGGCCATGACCGGAAATCTACCCCGGCACTGCCTTCCGCACAGGCCGGCCCTGTTTGAAGCCTGTGGGTTCTGAAGTTCGGGAAAAATGGGATCAATCCTGAATCACGATGCGGGGGATCTGCTGCTATCAGCAACTCGAGACGTCCGGGAATCGCCGGCAAACAGGTGACCCCCCCGACCGCTCCATGCTACCAAACCCAAGCGGCCTACACCGGCCGAAAGCCTAGACACCCTGCCCTAAGCTGAACACCCATTGGCTCAGTAGGTCCGAACCCCCCACCCCGCCGCCCCCCAGATCAGGCGGCTTGCTCCCAGCTCCCAGCTGAATTATCTAATCCCTGTGGTAGTGACGGACGGGATTTTAAACAATCAATCTTAGGGATGTGGGGGTCGCAGTCCAGGCCGGCGTTTATTGCCCATCCCTAGTTGCTATGGAGAAGGTGGTGGTGGGCCTTCTTGAACCGAGTGGCTCGCTAGGCCCACTTCAGGACGTTGGTGAGGGACTGGGCTCCCCATGTAGGCCCAGACTGGGTAAGAACAGCAGGTTGCCTGCCTTCCCTAAATGGGCATTGGTGAACCAGTTGGGTTTTTTTAAGTCACTTTTACTGGAACATAAAGGGGTGGAAGTGATGCTTCAGTTGTGCAGAGCTCTGGTTAGGCCCCATCTGGAGTAACTGCAACAACAACAGAAAATGCTGGAAACACTCAGCAGGCCAGGCAGCATCCGTGGAGAGAGAAACAGAGTTAACGTTTCAGGTCTGGGACCCTTCGTCAGAACTGGAAAAGGTTGGAGAGGTAACAGGTTTTAAGCTGGTGCAGAGATGGGGAAAGGGGGAGGGGAGGGGAGGAGGGAACGTTCTGTGCCAGGGTAGGAGACAGGCGAGATTAAGGCCTAGAAATTCAGTGGGCTGCGCCACCCGTTAGCGCCTTAAGAGGGCGCTAAGTGGGTCGGAAGCCACTGGCCACCCCTCCCGCTAAATTCAGCGGGACGCTAATGGCGGCGCTAGCCGTTAGCGCTGCGCCGCTACCAATGATGTAATCGGTGTGCGCAGTGCCCCGCTGATGCTCCGATCGCGATATTTAGATGCGCCCCCTGCTTTAACGCCGGACGCTATGTGCAACCGGTTCAGGGGGGCCTACCTGTGGCGGTAGAGGTGCTAATTAAAGGAGAGGTGCGGGGCGGCCATTTTTGTTGCTGGCCGCCTGCCAGCACCTCTCCGCGCTGCCGTCCCCGGCCTCCTGAGCCCCCCACGTCCCAAGAGCCCGGCACTTCTCCTCGGTGCCGGGCTCTTTTGCCGGCACTTGCGATCCTTGGGGGCCCAGCTGGGCCCCAGATCGCGCTGCACAAGGCCCCTCCTCTTTAAGAAGGGGAGGAAGGCCTGCAGTACCGCAGCGCGACGTGCCGCAGTGCCACACACGTGTGGTGCTGCGGGACGTTGCGCAGCGATATTCAGTTGCAGCGCCCCAAGAGGGATGCGGAGTGCCTCCAGTAGCGCCGCGCTTCCCTCTGGGGCGCTCCACCTGAATTTCCGGTGGGCGGCCGCGACTGCTTCCGGGGTGCTACTTTTAGCGCCCTGGCGAGGCTGGCGCCCGTAACAGGGCTATAGTGAATTTAATGTTGCAAATGGGGATGGCAGAATCAAACAGCCTGAAAAATGGGGGCAGGGGTTACAGTCTGAAATTAACTGCATTCAGTCCTGGGCACCGCACATCAGGAAGGATATATTGACCTTGGAGGGGGTGCAGCACAGATTTACCAGAATAATACCCGGGGGGGCTAAAAGGGTTAAATTATAAGGACTGGTGGCACAGACCAGGCTCGTATTCCCTGGAGTATAGAAGATTAAGGGGGCGATCTAATCGAGGTGTTTAAGACGATTAAAGGAGCTGATAGGGTCGCTAGAGAGAAACTATTTCCTCTGGTCGGGGGTCAGTGCGGAGAGGGTCTGCTGTGAGGTCCTGCTCGTCCCCCCTCCCTAGATCTTGTATGGAGGCTATGTTAGAGTTATATAAAGCTCGGGTTAGCCCCATCTACATAAACTAGGCTTGTGTTCCCTGGAATATAGACGGTTAAGGGGCGATCTGATTTAGGTTTTTAGGATTTTGAAAGGAGTCGATAGGATGGATAGAGAGAAACTGTTTGGGGGGGGTGGCGGTGGAGTCCAGAACAAGGGGGCATAATCTTAAAATCAGAGCCAGGCCATTCAGGAGAGAATCTAGGAAACATTTCTTCACACAGAGGGTAGTAGAGGTGTGGAACTCTCGCCCTCAAAGTGCAATAAGACGCGAGCTCGATTAATAATTTCAAATCTGCGATCGATAAATGTTTGCTAGCCAAGGCGGGCGGATGGAGTTAGGAGACAGATCAGCCACGATCCCATTGAACGGAGGGACAGCCTCGAGGGGCTGGATGGCCTCCTCCTGCCCCTAATGTTCCAACCTTCCTGTCAGGGTCGGTGTGCGACGAAAAGATTCTCAGACGAGAGCAGCGTGCAGTGTGTGTGTGTTGTGGGGGTGGGGGGGGGGGCATGGAGGAGAGCGAGAGAGAGAGAGACGGGGGAATATTTAAAAGTATAAATAAAACACAGCCCCTTTAAATCTCTGCCCTCTCTCGCTCTCTCGCTCTCTCTCTCTCTCTCTCTCTCTCTGCAGACAATTGCCTGACTGCATTGTACTGAATCCAGGATCACACACACATAGTGTTCCGGGCAACGGGGGGTTAAACCGACACAAAGCGGGGAGGTCACGAAAGGTCGAGCTCACCGTGGGACTTGATCATCACGATTATACACATCCAGCTTGTGCGGAGGAGGTGGAGGGAGGGGATGGTTGGTGGTGGGGGGTGGGGGGTGGCGGTCGGTGCTGCTGGTGAGGCAGCTGGTAAGGTTTATTGAAGGAGGAAGAACTCACGGTGCCGAGGCTGTGAAGGGCAGGCCTGAGCTATTTTAGAAAGCAGCATCAGCACCCAATTGTCGCAGTGGTGCCGGCTGAGTCACCGGCTCGCTTCCCTCCTCCTTGTAACGTCGCGCTCTCGACAGCTCCCTCGGAGCCGGGGGGGGGGGAAGGGCGAACGGAAGCTCGCTGCCTCCCCTCCCTCCGTCCCTCCTCCCTCCCGCAACAAAGCGCGGAGCCCTCAGCACTCTGCCTCAGTTATATCCAAGCCCCCTTTTTGCTCGGCTCCGGCAAAGGATCAATTGAAAGCTGCAAAGCTTTTCTTTGCCACCGCACCACCCCCCCCACTGCCCGCCTTCTCTTCATTATCCGTGTGGAACGGCTCTGACCGGATTCAGCTCCGAGACGAAACGTCTGCACCCTGAACTGCCGCTGCTGCAGGATTTCCAGTTGCTCCGCTCCCCACCCCCTCCCCCCACTGCGCGCTGCAGATCGCAGGCGCTCTCTCTCGGCACTGGCCTCCGGAGGAGGAGGAGGCCGAAAGCAGACCTTGCGTGGGCCGAAACTGCGTCACCACAGCACCCGCCCACCCCCCCCACCAACCCGCCCCCGGTTTACCTGCGTCATGCTCCACGCAGTGCGTCGTCGAGAGGGGACCGCGCTGGGAGACGGAAGTCAAAGGGGGCGTCGAGAGCAAATTCTAATCAGGGGAGCCGTCGGTGGCGTGGAAGAACACAGCAGCCGCAGAGAGTAACGTGGGACCGGCTAGTCGGATCGCTCCGCCTGTGCGAGTCGTGGGGTGTTTTTGTCTTTGCTTCCACACACACACACACTCACACACTTTTCTACTCTGGCCGCCCTTGTTAACCCACGACAGAAAGGAGAGCGAGAGAGAGTGAGAGCAGCTGGGTCACTGCGGCCGCGTTCTCTCAAGTCTCGACCCACACCGCCGCCGCCGGGAACCGAAGGAGAAGAGGGATGGGCTCCTCCACAGTCGGCAGCCAAAGGTCTTGAAGGGGGGGGGGTGAGGGGGGGTCAAAGGTCGACGGCAAGCTGGCCAAAGTCAGCATCGGGAGCGAGGAATCTATTGACTGGTCCGACCCACCCACACCTCTTCCCTTCCTTTTCCCAGCTGTGAAGTGAAGGATTCCTTTTCTCGTCCTCGGTGCTGTGGTCGAACATAAAAATTACACCCGGTCCACATCAAGAAAGCTAACAATAGCCTGACTGCTAGGCCGAAGCCTGCGGAGCTGAGGGTACCTGTGAGAAAAACAATAAGGGAAGATTGAAGACAGCCCGTGCCGGGGTGGGGAGAGAATGGACTGCGTCTAAAGCTTGGAAATAATTCTAAAACACAAATGACTCATCCACCGTGAGGCAAGCCCTCCCCGGGACAGGGGGGAAAAAAGGGGGGGGGCTTTTTTTTTTTGGTTTTCGGACTGATATCGTGAGGAGGAAAGAGTTGATGTGGTGGTGGGGGAAGGAACCGAAGATGTCCTAAGGAGAAAGATGCCGTTGTCGTGCCACAGATACCGCTTGCCTCGTAGATAGGCCCCTCTCTGAAGAGAAAGATTTGCATAGCAGACAGCACAGTGAACGGTGGAAGGTCAGTGGAATCCCGGAGTGCGGCTTAAAGGATCGTCAGAAAGGTAAGGGAGGGGAACTTTGAATAGGGATTTCGAGCTGCTTTTTGCAGGGATGGGGGTGGGTGGGGGCTTCTATCTTTTTTTTCTCCCACACGCAACATATATTTGTTAGCCTTCCCTTCCCTTGTGTGCAGCGCTGCAGATCGCAACCTTTCCCACAGTCAGGCTGGATACTGCCCTGTGTTCGGGGGTTTTACTGACCGATGGGCCGGGGTGGGTGGGGGGGGGGGTCAGTCGGTCACCAGTCTGGCTACTAAAGCCTCCACGCATCCCGCATTGTACAGGGGCCCCGGGACAGGCAGGGTAATGTCCCTCATGAACCATTGCTGTACAGCAGGCCCTGTTCGGGGCCGAGGAGAGCAGGGCAAACCTGGCTGTCATGGGGGTGGCGGGGGGGGGGGGTGGCGGAGTCGGCCTGTTGGCGGTCAAAGGGTCTGCGGTGACGACTCGCCTCACTGTGGCCGGGCCCAGTTACCCCGGGAGACGCTTTGCCTGCACCGTCTGGTGCGCTGCACGGGCCAAGAGGCCCCAGGTCTGATTCTAAGGTGTCGGGACAGCGGTTCGGTGGTGCCGCACTTTCTTGCCCTCCCCCGCCCCCGAGCCAGAAGGTCGTGGGTTCGAGCCCCGCTCCAGAGACTTGAGCAGAAAAAATTAAGGTCCTCACTCCCGGTGTCAGTGCTGAGGGAGTGCTGCACTGTCGGAGGTGCCGTCTTTCGGAATGAGACATTAAAGCGAGGGTCCTGTCTGCCCTCTCGGCCAAGGCCACTACTGGAAGAAGAGCTGGGGAGTTCTCCCTGGAGCCAATATTTATCCCTCAACCAATCTCACCAAAACAGGTGATCTGGTCATTTATCACATTGCTGTTCGTGGGAGCTTGCTGTGTGTAAATTGGCTGCCGCGCTGCCCACATTACCACAGTGACTACACTTCAAAAAGTGCTGCATTGGCTGCAAAGTTCTTTGGGACGTCCCGAGGCGAAGAAAGGAGCTGTAGAAATACAAGGTCATTCCATTAGCGTCGGCAGCCCAGGGTTAGTGAGGGGAAGAAAATTGGACACGGATTGTCATTCCCGCGCACCCACGGCAGCCGGCTGAGGACGGGATCGGGCGCCGCAGTGATACCACCATGGTCGAATAGACCGCTGACGCACACTGCCATGGGCATCCCATGCTGAGCGGCCACTTACTGCTCTCCGTACTCATGGGGCAGTTCCGCATATGGTGACAAGGTGCTGGGGGGAAAAGGGGATTAAAAATGAAAACACAACTACTGGCACGATGGGCCAAATGGCCTCGTTCTGTGCCGTAACATTCTTTACATTCTTTGAGTCTAAGGTGTGGGGCAAGGGTCAAAAAGGCGCGGCCGTTGATTGGTCTCCCCATGCTTTACAAAGCGGGACTAGGAGCTTTACAAAAAAATTGGCCTGGGACTGGAGAGCATCATAATTTAACTTTTATAACTTTCTGTGTTTATTAAGCTGAGGTATGTTCGTGCTGGGGAATAAAATACATCCCACTGTCCCATCAAACACTCCCAGGGCAGGTACAGCACGGGTTAGATACAGAGTAAAGCTCACTGTACACTGACCCATCAAACACTCCCAGGGCAGGTAAAGCACGGGTTAGATACAGGGCAAAGCTCCCTCTACACTGTCCCATCAAACACTCCCACGGCAGGTACAGCACGGGTTAGAGACAGGGCAAAGCTCCCTCTACACTGTCCCATCAAATACTCCCAGCGCAGGTAAAGCACGGGTTAGATACAGAGTAAAGCTCTCTCTACACTATCCCATCAAACACTCCCAGGGGCAGGTACAGCATGGGTTAGATACAGGGTAAAGCTCGCTCTACACAGTCCCATCAAACAATCCCAGGGCAGGTACAGCACCGGTTAGATACAGAGTAAAGCTCCCTCTACACTGTCCCATCAAACACTCCCAGGGCAGGTACTGCACGGGTTAGATACAGAGTAAAGCACCCTCGACACTGTCCCATCAAACACTCCCAGGGCAGGTACAGCACGGGTTAGATACAGAGTAGATATCCCTCTACACTGTCCCATCAAACACTCCCAGGGCAGGTACAGCATGGGTTAGATACAGAGTAAAGCTCCCTCTACACTGTCCCATCAAACTCTCCCAGGGCAGGTACAGCACGGGTTAGATACAGAGTAAATCAACCTCTACACTGTCCCATCAAATACTCCCAGGGCAGGTACAGCACGGGTTAGATACAGAATAAATCTCCTTCTACACTGTCCCATCAAACACTCCCAGGGCAGGTACAGCACAGGGTTAGATACAGAATAAATCTCCCTCTACACTGTCCCATCAAACGCTCCCAGGGCAGGTACAGCGCGGGTTAGATACAGAATAAATCTTCCTCTACACTGTCCCATCAAACACTCCCAGGACAGGAACAGCATGGGTTAGATATAGAGTAAAGCTCCCTCTACACTCTCCCATCAAACACTTCCAAGGCAGGTACAGCACGGGTTACATACAGAGTAAAGCTCCCTCTACACTGTCCCATCAAACACTCCCAGGGCAGGTACAGCACGGGTTAGATACAGAGTAAAGCCCCCTCTACATTGTCCCATCAAACACTCCCAGGGCAGGTACAGCGTGGGTTAGATACAGAGTAAAGCTCCCTCTACACTGTCTCATCAAACACTCCAAGAGCAGGTACAGCACGGGTTGGATACAGAGTAAAGCTCCCTCTACACTGTCCCATCAAGCACTCCCAGGGCAGGTACAGCACAGGGTTAGTTACAGAATAAAGCTCCCTCTACACTGTCCCCTCAAACACTCCCAGGGCAGGTACAGCACAGGTTAGATACACAGTAAAGCTCCCTCTACACTGTCCCATCAAACTCACCCAGGGCAGGGACAACACGGGTTTGTCAGAGAATAAAGCTCCCTCTACACTGTCCCCTCAAACACTCCCAGGGCAGTTACAGCACCGGCAAGATACAGAGTAAAGCGCCCTCGGCACTGTCCCATCAAACGCTAACAGGTCAGGTACAGCTCGGGTTAGATAGAGAGTAAAGCTCCCTCTACACTGTCCCATCAAACACTCCCAGAGCAGGTACAGGACGTGTTAGATTCAGAGTAAAGCTCCCTCTATAACATCCCATCAAACACTCACAGGGCAGGCACAGCACAGGTTGGTACAGAGTAAAGCTCCCTCTATACCATCCCATCAAACACTCCCAGGGCAGGTACAGCATGGGTTAGATACAGAGTTATGCTCTCTCTACACGTTCTCATCAAACACGCCCAGGGCAGGTACAGCACGGGTTTGTCAGAGAGTAAAGCTCCCTCTACACTGTCCCCTCAAACACTCCCAGGGCAGTTACAGCACCGGCAAGATACAGAGTAAAGCGCCCTCGGCACTGTCCCATCAAACGCTAACAGGTCAGGTACAGTGTAGAGGGAGCTTTACTGTGTATCTAACCTGTGCTGTACCTGCCCTGGGAGTGTTTGAGGGGACAGTGTAGAGGGAGCTTTATTCTGTAACTAACCCTGTGCTGTACCTGCCCTGGGAGTGTTTGATGGGACAGTGTAGAGGGAGCTTTACTCTGTATCCAACCCGTGCTGTACCTGCTCTTGGAGTGTTTGATGAGACAGTGTAGAGGGCGCTTTACTCTGTATCTAACCCGTGCTGTACCTGCCCTGGGAGTGTTTGATGGGACAGTGTAGAGGGAGCTTTACTCTGTATCTAACCCACGCTGTACCTGCCCTGGGAGTGTTTGATGGGACAATGTAGAGGGGGCTTTACTCTGTATCTAACCCGTGCTGTACCTGCCCTGGGAGTGTTTGATGGGACAGTGTAGAGGGAGCTTTACTCTGTATGTAACCCGTGCTGTACCTGCCTTGGGAGTGTTTGATGGGACAGTGTAGAGGGAAGTTTACTCTCATCAAACACTCCCAGGGCATGTACAGCAGCGGTTAGATACAGAGTAAAACTCCCACTACACTGTCCCATCAAACACTCCCAGGGCAGGCACAACATGGGTTAGATACAGAGTAAAACTCCCACTACACTGACCCATCAAACACTCCCAGGGCAGGCACAGCACAGGGTTAGTTACAGAGTAAAGCTCCCTCAACACTGTCACATCAAACTCTCCCAGGGCAGGTACAGCACGGGTTAGATACAGAGTAAATCTCCCTCTACACTGTCCCATCAAATACTCCCAGGGCAGGTACAGCACGGGTTAGATACAGAATAAATCTCCTTCTACACTGTCCCATCAAACACTCCCAGGGCAGGTACAGCACAGGGTTAGATACAGAATAAATCTCCCTCTAAACTGTCCCATCAAACACTCCCAGAGCAGGTACAGCGCGGGTTAGTTACAGAATCAATCTCCCTGTACACTGTCCCATCAAACACTCCCAGGGCAGGAACAGCATGGGTTAGATACAGAGTAAAGCTCCCTCTACACTGTCCCATCAAACACTCCCAAGGCAGGTACAGCACGGGTTACATACAGAGTAAAGCTCCCTCTACACTGTCCCATCCAACACTCCCATGGCAGGTACAGCACGGGTTAGATACAGAGTAAAGCCCCCTCTACATTGTACCATCAAACACTACCAGGGCAGGTACAGCATGGGTTAGATACAGAGCAAAGCTCCCCCTACACTGTCCCATCAAACACTCCCAGGGCAGGTACAGCACGGGTTACATACAGAGTAAAGCTCCCTCTACACTGTCCCCTCAAACACTCCCAGGGCAGGTACAGCACAGGTTAGATGCACAGTAAAGCTCCCTCTACACTGTCCCCTCAAACACTCCCAGGGCAGTTACAGCACCGGCAAGATACAGAGTAAAGCACCCTCGGCACTGTCCCATCAAACATTCCAAGGGTAGGTACAGCACGGGTTAGATACAGAGTTATGCTCTCTCTACACGTTCTCATCAAACACGCCCAGGGCAGGTCCAGCACGGGTTAGATAGAGAGTAAAGTTCCCTCTACACTGTCCCATCAAACACTCCCAGGGCATGAACAGCAGCGGTTAGATACAGAGTAAAACTCCCACTACACTGTCCCATCAAAGACTCCCAGGGCAGGTACAGCACTGGTTAGATACAGAGTAAATCTCCCTCTAAACTGCCGCATTAAATATTTCCAGCGCAGGTACAGCACGGCTTAGAAACAGAGTAAAGATCCCTCTAAACTGTCCCATCAAACACTCCCAGGGCAGGTACAGCACGAGTTAGATACAGAGTAATGCTGCCTCTACAATGTCCCATCAAACACTCCCAGGGCAGGTACAACACGGGTAAGATACAGAGTAAAGCTCCCTCTACACTGCCCCATCAAACACTCCCAGCGCAGGTACAGCACAGGTTAGAAACAGAGTAAAGATCCCTCTAAACTGTCCCATCAAACACTCCAAGGGCAGCTACAGCACAGTTTAGATGCAGAGTAAAGCTCCCTCTAAACTATCCCAACAAACACTCCCAGGGCAGGTACAGCACGGGTTAGATACAGAGTAAGGCTCCATCTACACTGTCACATCAAACACTCTCAGGGCAGGTACAGCACACGTTAGATACAGAGTAAACTCACTCTATACTGTCCCATTAAACACTCCCAGGGCAGGTACAACTCAGGATAGATACAGATAAATCTCCCTCTGCACTGACCCATCAAACACTCGCAGGGCAGGTACAGCATGGTTTAGGTACAGAATAAATCTCCCTCTACACTGTCCCATCAAACGCTCCCAGGGCAGGTGCAGCACGGGTTAGATACAGAGTAAAGCTTCCTCTTCACTGTCCCATCAAAAACTTCCACGGCAGGTACAGCACGGGTTAAATATGGAGTAAAGCTCCCTCTACATTCTCCAAGCAAATACTCCCAGGGCACGTACAGCATGCGTTAAAAACAGAGTTAAGCTCCCTCTACACTGTCTCATCAAACACTCCGTGGGCAGGTACAGCACGCGTGAGATACAGAGTAAAGCTCCCTCTACACTGGTCCATCAAACACTCCCAGGGCAGGTACAGCACAGGCTAGATACAGAGTATAACTCCCACCGCACTGTCCCATCAAACATTCCCAGGGCAGGTACAGCACAGGCTAGATACAGAGTATAACTCCCACTGCACTGTCCCATCAAACATTCCCAGGGCAGGTACAGCACCAGTTAGAAGCAGAGTAAAGCTCCCTCTGCACTGTCCCATCAAACACTCACAGGGCAGGTACAGTCGGGTTCGATACAGAGTAAAGCACCCTCGACACTGGCCCATCAAACACTCCGAGGGCAGGTACAGCTCGGTTTAGATACAGAGTAGAAGTCCCTCTACACTGTCCCATCAAACACACCCAGGGCTGGTACATCACGGTTTCGATGCAGAGTAAAAGTCCCTGTACACTGTCCCATCAAACATACCCAGGGCAGGCGCAGCACGGGCTAGATACAGAGTAAAGCTCCCGCTGAACTGTCCCATCAAACACTCCCAGGGCAGGTACAGCACGGGTTAGAAACAGAGTAAATCTCCCACTACACTGTCCCATCAAACTCTCCCAGCGCAGGGACAACATGGGTTTGTTAGAGAGTAAAGCTCCCTCTACACTGTCCCCTCCAACACTCCCACGGCAGTTACAGCACTGGCATGATACAGAGTAAAGCGCCCTCGGCGCTGTCCCATCAAACGCTAACAGGTCAGGTACAGCTCGGGTTAGATACAGAGTAAAGCTCCCTCTACACTGTCCCATCAAACGCTAACAGGTCAGGTACAGCTCGGGTTAGATACAGAGTAAAGCTCTCTCTACACTGTCCCATCAAACGCTAACAGGTCAGGTACAGCTCGGGTTAGATACAGAGTAAAGCTCTCTCTACACAGTCCCATCAAACATTCCCAGAGCAGGTACAGCACGGGTTAGATTCAGAGTAAAGCTCCCTCTATACCATCCCATCAAACATTCCCAGGGCTGGTACAGCACGGGTTAGATACAGAGTAAAGCTCTCTCTACACTTTCTCATCAAACACGCCCAGGGCAGGTACAGCATAGGTTAGATAGAGAGTAAAGTTCCCTCTACACTGCCCCATCAAACACTCCCAGGGCATGTACAGCAGCGGTTAGATACAGAGTAAAGCTCCCACTACACTGTCCCATCAAACAGTCCCAGGGCAGGCACAACATGGGTTAGATACAGAGTAAAGCTCCAACTACACTGTCCCATCAAAGACTCCCAGGGCAGGTACAGCACTGGTTAGATACAGAGTAAATCTCCCTCTAAACTGCCGCATCAAACATTTCCAGGGCAGGTACAGCACGGGTTAGAAACAGAGTAAAGATCCCTCTAAACTGTCCCATCAAACACTCCCAGGGCAGGTACAGCACGAGTTAGATACAGAGTAGAGCTGCCTCCACACTGTCCCATCAAACACACCCAGGGCAGGTACAGCACGGGTAAGATACAGAGTAAAGCTCCCTCTACACTGTCCGATCAAACACTCCCAGGTCAGGTACAGCACAGGTTGGATACAGAGAAAAGCTCCCTCTACACTGTCCCATCAAACATTCACAGGGCAGCCACAGCACGGGTTAGATGCAGAGTAAAGCTCCCTCAAAACTATCCCAACAAACACTCCCAGACCAGCTACAGCACAGGTTAGATGCAGAGTAAGGCTCCATCTACACTGTCACATCAAACACTCTCAGGGCAGGTACAGCACACGTTAGATGCAGAGTAAACTCACTCTATACTGTCCCATTAAACAGTCCCAGGGCAGGTACAACTCGAGGTAGATACAGATAAATCTCCCTCTGCATTGACCCATCAAACACTCGCAGGGTAGGTACAGCATGGTTTAGATACAGAATAAATCTCACTCTACACTGTCCCATCAAACACACCCAGGGCAGGTGCAGCACGGGTTCGATGCAGAGTAAAGCTCCCTCTACACTGTCCCATCAAAAACTCCCAGGGCAGGTAGAGCACGGGTTAGATACAGAGTAAAGCTCCCTCTACACTGTCCCATCAAACATTCCCAGGGCAGGTACAGCACCGGTTACATACAGAGTAAAACTCCCTCTACACTGTCCCATCAAACACTCCCGGTGCAGGTACAGCACTGGTTAGATATAGACTAAAGGTCCCTCTACACTGTCCCATCAAACACTCTCAGTGCAGGTACAGCACGGGTAAGATACAGAGTAAAAGTCCCTCTACACTGTCCCATCAAACACACCCAGGGCAGGTACATCACAGGTTAGATACAGAGTAAAAGTCCCACTACACTGTCCCATCAAACATACCCAGGGCAGGTGCAGCAAGGGCTAGATACAGAGTAAAGCTCCCGCTAAACTGTCCCATCAAACACTCCCAGGGCAGGTACAGCACGGGATAAATACAGAGTAAAGCTCTCGCGACAATGTCCTGTCAAACACTCTCAGGGCAGGTACAGCACGGGTTAAATACAGAGTAAAGCTCCATCTACACTGTTCCATCAAACACTCCCAGGGAAGGTACAGCACAGGTTAGATACAGAGAATACTCCCTCTGCACTGTCTCATCAAACACTCCCAGGGCAGGTACAGCACGGGTTTTATACATTTTAAAGCTCCCTCTTCACTGTCCCATCAAACACTCCCCGGGCAGGTACACCACGGGTTAGATAAAGAGCAAATCCCGCTGTACACTGTCCCATCAAACACTCCCAGGGCAGGTCCAACTCGGGATAGATACAGAATAAATCTCCCTCTAAACTGTCCCATCAAACACTCCCAGGGCAGGTACAGCACGGTTTAGATACAGAATAAATCTCCCTCTACATTGTCCCATCAAACACTTCCACGGCAGGTACAGCTCGGGTTAAATATGGACTAAAGCTCCCTCTACATTCTCCAAGCATATATTCCCAGGGCAGGTACAGCACGGGTTAGATACAGAGTAAAGCTCCCTCTGCACTGTCCCATCAAACTCTCACATGGCAGGTACAGCACCGGTTAAAAACAGAGTAAAGCTCCCTCGACACTGTCCCATCAAACCCTGCCAGGGCAGGTACAGCACGGGTTAGAAACAGAGTAAATCTCCCTCGACACTGTCCCATCAAACACTCCCAGGGCAGGTAAAGCACGGGATAAATACAGAGTAAAGCTCTCGCGACAATGTCCCGTCAAACACTCTCAGGTCAGGTACAGCACGGGTTAAATACAGATTAAAGCTCCATCTACACTGTTCCATCAAACATTCCCAGGGCAGGTACAGCACAGATTAGATACAGAGTAAAGCTCCCTCTTCACTGTCCCATCAAACACTCCCCGGGCAGGTACACTACGGGTTAGATAAAGAGCAAATCTCCCTCTACACTGTCCCATCAAACACTCCCAGGGCAGGTACAACTCGGGATAGATACAGAATAAATCTCCCTCGAAACTGTCCCATCAAACACTCCCAGGGCAGGTACAGCACGGTTTAGATACAGAATAAATCTCCCTCTACATTGTCCCATCAAAAACTTCCACGGCAGGTACAGCTCGGGTTAAAAATGGAGTAAAGCTCCCTCTACATTCTCCAAGCAAATACTCCCAGGGCAGGTACAGCATGTGTTAAATACATAATAAAGTCCACCAGTACTGTCCCATCAAACACTCCAAGGGCAGGTACAACACAGGGCTGGCTACAGAGTAAAGCTCCCTCTACACTGTCCCATCAAACTCTCACATGGCAGGTACAGCACGGGTTAAAAACAGTGTAAAGCTCCCTCTACACTGCCCCATCAAACACTCCCAGGGCAGGTACAGCACAGGTTAGATAAACAGTAAAGCTCCCTCTACACGGTCCCATCAAACACTCCCAGGGCAGGGACAACACAGGTTTGTTAGAGAGTAAAGCTCCCTCTACACTGTCCCCTCAAACACTCCCAGGGCAGGTACAGCACGGGTTAGATACAGAATAAATCTCCCTCTACACGGTCCCATCAAACACTCCCAGGGCAGGTACAGCACGGTTTAGATACAGAATAAGTCTCCCTCTACACTGTCCAATCAAACACTCCCAGGGCAGGTACAGCACGGGTTAGATACAGAATAAATCTCCCTCTACACTGTCCCCATCAAACACTCCCAGGGCAGGTACAGCACGGGTTAGATACAGAATAAATCTCCCTCTACACTGTCCCATCAAACACTCCCAGGGCAGGTACAGCATGGGTTTGATACAGAGTAAAGCTCCCTCTTCACTGTCCCATCAAACACTCCCAAGGCAGGTACAGCACGGGTTTGACACAGAGTAAAGCTCCCTCTACACTGTCCCATCAAACACTGCCAGGGCAGGCACAGCGCAATTTAGATTCAGAGTAAAGCTCCCTCTGCACTGTCCCATCAAACACTCGCGGGGCAGGTACACAACGGGTTAGATACAGAGTAAAGCTCCCTCTTCACTGTCCCATCAAAAGCTTCCAGGGCAGGTACACCACGGGTAAAATATGGAGTAAATCCCCCTCTACATTCTCCAAGTAAATACTCCCAGGGCAGGTACAGCACGGGTTTGATACAGAGTAAAGCTCCCTCTACACTGTCCCATTAAACACTCTCAGGTCAGGTACAGCACAGGTTAGATACAGAGTAAAACTCCCTCTATACTGTCCCATCAAACACACCCAGGGCAAGTACAGCACGAGTTTGATACAGAGTAAAGCTCCCTCTACACTGTCCCATCAAACACTCCCAGGTCAGTTAAAGCACAGGTTAGATATAAAGTAAAGCTCCCTCTACACTGTCCCATCAAACACTCCCACTATATTCTCCAAGCAAATACTCCCAGGGCAGATACATCATGGGTTAAATACAGAGTTAACCACCCCCTATACTGTCCCGTCAAACACTCCCAGGGCAGGTACAGCACGGGTTAGATACAGAGTAAAGCTCCCTCGACACTGTCCCATCAAACACTCCCAGGGCAGGTACAGCACGGGTTAGATACAGAGTAAAGCTCCCTCTGCACTGCCCCATCAAACACTCCCAGGACAGGTACAGCACGGGTTAGATACAGAGTAAAGCTCCCTCTACACTGTCCCATCAAACACTCCCAGGGCAGGTACAGCACGGGTTAGATACAGAGTAAAGCTCCCTCTACACTGTCCATCAAACACTCCCAGGGCAGGTACAGCATGAGTTAGATACAGAGTAAAGCTCCCTCTACACTGTCCCATCAAACACTCCCAGGGCAGGTACAGCACGGGTTACATACAGAGTAAAGCTCCCTCTACACTGTCCCATCAAACACTCCCAGGGCAGGTACAGCATGAGTTAGATACAGAGTAAAGCTCCCGCTACACTGTCCCATCAAACACTCCCAGGGCAGGTACAGCATGAGTTAGATACAGAGTAAAGCTCCCTCTACACTGTCCCATCAAACACTCCCAGGGCAGGTACAGCATGAGTTAGATACAGAGTAAAGCTCCCTCTACACTGTCCCATCAAACACCCCCAGGGCAGGTGCAGCACGGGTTAGGTACAGAGTAAAGCTCCCTCTACACTGTCCCATCAAACACTCCCAGGGCCGGTACAGCACGGTTTAGATACAGAGTAAAGCTCGCTCTACACTGTCCCATCAAACACTCCCAGGGCAGGTACAGCACAGGTTAGATACAGAGTAAAGCTCCCTCTACACTGTCCCATCAAACACTCCCAGGGCAGGTACAGCATGGGTTAGATACAGAGTAAAGCTCCCTCTACACTGTCCCATCAAACACTCCCAGGGCAGGTACAGCATGAGTTAGATACAGAGTAAAGCTCCCTCTACACTGTCCCATCAAACACTCCCAGGGCAGGTACAGCACGGGTTAGATACAGAGTAAAGCTCCCTCTGGTCAGTGGTCAGGGTCAAGAGGATGTGACTGCGAGTGAGGCAGGTATGGGGACCCAGGAGGTGGAGGAGCCTCAACCTTTGCAATTGTCCAACAGGTTTGAGGTTCTTGTGGCCTGTATGGATGAAAGCGGTGGCTGCAGTTACGGATGAGCAAACTGACTGTGGCACCGAGGTACAGGAAGCCATTCAAGCTAATAGGTAATTGTAGTGGTAATTGGGGACAGCATAGTCAAGGGGATAGATGCAGTTCTCTACGGCCAAGAATGAGTGTCCAGACGCATTTGTTGCCTGCCCGGTGCCAGGGTTCGGGACACCTGCTCTGGGCTGGAGAGGAACTTGCAGTGGGAGGGGGAGGAGCCAGTGGTCATGGTTCATGTAGGTACCAACTACATAGGTAGAACTAGGAAAGAGGTTCTGCTGAGAGAGTATGAGCAGCTAGGGGCTAAATTAAAAAGCAGAACCTCAAGGGTAATAATGTTTGCCTTATTACCTGAGCCACGAGCAAATTGTCACAGGGTAAATAAAATTAGAGAGATGAATGCGTGGCTCAAAGACTGGTGTGGGTGAAATGGGTTTCTATTCCTGGGGTACTGGCACCACACTGGGGAAAGTGGGATCTGTATCGTTGGGACGGTCTTCACCTGAACCGTGCTGGGACCAGTGTTCTGGCGAGTCATATAACTGGGGCGGTAGAGAGGGCTTTAAACTAAATATTGGGGCCATGGGATCAGATTTGGGAAGATGTGGTAAATCAAAGATTAGCAACAAGGCAATAGAGAAAGGTATTAATATGGGAAATGATAAACAGACTGTGACAGGAAGGGATAGAGAGGACAAATCTAAGAGTAAATCAACAGATAAGGCTAGAGGTTACAAAAATAATAAAAGGACTAAACTAAAGGCTCTGCATCTGAATGCACGTAGAATTCGAAACAAAACATGAACTGATAGCGCAAATAGAAATAAATAAATATGATCTGATAGCCATTACAGAAACATGGCTGCAGGGTGACATAGATTGGGACCTGAATATTGAAGGGTACATGATATTTAGGAAGGACAGAAAGCTAGGAAAAGGTGGAGGGGTGGCTCTGTTAATTAATGGTGGTATTAGCACAATAGAGAAGGATGACCTAAGTTCAGGAAACCAGGATGTAGAAGCGGTTTGGGTAGAGATGAGAAATAATAAAGGCAAGGAGTCACTTGTGGGAGTGGTGTACAGGCCCCCCTAACAGTAACCACATGGTAGGATGGAGTATAAAGGAAGAAATAATGGGAGCTTGTCAGAAGGGTACAGCAATGATCATGGGGGATTGTAATCTGCATATAGACTGGAAAAATCAGATGGGCAAAGGTAGCATAGATGAGGAGTTGATGGAATGTTTTCGGGATAGTTTCTTACAACAGCACGTTCTGGAGCCAACCAGAGAGCAGGCTATACTGGACCTGGTATTGTGCAACGAGATAGGATTAATTAATGACCTCATAGTGAAGGCGCCCCCTAGGTAGCAGCGATCATAATATGATTGAATTTTACATTCAGTTTGAGGGAGAGACGAGTGGGTCCAAGACTAGTATTTTAAACTTAAATAAGGGCAATTATGAGGGCATGAAAGTAGAGCTAGTTAAAGTGAACTGGCAAATTAGGTTAAGAGATAGGTCAATATGGGAGAGGTCAATAGAGTCGCAGTGGCAGACATTTAAGGGGATATTTCAAAATACACAGAATATATACATTCCAATAAGAAAGAAAAATTCCAAGGGGAGGACCCACCATACGTGGTTAACTAAAAAAGATAAAGATAGCATTAAACTTAAAGAAAAAGCATATAATTGCGCAAAGATGGGTGGCAGGTCAGAAGATTGGACAGAATATAAAAAACAGCAAAGAATGACTAAAAGATTAATGAGAGAAAAATTAGAGTATGAGAGAAAACTAGCTAGAAATATAAAAACAGATAGTAAGAGTTTCTATAGATATTTTAAAAAGAAAAGAGTTAACAAAGTGAGCGTTGGTCCTATAAAAAGTGAGTCTGGGGAATTAATAATGGGAAAATAAGGAGGTGGCCGTTGAATTGAACAGGTATTTTGCATCGGTCCTCACTATAGAGGATTCAAGTAACATCCCAGAAATAGCTGTAAATCAGGAAATGGAAGGGAGGGAGGAACTCAAGAAAATTATAATCACCAGGGAAGTGGTACTGAGCAAATTGTTGGAGCTGTGGGCTGACAAGTCCCCTGGCCTGATGGACTTCATCCTAGGGTCTTAAAAGAAGTGGCTAGTGAGATAGTTGATGCGTTGGTTTTAATTTTCCAAAATTCCCTAGATTCGGGGAAGGTTCCATTAGATTGGAAAATAGCGAATGTAACTCCTTTATTCAAAAAGGGAGGGAGACAGAAAGCAGGAAACTACAGGCCAGTTAGCTTAACATCTGTCATAGGGAAGATGTTAGAAGCTATTATTAAAAACGTTATAGCAGGGCACTTAGAAAAGTTCAAAGTAATCAGGCAGAGTCAACATGGTTTTGTGAAAGGGAATCGTGTTTAACTAATTTAGTGGAGTTCTTTGAGGAAGTAACATGTGCTGTGGATAAAGGGGAACCGGTGGATGTACTGGACTTAGATTTCCAGAAGGCATTTGATAAGGTGCCACATCAAATGTTATTGCGGAAAATAAAAGCTCATGGTGTAGGGGGTAACATATTGGCATGGATAGAAGATTGGCTAGCTAACAGGAAACAGAGAGTAGGCATAACTGGGTCATTTTCTGATTGGCAAGATGTAACAAGTGGTGTGCCACAGGGATCAGTGCTGGGGCCTCAACTTTTTATAATTTATATAAATGACATGGATGAAGGGACGGAAGGTATGGTTGCTAAATTTGCTGATGACACAAAGATAGGTAGGAAAGTAAATTGTGAAGAGGACATAAGGAGGCTACAAAGGGATATAGATAGGTTAAGTGAGTGGGCAAAGATCTGGCACATGGAGTATAATGTGGGAAAATGTGAAGTTGTCCATTTTGGCAGGAAGAATAAAAAAGAAACATATTATCTAAATGGTGAGAGATTGCAGAGCTCGGAGATGCAGAGGGATCTGGGTGTCCTAGTGCATGAATCACAAAAGGTTACTATGCAGGTAGAGCCAGTAATTAGGAAAGCTAATCGAATGTTATTGTTTATTGTGAGGGGAATTGAAGACAAAAGTAGGGAGGTTATGCTTCAGTTATACAGGGCATTGGTGAGACCACACTGGAGTACAGTGTACAGTATTGGTCTCCTTATTTAAGGAAGGATGTAAATGTGTTGGAAGCAGTTCAGAGAAGGTTTACCAGACTAATACCTGGAATGGGCGGGTTGTCTTATGAGGAAAGGTTGGACAGGCTAGGCTTGTATCCGCTGGAGTTTAGAAGAGTAAGAGGTGACTTGATTAAAACATATGAGATCCTGAGGGGTCTGGACAGGGTGGATGTGGAGAGGATGTTTCCTCTTGTGGGAGAATCTAGAACTAGGGGTCACTGATTAAAAATAAGGGGTCGCCCATTTAAGACAGAGATGAGGAGAAATTTTCTCTCAAAGGGTCGTGAATCTTTGGAACTCTCTTCCTCAGACGGCGGTGGGAGCAGAGTCTTTGAATAGTATTAAGGCAGAGGTAGATAGATTCTAGTTAAGCAAGATGGTGAAAAGTTATCAGGCGTAGGCGGGAATGTGGAGTAATCGGATCAGCCGTGAACTTATTAAATGGCGGAGCAGGCCCGAGGGGCCGAGTGGCCGACTCCTGCTCCTGATTCGTATGTTGTTATGTACACTGTCCCATCAAACACTCCCAGGGCAGGTGCAGCATGGGTTAGATACAGAGTAAAGCTCCCTCTACACTGTCCCATCAAACACTCCCAGGGCAGGTACAGCACGGGTTAGATACAGAGTAAAGCTCCCTCTACACTGTCCCATCAAACACTCCCAGGGCAGGTACAGCACGGGTTAGATACAGACTAAAGCTCCCTCTACACTGTCCCATCAAACACTCCCAGGGCAGGTACAGCACGGGTTAGATACAGAGTAAAGCTCCCTCTACACTGTCCCATCAAACACTCCCAGGGCAGGTACAGCATGGGTTAGATACAGAGTAAAGCTCCCTCTACACTGTCCCATCAAACACTCCCAGGGCAGGTGCAGCACGGGTTAGATACAGAGTAAAGCTCTCTCTACACTGTCCCATCAAACACTCCCAGGACAGGTACAGCACGGGTTAGATACAGAGTAAAGCTCCCTCTACACTGTCCCATCAAACACTCCCAGGGCAGGTACAGCACGGGTTACATACAGAGGAAAGCTCCCTCTACACTGTCCCATCAAACACTCCCAGGGCAGGTACACTACGGGTTAGTCACAAAGTAAGGCTCCCTCTACACTGTCCCATCAAACACTCCCAGGGCAGGTTCAGCACGGGTTAGATACAGAGTAAAGCTCCCTCCACACTGTCCCATCAAACACTCCCAGGGCAGGTGCAGCACGGGTTGGATACAGAGTAAAGCTCCCTCTACACAGTCCCATCAAACACTCCCAGGGCAGGTACAGCACGGGTTAGATACAGAGTAAAGCTCCCTCTACACTGTCCCATCAAACACTCCCAGGGCAGGTGCAGCACAGGTTAGATACAGAGTAAAGCTCCCTCTACACTGTCCCATCAAACACTTCCAGGGCAGGTACAGCAAGGGTTAGATACAGAGTAAACTCTCTCTACACTGTCCCATCAAACACTCCCAGGTCAGGTACAGCAAGGGTTAGATACAGAGTAAAGCTCCCTGTACACTGTCCCATCAAACACTCCCAGGGCAGGTACAGCAAGGGTTAGATACAGAGTAAAGCTTCCTTTACACTGTCCCATCAAACACTCCCAGGGCAGGTACAGCAAGCGTTAGATACAGAATAAAGCTCTCTCTACACTGTCCCATCAAACACTCCCAGGTCAGGTACAGCAAGGGTTAGATACAGAGTAAATCTCCCTCTACACTGTCCCATCAAACACTCCCAGGGCAGGTACAGCACAGGTTAGGTACAGAGTAAAGCTCCCTCTACACTGTCCCATCAAACACTTCCAGGGCAGGTACAGCAAGGGTTAGATACAGAGTAAACTCTCTCTACACTGTCCCATCAAACACTCCCAGGTCAGGTACAGCAAGGGTTAGATACAGAGTAAAGCTCCCTCTACACTGTCCCATCAAACACTCCCAGGTCAGGTACAGCAAGGGTTAGATACAGAGTAAAGCTCTCTCTAAACGGTCCCATCAAACAGTCCCAGGGCAGGCACAGCACGGGTTAGATACAGAGTAAAGCTCCCTCTACACTGCCCTATCAAACACTCCCGGGGCAGGTACAGCACGGGTTAGACACAGGGCAGTGTAGAGGGAGCTTTACTCTGTGTCTAACCCGTGCTGTACCTGCCCTGGGAGTGTTTGATGGGACAGTGCAGAGGGAGCTTTACTCTGTATCTAACCCGTGCTGTACCTGCCTGGGAGTGTTTGATAGGGCAGTGTAGAGGGAGCTTTACTCTATCAAACACTCCCAGGCAGGTACAGCACGGGTTAGATACAGAGTAAAGCTCCCTCTGCACTGTCCTATCAAACACTCCCAGGGCAGGTACAGCATGGGTTAGATACAGAGTAATGCTCCCTCTACACTGTCCCATCAAACACTCCCAGGGAAGGTACAGCACGGGTTAGATACAGAGTAAAGCTCCCTCTACACTGTCCCATCAAACACTCCCAGGGCAGGTACAGCACGGGTTAGATACAGAGTAAAGCACCCTCTACACTGTCCCATCAAACACTCCCAGGACAGGTACAGCACGGGTTAGATACAGAGTAAAGCTCCCTCTACACTGTCCCATCAAACACTCCCAGGGCAGGTAGAACACGGGTTAGATACAGAGTAAAGCTCCCTCTACACTGTCCCATCAAACAGTCCCAGGGCAGGTACAGCACGGGTTAGAGACAGAGTAATGCTCCCTCTACACTGTCCCATCAAACACTCCCAGGGCAGGTGCAGCACGGGTTAGATACAGAGTAAAGCTCTCTCCACACTGTCCCATCAAACACTCCCAGGACAGGTACAGCACGGGTTAGATACAGAGTAAAGCTCCCTCTACACTGTCCCATCAAACACTCCCAGGGCAGGTACAGCACGGGTTACATACAGAGTAAAGCTCCCTCTACACTGTCCCACCAAACACTCCCAGGGCAGGTACAGCACGGGTTACATACAGAGTAAAGCTCCCTCTACACTGTCCCATCAAACACTCCCAGGGCAGGTACAGCACGGGTTAGATACAGAGTAAAGCTCCCTCTACACTGTCCCATCAAACACTCCCAGGGCAGGTACAGCACGGGTTAGATACAGAATAAAACTCCCTCTTCACTGTCCCATCAAACACTCCCAGGGCAGGTACAGCACGGGTTAGACACAGAGTAAAGCTCCCTCTACACTGTCCCATCAAACACTCCCAGGGCAGGTACAGCACGGGTTAGATACAGAGTAAAGGTCCCTCTACACTGTCCCATCAAACACTCCCAGGGCAGGTACAGCACGGGTTAGATACCGAGTAAAGCTCCCTCTGCACTGTCCCATCAAACACTCCCAGGTCAGATACAGCACGGGTTAGATACAGAGTAAAGATCACTCTACACTGTCGCATCCAACACTCCAGGGGCACAGCACGGGTTAGATACAGAGTAAAGCTCCCTCTACACTGTCCCATCACAAACTCCCAGGGCTAGTACAGCACACTGTTAGAAACAGATTAAATGTCCCACTGCACTATCCCATCAAATACTCCAAGGGCAGGCACAGCATGGGGTTAGATAAAGAGTAAAGCTCCCGCTACACTGTCCCATTAAACACTCCCAGGGCAGGTACAGCACGAGTTAGATACAGAGTAAAGCTCCCTCTACACTGTCCCATCAAACAATCCGAGGACAGGTACAGCACGGGTTAGATACAGAGTGTAGCTCCCTCCGAGGAGCTATCCTCTGTATCTAACCCGTGCTGTACCTGTCCTCGGATTGTTTGATGGGACATGGTAGAGTACCTTGTTCTGTACCTGTCCTCGGATTAAAAGGCCGATTTTAATAGGATAAGGCAGGATCTGGCCAAAATGGACTGGGATGAGCTACCTGTAGGAAAATCCGCATCGGAGCAATCGGAGGCTTTCAGAATGGAGATTGAGATCATACAATGGCAACATGTTCCCGTAAAGGTCAAGGGTGGTTCCAAAAACCACAGGGAACCTTGGATGTCAGGGGATATACGAGAATGGATTAGGAAAAAAAGGAGGGCTTTTGCTAGATACAAAAGGCTAAAGACGGAGGAAGCCCTAGAGGAGTACAAAAAGTGCAGGGGGATACTTAAAAAAGAAATTAGGAGATCAAGGAGGGGCCATGAAATAACACTGGCGAGCAAAATAAAGGAAAATCCTAAGATGTTTTATAAGTATATTAAGGGTAAGAGGATAACTAGGGAAAAAATAGGGCCCATTAGGGACAAAAGTGGCAATGTGTGTGTGGAGCCGGAAGATGTAGGAGGGGTTCTAAATGAATTTTTGCATCTGTTTTCACTATGGAGAAGGACGATGTAGACATAGAAATAGGGCGGGGGGGCTGTGATATGCTCGAACATATTAACATCGAGAGGGAGGAGGTATTGGCGGTTTTAGCTGGCCTAAAAATGGATAAATCCCCATGCCCGGATGAAATGTATCCCAGGCTGCTGTGTGAGGCAAAGGAGGAGATTGCGGGGGCTCTAACACATATATTCAGGACCTCTCTGGCCACAGGGGATGTGCCAGAGGACTGGAGAACCGCTAATGTAGTACCATTATTCAAGAAGGGTAGTAGGGAAAAACCGGGGAGCTACAGGCCAGTGAGCCTAACATCAGTGGTAGGAAAATTATTGGAAAAAATTCTGAGGGACAAAATTTGTCTCCACTTGGAGAGGCAAGGATTAATCAGGGATAGTCAACATGGCTTTGTCAAGGGAAGATCATGTCTGACTAATTTGATTGAATTTTTTGAGGGGGTGACTAGGTGTGTGGATGAGGGTAACGCAGTGGATGTGGTATACATGGATTTCAGTAAGGCCTTCGACAAAGTCCCGCACAGGAGACTGGTCAAGAAGGTAAGAGCCCATGGAATCCAGGGTGCCTTGGCACATTGGATACAAAACTGGCTTAGTGGCAGAAGGCAGAGGGTGATGGTCGAAGGTTGTTTTTGTGACTGGAAGCCTGTGGCCAGTGGGGTACCACAGGGATCGGTGCTGGGTCCCTTGCTGTTTGTGGTCTACATTAATGACTTGGATATGAATGTAAAAGGTATGATCAGTAAGTTCGCGGATGATACAAAAATTGGTAGGGTGGTAAATAGCGAGGAGGGTAGCCTCAGTCTGCAGGACGATATAGATGGGTTGGTCAGATGTGCGGAACAGTGGCAGATGGAATTTAACCCGGAAAAGTGCGAGGTGATGCACTTTGGGGGGACTAACAAGGCAAGGGAATACACAATGAATGGAAAGACCCTAGGCAAGACGGAGGGTCAGAGGGATCTGGATGTGCAAGTACACAGATCCCTGAAGGCGGCGGAACAGGTGGATAAGGTGGTAAAAAAGGCATATGGGATACTTGCCTTCATTAGCCGAGGCATTGAATATAAGAGCAAGGAGGTTATGATGGAGCTGTATAAAACACTGGTTAGGCCACAGCTGGAATACTGTGTGCAGTTCTGGTCGCCACACTACAGGAAGGATGTGATCACGTTAGAGAGGGTGCAGAGGAGGTTCACCAGGATGTTACCAGGGCTGGAGCGCTTCAGCTATGAAGAGAGACTGGGCAGATTGGGTTTGTTTTCCTTGGAGCAGAGGAGGCTGAGGGGGGACATGATTGGGGTGTACAAAATTATGAGGGGCATAGATAGGATGGATGCTGAGGAGCTTTTTCCCTTAGTAGAGGGGTCAATAACTAGGGGGCATAGATTCAAGGTAAAGGGCGGGAGGTTTAGAGGGGATTTGAGAAAGAACTTTTTGACCCAGAGGGTGGTTGGAGTCTGGAACTCACTGCCTGAAAGGGTTGTGGAGGCAGGAACCCTCACAACATTTAAGAAGCATTTGGATGAGCACTTGAAATGCCATAGCATACAAGGCTACGGACCAAATGCTGGAATATGGGATTAGATTAGACAGGGCTTGATGGCCGGCGCAGACACGATGGGCCGAAGGGCCTCTATCCATGCTGTATAACTCTATGACTCTATGACTCTACACTATCCCATCAAACAC
This sequence comes from Somniosus microcephalus, assembly GCF_052327205.1. Lineage (NCBI taxonomy): Eukaryota > Metazoa > Chordata > Chondrichthyes > Squaliformes > Somniosidae > Somniosus > Somniosus microcephalus. Next base: position 33,079,227 of record NW_028225182.1, read on the forward strand.
TCCCAGGGCAGGTACAGCACGGGTTAGATACAGAGTAAAGCTCCCTCTACACTGTCCCATCAAACACTCCTGGGGCAGGTACAGCATGGGTTAGATACAGAGTAAAGCTCCCTCTACACTGTCCCATCAAACAATTTTTACAATTACAATTAAAATAGCTTTATTGGCATGATAAGTTACATCTTATGTTGCCAAAGCATCAAAATACATTTATGGTTTACCACATAAACGCAGTTCTATTCATACAGTGTATAAACAGGTATATCCCTGAGTGTATAAATATACATTCGCATTGTTTATATATATTCTTTTCTTGGTTTACTGGTTGGCTCTCTGTTCATGGCAAGCTGTAACATAGCGTGCCGCCAGTGTTATACAGCTTCTCTCCTCTCCCAGTAGGAATGGGAGTTTTTGGTTGTCATTCAGATTTCTGAAATCAGGGCATATTTGTGCGAATTTTTGGTAGAAATTCTCCCTGATGCCCTGATATTTTCCACAAGCTGTGAGGAAGTGCATCTCTGTCTCCACCACTCCCTGACTGCAGTGCGAGCATATCCTGTCCTCTCTTGGCAGCCTGGTCTGCCTGTGTCTGCCTTTTTCGATCGCTAGGCTATGTTCGCTAAGTCTGTACCTTGTCAAGGTTCTTCTCAGTTTGTTATCCTTTACCATGGTCAGGTAATCAGCTATGTTGTATTGTCTGTTTAGGGCCAAGTAGCAATTGAGTTTGCTTTGGGTTTTTGTTGTTTCTGCCCAATATGTCAGATATTTTTCCTTTTGCTTAGCGACGATTGTGTTGGGTCGAATTCTTTGTGTTACCCTGTCACTGTCCTGGGGCTGGTTATTGTTAGTATTGTTAGTAGTTACTTCACTGAGTCCCAGGACTAGTTGACTGAGGGTATTCTTCTTTATGGTCAGCTCTTGGCATTTCAGGGCGTCGTAGTGATAGCATTGGGGATTGCTCATTTGTAGGTGATTCCAAAATTTGGTGGCTCTTTTTTGGATAGTGATTATTAATGGATATTGGCCTAGTTCCGCCCTGCATGCATTGTTTACTGTTTTCCTTTGAGTCCGGAGGATACTTTTACAGAATTCTGCATGTAGGATCTCAATTGGGTGTTTGTCCCATTTTGCAAATTCTTGTTGAGTTAGCGGTCCCCATACCTCACTGCCATAGAGTGCAATTGGTTCAATTACTGATTTGAAAATTTTGAGCCAAATGCTAATTGGGATTTCTATTTGGATTGATTTTTTGATGGCATAGAAAGCCCTTCTTGCTTTCTCTTTCAGTTCATTCACAGCCAGTTTGAAGTTTCCCGTAGAACTGATTTTTAAGCCCAAGTATGTGTAGTTAGTGGTTTGTTCAATTTTGGTTGTTCCTACTGTGAAATTTATTTTGGGTCCCTGATGTTTGGATCTTTGCTGGAACACAAGGGCTTTGGTTTTTTGGGGATTTATTGTCAGGGCCCAAGTCTGGCAGTACGACTCCAGCAGGTCCAGGTTTTGCTGTAGCCCCTCTTTAGTAGGTGACAGCAGAACCAGGTCGTCTGCATAGAGGAGGAATTTAACCTTGGATTCATATAGGGTGAGGCCGGGTGCTGTAGATTGTTCAAGTAGTTTTGCCAATCCATTTATGTAAATATTAAAGAGTGTCGGTGAGATTGGCGAGCCCTGCGTCACCCCCTGCCCCTGTGGGAAGTATTTTGTTTGTTTGTCTCCAATTTTAACTGCACATTTGTTGTTTGTATACATTGATTTAATTACATCATATGTTTTCCCTCCTACCCCACTTTCGATAAGTTTCAGGAATAAACCGTCATGCCAGATGGAGTCGAAAGCCTTCTGGAAATCTACAAAGCATGCGTAGATTTTGCTTTTGTTATGGTGAACGTGTTTGTCAATTAGGGTCTGTAGGGTGAAGATATGATCGGATGTTCTATAGTTTGGCAGGAATCCAATTTGGCTTTTACTCAAGACATTGTGCTCCTCAAGGAAGTTTATAAGTCTTTTGTTTATGATGCTACAGAATACCTTCCCCAGGTTACAGTTTACACAGATGCCTCGATAGTTGTTTGGGTCGATTTTGTCCCCACTTTTGTATATGGGCGTTATGAGTCCTTTGTTCCAGATATCAGGGAAATAACCGACACTCAGAACCAAGTTGAAGAGTTTTAGGATAGCCAGTTTCATTTTGTTGTCTGTGTATTTAATCATCTCGTTTAGTATGCCGTCTGTCCCGCAGGCTTTTCCTGGTCGCAGGTCCTTGAGCTTTTCAAGAAGTTCTTTTTCTGTTATTATGGCGTCCAGCGGGTTTTGGTTATCTTTTATGGCCATTTCTAGCTTTTCCAGTTTTTTGCATATTTGGTGTTGCTCTGGTCTTAGTGTGTTTTTCTGGTATAATTTTTCAAAGTGGTTTACCCATGTGTCCCCATTTTGAATGGCCAAATCGTCGTGTTGTTTTTTGTGTAGTGTTTTCAAGTTTTCCCAGAAACAATTGGAATCTATGGATTCCTCCATGGAGCTGAGTGTATTCTTAATATATTGCTCTTTTTTGGTTCTGAGTGTGTTTCTGTATTGTGTTAGTGTCTGACAATAAGTAAGGCGTAGTTCCTCGTTTTCTGGATGTCTGTGTTTTTGGTTTGATATTTTTCTAAGTTTTTTCCTCATGTTATGGCAATCTCGGTCAAACCATTTTTCATAGTTTTTTGTTTTGGGTTTGTTCTTGCGAGCTTTCAAGTTTGCATTTGTTGCCAAATTATCAAAAATATTGTTTAGTTTACTAACTGCCCGGTTTACGTCTTCTTTATTGTGAGTGTATATGTTATCCAGAAAGGTGTCTAAGAGAGCTTGAGTTGATGCATTGCTAATTGTTTTCTGGTATTTTTCCGTGTCGTTTTTGGCCCATCTGTACGATTTTTTGGTGTTGTACAGTTTACTGGGTTGTGTTTCTATATTGTTTGTTTCTGTCTTTTTGAGGAACATAGTAATTTGACTGTGATCTGACAGTGTTGTTTGTGGTTTGACTGTGAATGCTCTGAAAGAGGATGGGTCTAAGTCTGTAATCATATAGTCTACTGTGCTGCAGCCAAGAGGTGAGCAATAGGTCGATCTTCCTAGGAGGTCTCCTATGAACCTACCATTGACAATGTACAGACCCAGGTTTCGACAGAGCTGTAGTAGCTGTTTTCCATTGGTATTTGACTGCTTGTCACAGTTATGCCTGTATGGAAGGGAAGGGATGTCAAAGTGGTTATTCCAAACACTACCAGGTCAGGTACAGCACGGGTTAGATACAGAGTAAAGATCGCTGTACACTGTCGCATCCAACACTCCCAGGGCAGGTACAGCACGGGTTAGACACAGAGTAAAGCTCCCTCTACCCTGCCCCATCAAACACTCCCGGGGCAGGTGCAGCACAGGTTAGATACAGAGTGAAGCTCCCTCTATCAAATCAAATCAAATCAAATCAAATCAACTTTAATTGTCATTGTTTGTGCACAAGTGCAGTACAACAAAATGTAGGCTTGCGGCTCCCGAGAGTGTACATTTGGATTAAGACATTTAAACATTCAACATACATTTGGCTTGTAATACATTAACATAAACATAACCATAATAAAGTGCATTGGCAGATGTGCAGGCTTTAGAGTTTATTTGTGGAGTTCAGTAGGATGACAGCCCTGGGAAAGAAGCTGTTCCTAAATCTGGTCGTTCGGGTGCGAAAGCATCTGTAGCGTCTCCCAGATGGCAGGAGGGCGAACAGACTGTGGCTGGGGTGGGTAGGGTCTTTGATGATGGACCGTGACCTCCGTAGACAGCGTTTCTGGTATATCTGCTCTATGGTCGGTAGCCGGGTGCCGGTAATGCGTTGGGCAGTTTTGACTACCCGCTGCAGGGCTTTCCGGTCATAGTAGCTACAGCTGCCATACCATACTGTGATACAGTTTGTCAGGATGCTCTCTATAGTGCAGCGGTAAAAGTTAGAGAGGATCAGGGGTGACAGGTTCATCCCTTCAGCCTCCTTAGGAAATATAGGTGCTGCTGGGCCTTCTTCACCAGAGAGGAGGTATTGAGGGACCAGGAGAGGTCGTCCGTGATGTGGACTCCGAGGAACTTAAAGCTGTCCACCCTTTCCACCACAGCCCCATGGATGTGGATGGGGGTGTGACTTCCGCATTTGGACTTCCTGAAGTCCACAATGATTTCTTTGGTTTTCTTGATGTTAAGGGTCAGGTTGTTATCGGCGCACCACTTCACGAGATGCTGGACCTCCTCCCTGTAGGCTGACTCATCATTGTTGGTGATCTGGCCTACTACCGTGGTGTCATCCGCAAACTTGATGATGGTGTTGGAACCATTAACAGCCACACAGTCGTGGGTGAAGAGGGAGTAGAGGAGGGGGCTCAGCACACATCCTTGTGGGGCCCCCGTGTTCAGGGTCGGGGCGGGGAGGTGTGGTTACCTCATTTGACAGACTGGGGTCTGTTTGTTAGGAAGTCCAGGGTCCAGTTGCAGAGGGAAGTGTTCAGGCCAAGAGTTTGGAGTTTGGTGGCCAGCTTGTTGGGGAGGATAGTGTTGAATGCTGAGCTGTAGTCTATGAACAGCATTCTGATGTAGGTCTCCTTACCATCTAAGTGATTCAGTGCCGAGTGTAGAGCAGTTGTGATTGCATCCTCCGTTGATCTGTTTGCACGATAGGCAAACTGGTGCTGGTCAAGAGAGGCGGGAACACTGGCTTTGATGTGAGCCAGGACCAGTCTCTCGAAACACTTCATTATGATGGGTGTGAGTGCGACAGGTCGATAGTCGTTCAGGCATGTCACAGCCGTTTGTTTTGGCACAGGAATAATGGTAGCGGTCTTGAAGCATGCAGGGACTACTGCCTGGGCCAATGACAGATTGAAGATGGCGGTGAAGACATCAGCCAGCTGATTAGCACATTCCTTGAGTACCCGTCCAGGGATGCTATCCGGTCCAGCAGCCTTTCGTGTGTTCACTCCGCGTAGAACACCCCTTACGTCGGAGGTCGACAGAGTGAGCACCTGGTCTTCCGGGGGTGGCAAGGCTTTGGTAGCCGGCTCCCTGTTGTCCCTGTCGAAGCGAGCATAGAAGTTGTTAAGCTCCTCCGGAAGGGAGGCATCGCTAACTGGGGGGCTGGTGTTTTTGCCCTTGTAGTCAGTGATGGACTGGATGCCTTGCCACATGCGCCGGGGGTCCGAGTTGTCCCATCAAACACTCCCGGGGCAGGTATAGCACAGGCTAGATACAGAGTAAAGCTCCCACTGCACTGTCCCATCAAACACGCCCAGGTCAGGTACAGCACGGGTTAGATACAAAGTAAAGCTCGCTCTGCACTGTCCATTCAAACACTCCCAGGGCAGGTACAGCACGGGTTAGATTCAGAGTAAAGCTCCCTCTACACTGTCCCATCAAACACTCCCAGGGCTAGTACAGCACAAGGTTAGATATAGAATAAATCTCCCACTGCACTATCCCATCAAACACCCCAAGGGCAGGCACAGCATGGGGTTAGATACAGATTAAATCTCCCACTGCACTATCCCACTAAACACTCCTAGGGCAGGCACAGCATGGGGTTAGATAAAGATAAAGCTCCCTGTACACTGTCCGATGAAACACTCCCAGGGCAGGTACAGCATGGGTTAGATACAGAGTAAAGCTCACTCTACACTGTCCCAGCAAACAGTCCCACGGCAGGTACAGCACGGGTTAGATACAGAGTAAAGCTCCCTCTACACTGACCCATCAAACACTCCTGGGGCAGGGACAGCATTGGATAGATACAGGGTAAATTTCCCTCTACACTGTCCCATCAAACACTCCCAGGGCAGGTAGAATATGGGTTAGAGACAGAGTAAAGCTCCCTCTACACTGTCCCATCAAACACCCCCAGGTCAGGTACAGCACGGGTTAGATAAAGAGTACAGATCACTCTACACTGTCGCATCCAACACTCTCAGGGTAGATACAGCACGGGTTAGATAAAGGGTAAAGTTCCCTCTGGACTGTCCCATGAAACACACCCAGGGCAGGTACAGCATGGGTTAGATACAGAGTAAAGCTCATTCTAACATGTCCCGTCAATCAATCCGAGGGCAGGTACAGCACGGGTTAGATACAGAGTATAGCTCCCTCTACACTGTCCCATCAAACTGTCCCAGAGCAGGTGCAGCACGTGTTAGACACAGAGTAAAGCTCCCTCTAAACTGTCCCATCAAACAGTCCGAGGGCAGGCACAGCACGGGTTAGTTACAGAGTAAAGCTCCCTCTACACTGCCTCATTAAACAGTCCCAGGGCAGGCACAGAACAGGGTTAGATAGAGAGTAAAGCTCGCTCTACACTGTCTCATGAAACACTCCCAGGTCAGGTACAGCACGGGTTAGATACAGAGAAATGCTCCCTCTACGCTGTCTCATCAAACACTCTCAGGGCAGATACAGCACGGGATTAGATACAGAGTAAAGACCCCGCTACACTGTCGCATCAAACATTCCCAGGGCAGGTACAGCACGGGTTAGATACAGAGTAAAGCTCCATCTACACTGTCCCATCAAACACTCCCAGGGCAGGTACAGCAAGCGTTAGATACAGAGTAAAGCTTCCTCTACACTGTCCCATCAAACACTCCCAGGTCAGGTACAGCAAGGGTTAGATACAGAGTAAAGCTCCCTCTACACTGTCCCATCAAACACTCCCAGGGCAGGTACAGCACAGGTTAGATACAGAGTAAAGCTCCCTCTACACTGTCCCATCAAACACTCCCAGGGCAGGTACAGCAACGGTTAGATACAGAGTAAACTCTCTCTACACTGTCCCATCAAACACTCCCAGGTCAGGTACAGCAAGGGTTAGATACAGAGCAAAGCTCCCTCTACACTGTCCCATCAAACACTCCCAGGTCAGGTACAGCAAGGGTTAGATACAGAGTAAAGCTCTCTCTAAACGGTCCCATCAAACAGTCCCAGGGCAGGCACACCACGGGTTAGATACAGAGTAAAGCTCCCTCTACACTGCCCCATCAAACACTCCCAGGCAGGTACAGCACGGGTTAGATACAGAGTAAAGCTCCCTCTACACTGTCCCATCAAACACTCCCAGGCAGGTACAGCACGGGTTAGATACAGAGTAAAGCTCCCTCTACACTGTCCCATCAAACACTCCCAGGGCAGGTACAGCACGGGTTAGATACAGCGTAAAACTCCCTCTACACTGTCCCATCAAACACTCCCAGGGCAGGAACAGCACGGGTTAGACACAGAGTAAAGCTCCCTCTACACTGTCCCATCAAACACTCCCAGGGCAGGTGCAGCACGGGTTAGATACAGAGTAAAGCTCCCTCTACACTGTCCCATCAAACACTCCCAGGGCAGGTACAGCACGGGTTACATACAGAGTAAAGCTCCCTCTACACTGTCCCATCAAACACTCCCAGGGCAGGTACAGCACGGGTTAGATACAGAGTAAAGCTCCCTCTACACTGTCCCATCAAACACTCCCAGGGCAGGTACAGCACGGGTTAGATACAGAGTAAAGCTCCCTCTACCAATATGTCGAGGAGCCGACTCGAGATCAGGCCATTTTAGACTGGGTATTGTGCAATGAGAAGGGACTTATCAGCAATCTTCTTGTACGAGGCCCCTTGGGTCAGAGCGATCATAATATGATCGAGCTCTCAGTCGAGATGGAGAGTGAGGAAATTGAATCAGAGACTAAGGTCCAGAACTTAAATAAAGGGAATTACGAGGGTATGAGACGGGAATTGGGTAAGATTGATTGGGTGGTGTTTCTGGGGGGATTGACAGTGGATAGACAATGGCAAGCATTCAAAGATAGAATGGAAGAATTCCAGAACATGTTTATACCGGTTTGGCATAAAAATAAACCTAAAAAGGTGACTCAACCGTGGATAACGAGGGAAATTAGGGACAGCATAAAATCAAAAAAAAGGGCATATCAACTGGCAAAAAAAAGCACCAGACCGGAAGATTGGGGGCAGTACAGGATACAGCAAAAGAGGACAAAGGGATTAATCAGGAAGGGGAAAATAGAATACGAAAGTAAACTTGCAGCAAACATAAAGACAGACTGCAAAAGCTTTTATCGGTATATCAGGAGGAAAAGACTGGTAAAATCCCAAGTCGGTCCCTTGCAGTCCGATTCGGGAGAATATATAATGGAGAATAAGGAAATGGCAGACCAATTAAACTCATACTTTGGTTCTGTATTCACAAAGGAGGACACAAATAACCTCCCAGGAATATCGGCAAACATAGGGACTAATGAGAGGGAGGAGCTGACAGAAATTAGTATCTCTAGGGATATGGTGTTGGGTAAGTTGAGGGGACTGAAGGCCGACAAATCCCCAGGGCCTGATAAACTACATCCTAGGGTACTTAAGGAGGTGGCCCTGGAGATAGCAGATGCTCTAAGGATCATCTTCCGGAACTCCATTGACTCGGGAACAGTACCCGTGGATTGGAGGCTAGCTAATGTTACCCCAATATTTAAAAAGGGGGGTAGAGAGAAAGCAGGGAATTATAGACCAGTAAGCCTTACATCGGTTGTGGGCAAAATGCTAGAGTCCATTATTAAGGATAAAATAGCGGAGCACTTGACAAATGGGGAAAGGATCGGACAGAGTCAACATGGATTTACAAAGGGTAAATCGTGTTTGACTAATCTGCTGGAATTTTTTGAGGAGGTAACTGGTAGAATAGATGGGGGAGAGCCAGTGGATGTGGTGTACCTTGACTTCCAGAAAGCCTTCGATAAGGTTCCACACAAAAGATTATCATGCAAAATTAAGGCTCATGGGATTGGGGGCAAAGTATTAACGTGGATAGAGAACTGGCTGGCGGATAGAAAACAGAGAGTTGGAATAAACGGCTCGTTTTCGGAGTGGCAGGCAGTGACCAGCGGGGTGCCGCAAGGATCTGTCCTGGGACCCCAGCTGTTCACAATATATATAAATGATCTGGATCAGGGAATTGGATGCAATATTTCCAAATTCGCTGACGACACTAAACTAGGAGGAGGGGTGGGCTCTGATGAGGATGTCAGGAGGCTACAGTGTGATTTGGACAGGTTGGGGGAATGGGCGGATACGTGGCAGATGCACTATAATGTGGATAAATGCGAGGTTATCCACTTTGGGGGTAAAAACAGGAGGGTAGATTATTATCTAAATGGCAATAGATTGGGAGATGGGGAAGTGCAGAGGGACCTGGGTGTTCTTGTGCACCAGTCACTGAAGGAGAGCATGCAGGTGCAACAGGCGATTAAGAAGGCAAATGGTATGTTGGCCTTCATATCAAGGGGGTTCGAGTATAGGAATAGGGATACCTTACTACAGCTGTACAAGGTGCTGGTGAGACCGCATCTGGAGTATTGTGTACAGTTTTGGTCGCCCCATCTGCGGAAGGATGTTCTTGCCATGGAAAGAGTGCAACGGCGATTCACCAGGCTGATACCTGGAATGGCGGGAATGACCTACGAAGAGAGATTAAATAGTTTGGGCTTGTACTCACTGGAGTTTAGAAGATTGAGAGGGGATCTCATCGAAACATATAAAATTATGGCAGGCCTGGACAGGCTGAATTCAGAGAGAATGTTTCCAATGGCCGGGGAGCACAGAACCAGGGGCCACAGTCTAAAAATAGCGGGCAAATCATTTAAAACAGAGATGAGGAAGAATTTCTTCACTCAAAGAGTGGTGAGCCTGTGGAATTCCCTGCCACAGAGGGCTGTGAAGGCTAATTCAATAAATATTTTCAAGAGAGAATTGGATATATTTCTGAAGGCTAAGGGGATTAAGGGTTACGGAGAAAAGGCGGGGACGGGGTACTGAACTGGTAAGATCAGCTATGATCTCAGACGAAGATCAGCCATGATCTCATTGAATGGCGGAGCAGGCTCGAAGGGCCGAATGGCCTACTCCTGTTCCTATCTCTATGTATCTACACTGTCCCATCAAACACTCCCAGGGCAGGTACAGCACGGGTTAGATACAGAGTAAAACTCCCTCTACACTGTCCCATCAAACACTCCCAGGGCAGGTACAGCACGGGTTAGACGCAGAGTAAAGCTCCCTCTACACTGTCCCATCAAACACTCCCAGGGCAGGTACAGCACGGGTTAGATACAGAGTAAAGCTCCCTCTACACTGTCCCATCAAACACTCCCAGGGCAGGTGCAGCACGCGTTGGAAACAGAGTAAAGCTCCCTCTACACAGTCCCATCAAACACTCCCAGGGCAGGTACAGCACGGGTTAGATACAGAGTAAAGCTCCCTCTACACTGTCCCATCAAACACTCCCAGGTCAGATACAGCACGGGTTAGATACAGAGTAAAGATCACTCTACACTGTCGCATCCAACACTCCAGGGGCACAGCACGGGTTAGATACAGAGTAAAGCTCCCTCTACACTGTCCCATCACAAACTCCCAGGGCTAGTACAGCACACTGTTAGAAACAGATTAAATGTCCCACTGCACTATCCCATCAAATACTCCAAGGGCAGGCACAGCATGGGGTTAGATAAAGAGTAATGCTCCCTCTACACTGTCCCATTAAACACTCCCAGGGCAGGTACAGCACGAGTTAGATACAGAGTAAAGCTCCCTCTACACTGTCCCATCAAACACTCCCAGGGCATGTACAGCACGGGTTAGATACAGAGGATAGCTCCCTCCGAGGAGCTATCCTCTGTATCTAACCCGTGCTGTACCTGTCCTCGGATTGTTTGATGGGACATGGTAGAGTACCTTGTCCTGTACCTGTCCTCGGATTAAAAGGCTGATTTTAATAGGATAAGGCAGGATCTGGCCAAAATGGACTGGGATCAGCTACTTGTAGGAAAATCCGCATCGGAGCAATGGGAGGCTTTCAGAAGGGAGATTGAGATCATACAATGGCAACATGTTCCCGTAAATTTCAAGGGTGGTTCCAAAAACCACAGGGAACCTTGGATGTCAGGGGATATACGAGAATGGATTAGGAAAAAAAGGAGGGCTTTTGCTAGATACAAAAGGCTAAAGACGGAGGAAGCCCTAGAGGAGTACAAAAAGTGCAGGGGGATACTTAAAAAAGAAATTAGGAGATCAAGGAGGGGCCATGAAATAACACTGGCGAGCAAAATAAAGGAAAATCCTAAGATGTTTTATAAGTATATTAAGGGTAAGAGGATAACTAGGGAAAAAATAGGGCCCATTAGGGACAAAAGTGGCAATCTGTGTGTGGAGCCGGAAGATGTAGGAGGGGTTCTAAATGAACTTTTTGCATCTGTTTTCACTATGGAGAAGGACGATGTAGACATAGAAATAGGGCGGGGGGGCTGTGATATGCTCGAACATATTAACATCGAAAGGGAGGAGGTATTGGCGGTTTTAGCTGGCCTAAAAATGGATAAATCCCCAGGCCCGGATGAAATGTATCCCAGGCTGCTGTGTGAGGCAAAGGAAGAGATTGCGGGGGCTCTAACACATATATTCAGGACCTCTCTGGCCACAGGGGATGTGCCAGAGGACTGGAGAACCGCTAATGTAGTACCATTATTCAAGAAGGGTAGTAGGGAAAAACCGGGGAACTACAGGCCAGTGAGCCTAACATCAGTGGTAGGAAAATTATTGGAAAAAATTCTGAGGGACAAAATTTGTCTCCACTTGGAGAGGCAAGGATTAATCAGGGATAGTCAACATGGCTTTGTCAAGGGAAGATCATGTCTGACTAATTTGATTGAATTTTTTGAGGGGGTGACTAGGTGTGTGGATGAGGGTAACGCAGTGGATGTGGTATACATGGATTTCAGTAAGGCCTTCGATAAAGTCCCGCACAGGAGACTGGTCAAGAAGGTAAGAGCCCATGGAATCCAGGGTGCCTTGGCACATTGGATACAAAACTGGCTTAGTGGCAGAAGGCAGAGGGTGATGGTCGAAGGTTGTTTTTGTGACTGGAAGCCTGTGGCCAGTGGGGTACCACAGGGATCGGTGCTGGGTCCCTTGCTGTTTGTGGTCTACATTAATGACTTGGATATGAATGTAAAAGGTATGATCAGTAAGTTCGCGGATGATACAAAAATTGGTAGGGTGGTAAATAGCGAGGAGGGTAGCCTCAGTCTGCAGGACGATATAGATGGGTTGGTCAGATGTGCGGAACAGTGGCAGATGGAATTTAACCCGGAAAAGTGCGAGGTGATGCACTTTGGGGGGACTAACAAGGCAAGGGAATACACAATGAATGGAAAGACCCTAGGCAAGACGGAGGGTCAGAGGGATCTGGATGTGCAAGTACACAGATCCCTGAAGGCGGCGGAACAGGTGGATAAGGTGGTAAAAAAGGCATATGGGATACTTGCCTTCATTAGCCGAGGCATTGAATATAAGAGCAAGGAGGTTATGATGGAGCTGTATAAAACACTGGTTAGGCCACAGCTGGAATACTGTGTGCAGTTCTGGTCGCCACACTACAGGAAGGATGTGATCGCGTTAGAGAGGGTGCAGAGGAGGTTCACCAGGATGTTACCAGGGCTGGAGCGCTTCAGCTATGAAGAGAGACTGGGCAGATTGGGTTTGTTTTCCTTGGAGCAGAGGAGGCTGAGGGGGGACATGATTGAGGTGTACAAAATTATGAGGGGCATAGATAGGATGGATGCTGAGGAGCTTTTTCCCTTAGTAGAGGGGTCAATAACTAGGGGGCATAGATTCAAGGTAAAGGGCGGGAGGTTTAGAGGGGATTTGAGAAAGAACTTTTTGACCCAGAGGGTGGTTGGAGTCTGGAACTCACTGCCTGAAAGGGTTGTGGAGGCAGGAACCCTCACAACATTTAAGAAGCATTTGGATGAGCACTTGAAATGCCATAGCATACAAGGCTACGGACCAAATGCTGGAATATGGGATTAGATTAGACAGGGCTTGATGGCCGGCGCGGACACGATGGGCCGAAGGGCCTCTATCCGTGCTGTATAACTCTATGACTCTATGACTCTACACTATCCCATCAAACACTCCCAGGGCAGGTACAGCACGGGTTAGATACAGAGTAAAGCTCCCTCTACACTGTCCCATCAAACACTCCCGGGGCAGGTACAGCATGGGTTAGATACAGAGTAAAGCTCCCTCTACACTGTCCCATCAAACACTACCAGGTCAGGTACAGCACGGGTTAGATACAGAGTAAAGATCGCTGTACACTGTCGCATCCAACACTCCCAGGGCAGGTACAGCACGGGTTAGACACAGAGTAAAGCTCCCTCTACCCTGCCCCATCAAACACTCCCGGGGCAGGTGCAGCACAGGTTAGATACAGAGTGAAGCTCCCTCTATCAAATCAAATCAAATCAACTTTAATTGTCATTGTTAGTGCACAAGTGCAGTACAACGAAATGTAGGCTTGCGGCTCCCGAGAGTGTACATTTGGATTAAGACATTTAAACATTCAACATACATTTGGCTTGTAATACATTAACATAAACATAACCATAATAAAGTGCATTGGCAGATGTGCAGGCTTTAGAGTTTATTTGTGGAGTTCAGTAGGATGACAGCCCTGGGAAAGAAGCTGTTCCTAAATCTGGTCGTACGGGTGCGAATGCATCTGTAGCGTCTCCCAGATGGCAGGAGGGCGAACAGACTGTGGCTGGGGTGGGTAGGGTCTTTGATGATGGACCATGACCTCCGTAGACAGCGTTTCTGGTATATGTGCTCTATGGTCGGTAGCCGGGTGCCGGTAATGCGTTGGGCAGTTTTGACTACTCGCTGCAGGGCTTTCCGGTCATAGTAGCTACAGCTGCCATACCATACTGTGATACAGTTTGTCAGGATGCTCTCTATAGTGCAGCGGTAGAAGTTAGAGAGGATCAGGGGTGACAGATTACATCCCTTCAGCCTCCTTAGGAAATATAGGTGCTGCTGGGCCTTCTTCACCAGAGAGGAGGTGTTGAGGGACCAGGAGAGGTCTTCCGTGATGTGGACTCCGAGGAACTTAAAGCTGTCCACCCTTTCCACCACAGCCCCATTGATGTGGATGGGGGTGTGACTTCCGCATTTGGACTTCCTGAAGTCCGCAATGATTTCTTTGGTTTTCTTGATGTTAAGGGTCAGGTTGTTATCGGCGCACCACTTCACGAGATGCTGGACCTCCTCCCTGTAGGCTGACTCATCATTGTTGGTGATCTGGCCTACTACCGTGGTATCATCCGCAAACTTGATGATGGTGTTGGAACCATTAACAGCCACACAGTCGTGGGTGAAGAGGGAGTAGAGGAGGGGGCTCAGCACACATCCTTGTGGGGCCCCCGTGTTCAGGGTCGGGGCGGGGAGGTGTGGTTACCTAATTTGACAGACTGGGGTCTGTTTGTTAGGAAGTCCAGGGTCCAATTGCAGAGGGAAGTGTTCAGGCCAAGAGTTTGGAGTTTGGTGGCCAGCTTGTTGGGGACGATAGTGTTGAATGCTGAGCTGTAGTCTATGAACAGCATTCTGATGTAGGTCTCCTTACCATCTAAGTGATTCAGTGCCGAGTCTAGAGCAGTTGTGATTGCATCCTCCGTTGACCTGTTTGCACGATAGGCAAACTGGTGTTGGTCAAGAGAGGCGGGAACACTGGCTTTGATGTGGGCTAAGACCAGTCTCTCGAAACACTTCATTATGATGGGTGTGAGTGCGACAGGTCGATAGTCGTTCAGGCATGTCACAGCCGTTTGTTTTGGCACAGGAATAATGGTAGTGGTCTTGAAGCATGTAGGGACTACTGCCTGGGCAAATGACAGATTGAAGATGGCGGTGAAGACATCAGCCAGCTGATTAGCACATTCCTTGAGTACCCGTCCAGGGATGCTATCCGGTCCAGCAGCCTTTCGTGTGTTCACTCCGCGTAGAACACCCCTTACGTCGGAGGTCGACAGAGTGAGCACCTGGTCTTCCGGGGGTGGCAAGGCTTTGGTAGCCGGCTCCCTGTTGTCCCTGTCGAAGCGAGCATAGAAGTTGTTAAGCTCCTCCGGAAGGGAGGTATCGCTAACTGGGGGGCTGGTGTTTTTGCCCTTGTAGTCAGTGATGGACTGGATGCCTTGCCACATGCGCCGGGGGTCCGAGTTGTCCCATCAAACACTCCCGGGGCAGGTATAGCACGGGTTAGATACAGAGTAAAGCTCCCTCTACACAGTCCCATCAAACACTCCCGGGGCAGGTGCAGCACAGGTTAGACACAGAGTAAAGCTCCATCTCCACAGTCCCATCAAACACTCCCGGGGCAGGTACAGCACAGGTTAGATACAGAGTAAAGCTCCCACTGCACTGTCCCATCAAACACGCCCAGGTCAGGTACAGCATGGGTTAGATACAAAGTAAAGCTCGCTCTGCACTGTCCATTCAAATACTCCCAGGGCAGGTACAGCACGGGTTATATTCAGAGTAAAGCTCCCTCTACACTGTCCCATCAAACACTCCCAGGGCTAGTACAGCACAAGGTTAGATATAGATTAAATCTCCCACTGCACTATCCCATCAAACACCCCAAGGGCAGGCACAGCAAGGGGTTAGATACAGATTAAATCTCCCACTGCACTATCCCACTAAACACTCCTAGGGCAGGCACAGCATGGGGTTAGATAAAGATAAAGCTCCCTGTACACTGTCCGATGAAACACTCCCAGGGCAGGTACAGCATGGGTTAGATACAGAGTAAAGCTCACTCTACACTGTCCCAGCAAACAGTCCCACGGCAGGTACAGCACGGGTTAGATAAAGAGTAAAGCTCCCTCTACACTGTCCCATCAAACACTCCTGGGGCAGGTACAGCATTGGATAGATACAGGGTAAATTTCCCTCTACACTGTCCCATCAAACACTCCCAGGGCAGGTAGAATATGGGTTAGAGACAGAGTAAAGCTCCCTCTACACTGTCCCATCAAACACCCCCAGGTCAGGTACAGCACGGGTTAGATAAAGAGTAAAGATCACTCTACACTGTCGCATCCAACACTCTCAGGGTAGATACAGCATGGGTTAGATAAAGGGTAAAGTTCCCTCTGGACTGTCCCATGAAACACACCCAGGGCAGGTACAGCATGGGTTAGATACAGAGTAAAGCTCATTCTAACATGTCCCATCAATCAATCCGAGGGCAGGTACAGCACGGGTTAGATACAGAGTATAGCTCCCTCTACACTGTCCCATCAAACTGTCCCGGAGCAGGTACAGCACGTGTTAGACACAGAGTAAAGCTCCCTCTAAACTGTCCCATCAAACAGTCCCAGGGCAGGCACAGCACGGGTTAGTTACAGAGTAAAGCTCCCTCTACACTGTCTCATGAAACACTCCCAGGTCAGGTACAGCACGGGTTAGATACAGAGTAATGCTCCCTCTACGCTGTCTCATCAAACACTCTCAGGGCAGATACAGCACGGGATTAGATACAGAGTAAAGACCCCGCTACACTGTCGCATCAAACATTCCCAGGGCAGGTACAGCACGGGTTAGATACAGAGTAAAGCTCCCTCTACACTGTCCCATCAAACACTCCCAGGGCAGGTACAGCACGGGTTAGATACAGAGTAAAGCTCCCTCTACACTGTCTCATTAAACAGTCCCAGGGCAGGCACAGAACGGGGTTACATAGAGAGTAAAGCTCCCTCTACACTGTCTCATTAAACAGTCCCAGGGCAGGCACAGAACGGGGTTACATAGAGAGTAAAGCTCCCTCTACAGTACCCCATCAAACACTTCCAGGGCAAGTACACCAAGGGTTAGGTAAAGCGTAAAGCTCTCTCTACACTGCCCCATCAAACACTCCTAGGGCTGGTACAGCACGGGTTGGATACAGAGTAATGCTCCCTCTACGCTGTCTCATCAAACACTCTCAGGGCAGATACAGCACGGGATTAGATACAGAGTAAAGACCCCGCTACACTGTCGCATCAAACATTCCCAGGGCAGGTACAGCACGGGTTAGATACAGAGTAAAGCTCCCTCTACACTGTCCCATCAAACACTCCCAGGGCAGGTACAGCATGGGTTAGATACAGAGTAAAGCTCCCTCTACACTGTCCCATCAAACACTCTCAGGGCAGGTACAGAACGGGGTTACATAGAGATTAAAGCTCCCTCTACACTGTCTCATTAAACAGTCCCAGGGCAGGCACAGAACGGGGTTACATAGAGAGTAAAGCTCCCTCTACAGTACCCCATCAAACACTTCCAGGGCAAGTACACCAAGGGTTAGGTAAAGCGTAAAGCTCTCTCTACACTGCCCCATCAAACACTCCCAGGGCTGGTACAGCACGGGTTGGATACAGAGTAATGCTCCCTCTACACTGCCCCAACAAAGAGTCCCAGGGCAGGCACAACTAGGGTTAGATACAGAAAAAAGCTCCCTCTACACAGTCCCATCAAACACTCCCAGGGCAGGTACAGCACGGGTTAGATACAGAGTAAAGCTCCGTCTACACTGTCCCATCAAACACTCCCAGGGCAGGTACAGCATGGGTTAGATACAGAGTAAAGCTCCCTCTACACTGTCCCATCAAACACTCCCAGGGCAGGTACACCACGGGTTAGATACAGAGTAAATGTCCCTCTATACTGTCCCATCAAACACTCCCAGGGCAGGTACACCACGAGGTTAGATACAGAGTAAATGTCCCTCTATACTGTCCCATCAGACACTCCCAGGGCAGGTACAGCACGTGTTAGATACAGAGTAAAGCTCCCTCTACACTGACCCATCAAACATTCCAGGGCAGGTACAGCACGGGTTAGATACAGAGTAAAACCCCCTCTACACTGTCCCATCAAACACTCCCAGGGCAGGTACAGCTGGGTTAGATACAGAGTAAAGCTCCCTCTACACTGTCCCATCAAATACTCCCAGGGCAGGTACAGCACGGGTTAGATACAGAGTAAAGCTCCCTCTACACTGTCCCATCAAATACTCCCAGGGCAGGTACAGCACGGGTTAGATACAGAGTAAAGCTCCCTCTACACTGTCCCATCAAATACTCCCAGGGCAGGTACAGCACGGGTTAGATACAGAGTAAAGCTCCCTCTACACTGTCCCATCAAACACTCCCAGGGCAGGTACAGCACGGGTTAGGTACAGAGTAAAACTGAGTTTTGAAGCGAAGTTGCAAAATGGCCAGAAGTGCCCTCACTTCGGTGCCAGTGGCAGATGTTGCCCACATATGAGTGTGAATGCCAATTTATGGCACCTATTCATTGAGACTGCAGCACCTCCACTGGCGGGCGGGCGTAAGTACAGCGTGACAATTTACATAGAAAGTTGGCATTATAAATGTGGACACAGGTGTTTATAGTGACAATATGAAAATAAGGACTGAATATATGAGTTTATAATAAGGGTTGGCTGACCTTTGTCCTCCATGGTCTAATAACCTTTGCCCCCTAACCCTGCTTCACCTGTAGACTACTCTCGAGCTTAATTCCCTATGCGCATTGCCACAGGAGGTCAGCTGGTGCTAAATTAAATTTTCCGTCCGCATCGCTCACTCCGCATTTGGGTGTCACTGTTCCATGCAGCTGTGCAGTCCCACCACTAGATGGTGCTTTCTAAGTGCAGAAGATCAGAGGGACCTTGGAGTGTCGGTCCGCAGATCCCTGAAGGTAGCAGGACAGGTAGATAAGGTGGTTAAGAAGACATACGGGATACTTGCCTTTATTAGCCGTGGCATAGAATATAAGAGCAGGGAGGTTATGTTTGAACTGGATAAATCACGAGTTAGGCCAAGGCTAGTGTACAGTTCTGGTCACCACATTACTGGAAAGATGTGATTGCACTCGAGAGGAGATTTCACAGAATCACAGAAACCCCACAGTGCAGATAGAGGCCATTTCGGCCCATCGAGCCTGCACCGACACATATCCCACCCGATCCCCGTAACCCCTACACCAACACATATCCCACCCTATCCCCGTAACCCCACGCATTTAATCCCCCTAACACTAAGGGTCAATTTATCATAGCCAATCAACCTAACCCGCACATCTTTGGACTGTGGGAGGAAACCGGAGCACCCGGAGAAAACCCACGCAAACACGGGGAGAATGTGCAAACTCCACACAAACAGTCGCCCGAGGCTGGATTCGAACCCGGGTCTCTGGCGCTGTGAGGCAACAGTGCTAACCACTATGCCAGGACTGGAGAATTTTAGCTATGAGGAAAGTTTGGAGAGGCTGGGGTTGTTTTCCTTGGAATAGAGGAGGCTGAGGGGAGACCTTATTGAGGTTTATAAAATTATGAGGGGTGCCTAGATAGAGTGCATAGGGAGGACCTATTAAAGCAGAGAGCTCAATAACCAGGGAGCATAGATTTAAAGTAATTGGTCGGAGATTTAGAGGGGATTTGAGGGGAACTTTTTTCCCCCAGAGGGTGGTGGAGCTCTGGAACTCACTGCCTGAAAGGGTGGTAGAGGCAGAAACCCTCATCGCATTTTTGAAAAGTACTTGGATATGCGCTTGTAGTGCTGTAACCTGCAGGGCTACGGACCAAGAGCTGGAAAAGTGGGATTAGGCTGGATAGCTCTTTGTCGGCCGGCAGAGACACGATGGGCCGAACGGCCTCCTTCTGTACCATTTCTATGGTTCTGTGATCGCTACGGTCCCTGAGATCCTACGACTACGGCAAAAAAAATCCACTCCATCCTGCCGTTCTGTGAGCAATGCCACGGAGCCGTCCACCGGTCAATTAGTTAGAATTAAAGGCAAACGGTGCCTCCCCCGCCCCCACCTTCGCGGATTATATTCCTCACACCCCCCTCCCCTCCCCCCGCCATGCCATGTGGCACCACCCAGTCTGTCCCTTGCGATAATCCTGCCCGTTGCTCCCGGTTCGCTCCCTGAAGGCGCCGACTCCCGCCAAGGTGCTGCTGGGGTGCCAGCAATCCTCACCCAAGTGGCCGCTCCCCACCGCTGAGCCGAGAGGGTGCACTATCCGACCACGGTGGGCGTCGCCACCCATCCCTGCTCTTATCCGAGGCATTACGCACACACATTTCCAACATGGAACAGCTGACAAGATAAAATTACGTCGAATTTTACAGCGCAGACACAGGCCATTCGGCCCATCAGGTCCGTGCCAGTGTTTATGCTCCACACGAGCCTCCTCCCACCCCTCTTTATCTCACCCTCTCAGCATCTCATTCTATTCCTTTCTCCCTCGTGTGTTTATCCAGCTTCCCCTTAAATGCATCCTTGCTATTCGCCTCAACCACTCCCTGTGGTAGCGAGTTCCACATTCTCACCCCTCTCACCATGGTGACCGGGAGCGGTACGCCTGGCCGACCGGCCCCCTCATTCACATACCCGATCGCTGCCATGGCAACCGCATGCCGGGAATGGGGCCTGGGGATTTCCGCAGCTGACAGTGCCGTCAGCCACTGAGCAGAGGACGGGCCGGAGTTCCCGGAATGACTGGTCTGAAAAAAGGCCACCTCAGCCCCTGGCGCTGGCCAACATTTAATCAGCGCCAGGGATTACTCCATGACTTTGCCCTGACTGTGCGTCAACCGTGGCTGGCTGGGTCGCACTCTCTCGCCTCCGAGTCAGAAACTGGTGGGTTCAAGACCCCCACTCCAGAGACTTGAGCACAAAATCCAGGCTGACTCTCCCGGTGCCAGAGCTGAGGGAGTGCCGCACTGTCGGAGGTGCCGTCTTTCGGATGAGACGTTAAACCGAGGCCTCGTCTGTGCTCTCGGGATCCCACAGCCACTATTGGAAGAAGAGCAGGGGGGAGTCCTCCCCCCGCACCGGTGTCCTGGGGCCAATATTTATCCCTCAATCAACAGAACAAAAACAGATTATCTGGTCACGATCACATTATCTGTTAGTGGGAGCTTGCTGTACACAAAATTACGACAGTTACGACACATCAAAAGTACTTAATTGGCTGTAAAGCCCTTTGGAATGTAATGAGGTGCTGAAAGGAACAGTTCCAAATGCTAGACTTTATTTCTTTCTTTCATTCATAAATTCACAAAATACAAAATATTCGATTCGTGATGACTGAACTGATTAGCCTGCACCATCGCTACTCAATCAGAGGCTGCTCCTTTAAGTCACCTCAGTGATTCCCGCCCCTCTGTTATGGGCACTCATTGTTTCCAAACAAAACAGTGAACTTTCACCTTCGAGGGCATGGTTCAAATGACCCAACGCGGATCAAAGTTCGGACTGTCCCTAAGCGCCTCCTGCCTGCATTGATGTGCATGATGAATTCTGCTGACCTAATCCGAGAACTGAGTGTCCCAGCACTGACTGTGTGTGTGTGTAACAGGACTGTGTGTCCCAGCACTGACTGATGTGCCTCAATAATTCCGAGACTCAATGTTAGCGAACCAAAACAAGGCTTTTATTAACTTAGAAAGTAACACGTAAGAGAGAGAGGTATCTTCCTTTTGGAGACTGAGGCCAGACTGAGCTAGCTTACAAAAGGGGCCAGGTATGGGCGGAGCCCTGCACACAGCACATTCCAGCACATTCCAATAAACAATACAATGAGGACTGGGGGAAGGGAGATGACACTGAAACCGACCACAGTCACAGGCAGTGATGAATGGAATATTTCATCACATTCACCCCTTCTATAGATTTAGTCTGTTCGGGGGTTTGATAGCCCTCTGCGACCGACGTGGCTGTTGTGGTGCCGCGGGTGTTGGCTGGGTGTCCCCGGTAGCCTCCTGGGTCTCTGCCGGGGGTGCCGCCAGGGTTGCTGAAGGGGTAGTTGGTGGGGGTGCCGTTGGTCGATGTTCTTCCGGGGGTGATGAAAGAGTAGTGGGTGGGTAAGAGTTGCTGTGATCGTTGTTGCTGCTATTGCCGTGGTTGTTGTCGATGCCGGCTGGGGCGACGTCTTTTATGGACACGGTGTCCTCCCTTCCGTCGGCGTGCCGGACATATGCGTATTGGGGGTTGGTGTGGAGTAGGTGTACTGGCTCCACGAGAGGGTCCGTCTTGTGGCCCCTCACATGCCTTCGCACGAGTACCGGACCTGGGGTGGAGAGCCATGACGGCATGTGTACGCCTGAGGTGGATTTCCGGGGAAAGACAAACATTCGTTCATGAGGCGTGGCATTAGTGGCCGTACACAATAGCGACCGTATCGAATGGAGCACATCCGAGAGGACTTCCTGCCAGCGGGAGATAGGGAGGCCCTTGGTCCTTAGAGCTAGAGTGACTGCTTTCCATACTGTCCCGTTCTCTCGCTCCACTTGGCCGTTACCCCGGGGGTTGTAGCTGGTGGTATGGCTCGTGGCGATCCCCTTGGACAGCATGTACTGGCGTAGCTCTTCACTCATGAAGGACGCCCCCCTATCCGTATGGATGTAGCTCGGCATACCGAACAGGCAGAACAGGCTGTTGAGGCATTTAATGACCGTGGCGCTGGTCATGTCTGGGCAGGGGAAGGCGAATGGGAACCGGGAGTATTCGTCCACAATGTTCAGGAAGTAAACATTGCGGTCGACGGACGGGAGGGGGCCCTTGAAATCTAAGCTGAGCCGCTCAAAGGGCCGTGTAGCTTTGATTAAGTGGGCTCTATCTGGGCGGTAGAACCGAGGCTTGCACTCAGCGCAAGTGCGGCAGTTCCTGGTCAGAGACCGAACTTCCTCAATCGAGTAGGGTAAGTTACGGGACTTTATGAAGTGGAACAGCCGCGTGACCCCTGGGTGGCAGAGGTCGTTGTGGAGGGTCTGTAGCCGATCCCCGGTGGCGCTGGCACACATCCCTCGTGAGAGGGCGTCAGGGGATTCGTTAAGGGCCCCTGGCCGGTAAATGATGTCGTACTTGAAGGTGGAGAGCTCGATCCGCCACCTAAGAATCTTATCATTTTTAATCTTCCCCCTCTGTTTATTATTGAACATAAACGCTACCGACCGCTGGTCGGTAAGTAGGGTGAAGCGTTTGCCGGCTAGGTAGTGGCGCCAGTGGCGCACTGCCTCCACGATGGCTTGGGCCTCCTTTTCCACGGAGGAGTGTCTGATCTCGGGCCCTTGGAGGGTCCTCGAGAAGAAAGCTACGGGCCGCCCCGCCTGGTTGAGGGTGGCCGCCAAGGCGAAGTCAGACGCATCACTTTCCACTTGAAATGGAGTGTTCTCGTCCACTGCCTGTAGCGTGGCCCGCTCAATATCCTGCTTAATGCTTTTGAAGGCGGCGTGGGCCTCAGCAGAGAGCGGAAAAGAGGATGCTTTCAAGAGGGGGCGGGCTTTGTCGGAGTAGTTGGGGACCCATTGGGAATAATAAGAAAATAACCCCAGGCACCTTTTCAGGGCTTTGGGAGTGTTGGGCAGGGGCAGCTCCCGTAGGGGGCGCAATCGGTCGGGGTCTGGTCCGATTTCCCCATTCTCCACCACGCTGCCTAGTATGCAGAGGCACGTGGTGTTGAAAACGCACTTGTCCTCGTTGTAGGTGAGGTTGAGTTTTTGTGCGGTTTTCAGGAACCTCTCGAGGTTCGAGTCGTGATCCTGCTGGTTGTGACCGCAGATGGTGACGTTGTCGAGGTAGGGGAAGGTTGCCTGCAAGTGGTGGTCATCGACCATGCGATCCATCTCCCTCTGGAAGACCGAGACCCCATTCGTCACCCCAAAGGGGACGCTGAGGAATTGGTAGAGGCGTCCGTTCACCTCGAAGGCGGTGTACGGGCGGTCCTCTGGTCTGATAGGGAGCTGGTGGTACGCTGACTTGAGGTCGATGGTGGAGAACACCCGGTATTGGGCGATTTGGTTCACCATTTCTGATATGCGGGGTAGCGGGTAGGCGTCTAGTTGGGTGTACCTGTTGATCGTTTGGCTATAGTCGATCACCATCCGTTTCTTCTCGCTACCCCTTACCACCACCACTTGGGCGCGCCACGGGCTATTGCTGCATTCAATAATGCGCTCTTTCAGGAGCCTGTCTACCTCGGTCGCGATAAACCGCCTGTCCTCCCAGCTGTACCTCCTGCTTTTGGTCGCTATTGGCCGGCAGTTAGGGGTAAGGTTCGCGAATAGCGAAGGCGGCTTTACCTTCAGGGTAGCCAGGCCGCACACTGTGAGGGCCGGCTGGGACCCACCGTACTTGAGCGTGATGCTTTGGTGGTTGCACTGGAAATCCAGGCCCAAGATCACGCTCGCGCATAGATTCTTCATGATTAATACTTTAAAATTATCGTATACCGTCCCGTTAACGGACAATTGTACCGTGCAGTAACCCAGAATGGTCGATGTCTGGGTTTTATCAGCCATAGAGATGGTACCCCAAGTAGGGACCACCTTTAGGGAGAGTTGTTGTGCCAGTTCAGGGTGGATATAACTCTCCGTGCTTCCACTGTCAATTAAACATTTAACCCGGCACCCGTTTACCTCGATGTCCACCATTGGTTTGGATAGCGGGTGGGGCCTGGTCTGGTCCACTGTGACCGATGCCACTGTAGGGCCCTGATCGAGACAAGATGGCGTCCACGCTGTCTGCTCACAAGATGGCGGACCCCACGAGGTCGGGCAAGATGGTGTCCAAGATGGCCGCTCCCAAGGCGCACACGCGGCGGTGGCGGGTTTTGGTTTTCCGGCGGGGTTCCCTCTGCACACCTTCCCGAAGTGCCCCTTCTTACCGCACTTAAAGCAGGTGGTGCCTTTCGCCGGGCACAGGTTTCTGGTGTGCTTTGGCTGCCCGCAGAAGTAGCAGTTGGGACCCCGACGCGTCGCGGCTGTCGTAGGGCTTCTGGGGGGAGAGCGGGGCCCCGACGGTGTCGGGCTGCCGGGCGGGGAAGATGCCTTCCAAGATGGCGGCGCCCTTGGTGCACACGTGGCGGCGTGGACGGCGCGGGCTGAAGAGTAGGCGCCCGAGTTTCTCTGGGCCACATCCAGGGATCGCGCGGTGTCCGCAGCCTGTTTCAGGTCCAATCCCATTTTTTCCAGCAGTCTTTGCCGGATGTAAGTGGAGCTGAGGCCTGTGATAAAGGCATCGCGAACAAGCTCGTCGGTGTACACTGCGGCTTTTACATCTCGGCACTTGCAGTCTTTGCCAAGCATTTTCAGGGTGCCTAGGAACTCCTCCACCGATTCCCCAGGTCGCTGTGCGCGAGTGGCGAGCAGATGCCTAGCATACACCTCATTCGTAGGCTGCTGGTAATGCACCTTTAAGATGTCGCAGGCGGCCAGGTACGTGTCGGCATCTTGGATGAGGGGGTAAACCCGGTGGCTTACCCAATTCCGCAGAATTCCGAGTTTCATACTCGCAGCGTCCGTAGCATCTTTGACGGCTGCAGAATTGTCCAGGAAGAATTCCATACACATAAACCAGTGTCCGAAGTGTGCTGATGCGTCCGGAGCATGCTGATCCAAATCCAAACGTTCGGGTTTCAGGAGTTGATCCATCGTGTTGAAAAATAAGTTAATAAAATTGATGTGCCTCAATAATCCCGAGACTCGATGTTAGCGAAACAAAACAAGGCTTTTATTAACTTAGAAGATAACACGCAGTGGAGAGAGGTATCTTCCATCTGGAGCTCTGCAGTACTGGATATGAGGCCAGACTGAGCTGGCTTACATAGAGGCCAGGTATGGGCGGAGCCCTACACACAACACATTCCATACATTGCAATATACAATACAATGGTGAGGAGAAACCTGAAACCAACCACAGTCACAGGCAATACAATGGTGAGGGGGAACCTGAAACCAACCACAGTCACAGGCAGTGATGAATGGAATATTTCATCACAACAGGACTGAGTGTCCCAGCACTGACTGTGTGTGTGTAACAGGACT
This sequence comes from Somniosus microcephalus, assembly GCF_052327205.1. Lineage (NCBI taxonomy): Eukaryota > Metazoa > Chordata > Chondrichthyes > Squaliformes > Somniosidae > Somniosus > Somniosus microcephalus. The sequence continues at coordinate 33,104,989 of NW_028225182.1, forward strand.
GAGTGTCCCAGCACTGACTATGTGTGTGTAACAGGACTGAGTGTCCCAGCACTGACTGTGTGTGTAACAGGACTGAGTGTCCCAGCACTGACTGTGGGTGTAACAGGACTGAGTGTCCCAGCACTGACTGTGTGTGTGTAACAGGACTGAGTGTCCCAGCACTGACTGTGTGTATAACAGGACTGTGTGTCCCAGCACTGACTGTGTGTGTAACAGGACTGAGTGTCCCAGCACTGACTGTGTGTAACAGGACTGAGTGTCCCAGCACTGACTGTGTGTGTGTGTAACAGGACTGAGTGTCCCAGCACTGACTGTGTGTGTAACTGGACTGAGTGTCCCAGCACTGACTGTGTGTGTGTAACAGGACTGAGTGTCCCAGCACTGACTGTGTGTGTGTAACAGGACTGAGTGTCCCAGCACGTACTGTGTGTGTGTAACAGGACTGAGTGTCCCAGCACTGACTGTGTGTGTGTAACAGGACTGAGTGTCCCAGCACTGACTCTGTGTGTGTAACAGGACTGAGTGTCCCAGCACTGACTGTGTGTGTGTAACAGGACTGAGTGTCACAGCACTGACTGTGTGTAACAGGACTGAGTGTCCCAGCACTGACTATGTGTGTGTAACTGGACTGAGTGTCCCAGCACTGACTGTGTGCGTAACAGGACTGAGTGTCCCAGCACTGACTGTGTGTGTGTAACAGGATTGAGTGTCCCAGCACGGACTGTGTGTGTAACAGGACTGAGTGTCCTGATGTGCCTCAATAATTCCGAGACTCGATGTTAGCGAAACAAAACAAGGCTTTTATTAACTTAGAAAGTAACACGTAAGAGAGAGAGGTATCTTCCTTCTGGAGACTGAGGCCAGACTGAGCTAGCTTACAAAAGGGGCCAGGTATGGGCGGAGCCCTACACACAGCACATTCCAGCACATTCCAATAAACAATACAATGAGGACTGGGGGAAGGGAGATGACACTGAAACCGACCACAGAAACAGGCAGTGATGAATGGAATATTTCATCACATTCACCCCTTCCATAGATTTAGTCTGTTCGGGGGTTTGATAGTCCTCTGCGACCGACGTGGCTGTTGTGGTGCCGCGGGTGTCGGCTGGGTGTCCCCGGTAGCCTCCTGGGTCTCTGCCGGGGGTGCCGCCAGGGTTGTTGAAGGGGTAGTTGGTGGGGGTGCCGTTGGTCGATGTTCTTCCGGGGGTGATGAAAGAGTAGTGGGTGGGTAAGAGTTGCTGTGATCGTTGTTGCTGCTATTGCCGTGGTTGTTGTCGATGCCGGCTGGGGCGACGTCTTTTATGGACACGGTGTCCTCCCTTCCGTCGGCGTGCCGGATATATGCTTTTTGGGGGTTGGCGTGGAGTAGGTGTACTGGCTCCACGAGAGGGTCCGTCTTGTGGCCCCTCACATGCCTTCGCACGAGTACCGGACCTGGGGTGGAGAGCCATGACGGCATGGATACGCCTGAGGTGGATTTCCGGGGAAAGACAAACATTCGTTCATGAGGCGTGGCATTAGTGGCCGTACACAATAGCGACCGTATCGAATGGAGCACATCCGAGAGGACTTCCTGCCAGCGGGAGATAGGGAGGCCCTTGGTCCTTAGAGCTAGAGTGACTGCTTTCCATACTGTCCCGTTCTCTCGCCCCACTTGGCCGTTACCCCGGGGGTTGTAGCTGGTGGTACGGCTCGTGGCGATCCCCTTGGACAGCATGTACTGGCGTAGCTCTTCACTCATGAAGGACGCCCCCCTATCCGTATGGATGTAGCTCGGCATACCGAACAGGCAGAACAGGCTGTTGAGGCATTTAATGACCGTGGCGCTGGTCATGTCTGGGCAGGGGAAGGCGAATGGGAACCGGGAGTATTCGTCCACAATGTTCAGGAAGTAAACATTGCGGTCGACGGACGGGAGGGGGCCCTTGAAATCTAAGCTGAGCCGCTCAAAGGGCCGTGTAGCTTTGATTAAGTGGGCTCTATCTGGGCGGTAGAACCGAGGCTTGCACTCAGCGCAAGTGCGGCAGTTCCTGGTCAGAGACCGAACTTCCTCAATCGAGTAGGGTAAGTTACGGGACTTTATGAAGTGGAACAGCCGCGTGACCCCTGGGTGGCAGAGGTCGTTGTGGAGGGTCTGTAGCCGATCCCCGGTGGCGCTGGCACACATCCCTCGTGAGAGGGCGTCAGGGGATTCGTTAAGGGCCCCTGGCCGGTAAATGATGTCGTACTCGAAGGTGGAGAGCTCGATCCGCCACCTAAGAATCTTATCATTTTTAATCTTCCCCCTCTGTTTATTATTGAACATAAACGCTACCGACCGCTGGTCGGTAAGTAGGGTGAAGCGTTTGCCGGCTAGGTAGTGGCGCCAGTGGCGCACTGCCTCCACGATGGCTTGGGCCTCCTTTTCCACGGAGGAGTGTCTGATCTCGGGCCCTTGGAGGGTCCTCGAGAAGAAAGCTACGGGCCGCCCCACCTGGTTGAGGGTGGCCGCCAAGGCGAAGTCAGACGCATCACTTTCCACTTGAAATGGAGTGTTCTCGTCCACTGCCTGTAGCGTGGCCCGCTCAATATCCTGCTTAATGCTTTTGAAGGCAGCGTGGGCCTCAGCAGAGAGCGGAAAAGAGGATGCTTTCAAGAGGGGGCGGGCTTTGTCGGAGTAGTTGGGGACCCATTGGGAATAATAAGAAAATAACCCCAGGCACCTTTTCAGGGCTTTGGGAGTGTTGGGCAGGGGCAGCTCCCGTAGGGGGCGCAATCGGTCGGGGTCTGGTCCGATATCCCCATTCTCCACCACGCTGCTTAGTATGCAGAGGCACGTGGTGTTGAAAACGCACTTGTCCTCGTTGTAGGTGAGGTTTAGTTTTTGTGCGGTTTCCAGGAACCTCTCGAGGTTCGAGTCGTGATCCTGCTGATTGTGGCCGCAGATGGTGACGTTGTCGAGGTAGGGGAAGGTTGCCTGCAAGTGGTGGTCATTGACCATGCGGTCCATCTCCCTCTGAAAGACCGAGACCCCATTCGTCACCCCAAAGGGGACTCTGAGGAATTGGTAGAGGCGTCCGTTCGCCTCGAAGGCGGTGTACGGGCAGTCCTCTGGTCTGATAGGGAGCTGGTGGTACGCTGACTTGAGGTCGATGGTGGAGAACACCCGGTATTGGGCGATTTGGTTCACCGTTTCTGATATGCGGGGTAGCGGGTAGGCGTCTAGTTGGGTGTACCTGTTGATCGTTTGACTATAGTCGATCACCATCCGTTTCTTCTCGCTACCCCTTACCACTACCACTTGGGCGCGCCACGGGCTGTTGCTGCGTTCAATAATGCGCTCTTTCAGGAGCCTGTCTACCTCGGTCGCGATAAACCACCTGTCCTCCCAGCTGTACCTCCTGCTTTTGGTCGCTATTGGCCGGCAGTTAGGGGTAAGGTTCGCAAATAGCGAAGGCGGCTTTACCTTCAGGGTAGCCAGACCGCACACTGTGAGGGGCGGCTGGGACCCACCGTACTTGAGCGTGATGCTTTGGTGGTTGCACTGGAAATCCAGGCCCAAGATCACGCTCGCACATAGGTTCTTCATGATTAATACTTTAAAATTATCGTATACAGTTCCGTTAACGCCCAATTGCACCGTGCAGTAACCCAGAATGGTCGATGTCTGGGTTTTATCAGCCATAGAGATGGTACCCTGAGCAGGGACCACCTTTAGGGAGAGTTGTTGTGCCAGTTCAGGGTGGATAAAACTCTCCGTGCTTCCACTGTCAATTAAACATTTAACCCGGCACCCGTTTACCTCGATGTCCACCATTGATTTGGATAGCGGGTGCGGCCTGGTCTGGTCCACTGTGACCAATGCCACTGTAGGGCCCTGATCGATACAAGATGGCGTCCACGCTGTCTGCTCATAAGATGGCGGACCCCACGAGGTCGGGCAAGATGGCGTCCAAGATGGCCGCTCCCACGGCGCACACGCGGCGGTGGCGGGTTTTCCGGCGGTTGGTTTTCCGGCGGGGTTCCCTCTGCACACCTTCCCGAAGTGCCCCTTCTTACCGCACTTAAAGCAGGTGGTGCCTTTCGCCGGGCACAGGTTTCTGGTGTGTTTTGGCTGCCCGCGGAAGTAGCAGTTGGGTCCCTGACGCGTCGCGGCTGTCGTAGGGCTTCTGGGGGGAGAGCGGGGCCACGCCGGTGTCGGGCTGCCGGGCGGGGAAGATGCCTTCCAAGATGGCGGCGCCCTCGGTGCACACGTGGCGGCGTGGACGGTGCGGGCTGAAGAGTAGGCGTCCGAGTTTCTCTGGGCCACATCCAGGGATCGCGCGGTGTCCGCAGCCTGTTTCAGGTCCAACCCTGTTTTTTCCAGCAGTCTTTGCCGGATGTAAGTGGAGCTGAGGCCTGTGATAAAGGCATCGCGAACAAGCTCGTCAGTGTACACTGCGGCTTTTACATCTCGGCACTTGCAGTCTTTGCCAAGCATTTTCAGGGTGCTTAGGAACTCCTCCACCGATTCCCCAGGTCGCTGTGCGCGAGTAGCGAGCAGATGCCTAGCATACACCTCATTCATAGGCTGCTGGTAATGCGCCTTTAAGATGTCGCAGGCGGCCAGGTACGTATCGGCGTCTTGGATGAGGGGGTAAACCCGGTGGCTTGCCCAATTTCGCAGAATTCCGAGTCTCATCCTCGCAGCGTCCGTAGTGTCTTTGACGGCTGCGGAATTGTCCAGGAAGAACTCCATACACTCAAACCAGTGTCCGAAGCGTGCTGATGCGTCCGGAGCATGTTGATCCAAATCCAAACGTTCGGGTTTCAGGAGTTGATCCATAGTGTTGAAAAATAAGTTAATAAAATTGATGTGCCTCAATAATTCCGAGACTCGATGTTAGCGAAACAAAACAAGGCTTTTATTAACTTAGAAAGTAACACGTAAGAGAGAGAGGTATCTTCCTTCTTGAGACTGAGGCCAGACTGAGCTAGCTTACAAAAGGGGCCAGGTATGGGCGGAGCCCTACACACAGCACATTCCAGCACATTCCAATAAACAATACAATGAGGACTGGGGGAAGGGAGATGACACTGAAACCGACCACAGTCACAGGCAGTGATGAATGGAATATTTCATCACATGTCCTAGCACTGACTGTGTGTGTGTGTAACAGGACTGAGTGTCCCAGCACTGACTGTGTGTGTGTAACAGGACTGAGTGTCCCAGCACTGACTGTGTGTGTAACAGGACTGAGTGTCCCAGCACTGACTGTGTGTATAAAAGGACTGAGTGTCCCAGCACTGACTGTGTGTGTGACAGGACTGAGTGTCCCAGCACTGACTTTGTGTGTGTAACAGGACTGAGTGTCCCAGCACTGACTGCGTGTGTGTAACAAGATTGAGTGTCCCAGCACTGAATGTGTGAGTGTGTAACTGGACTGAGAGTCCTAGCACTGACTGTGAGTGTGTGTTTTGATGGGACAGTGCAGAGGGAGCTTTACTCTGTATCTAACCCGTGCTGTACCTGCCCTGGGAGTGTTTGATGGGACAGTGCAGAGGGAGCTTTACTCTGTATCTAACCCGTGCTGCAACTGCCCTGGGAGTGTTTGATGGGACAGTGTAGGGGGAGCTTTACTCTGTATCTAACCCGTGCTGTACCTGCCCTGGGAGCGTTTGTTGGGACAGTGTAGAGGGAGCTTTACTCTGTATCTAGCCCATGCTGTACCTGCCCTGGGAGTGTATGATGGGACAGTGTAGAGGGAGCTTTACTCTGTATCTAACCCGTGCTCTACCTCCACTGGGAGTGTTAGATGGGACACTGTAGAGGGAGCTTTACTCTGTATCTAGCCCATGCTGTACCTGCCTTGGGAGTGTTTGATGGGACAGTGTGGAGGGAGCTTTATTCTGTATCTAACCCGTGCTGTTCCTGCCGTGGGTGTGGTTATTGGGACAGTGTGGTGCGAGCTTTACTCTGCATCTAACCCGTGCTGTACCTGCCCTCGGAGTGTTTGATGGGAGAGTGTACAGGGAGCTTTACTCTGTATCTAACCCGTGCTGTACCTGCCCTGGGAGTGTTTGATGGGACAGTGTAGAGGGACCTTTACTCATTGTTTAACCCCATGCTGTGCCTGCCCTTGGAGCGTTTGATGTGATAGTGCAGTGGGAGATTTAATCTGTATCTAACCCGTGCTGTACCTGCCGTGGGAGTGTTTGATGGGACAGTTTAGAGGGAGCTTTACTCTGTATCTAACCCGTGCTGTACCTGCCCTGGGAGTGTTTGATGGGACTGTGTAGAGGGAGCTTTACTCATTGTTTAACCCCACACTGTGCCTGCCCTTGGAGTGTTTGATGTGATAGTGCAGTGGGAGATTTAATCTGTATCTAACCCGTGCTGTACCTGCCGTGGGAGTGTTTGATGGGACAGTGTAGAGGGAGCTTTACTCTGTATCTAACCCGTGCTGTACCTGCACTGGGAGTGTTTGATGCGACAGTTTAGAGGGAGCTTTACTCTGTATCTAACCCGTGCTGTACTTGCCCTGGGACTGTTTGATGGGACAGTGTAGAGGGAGATTTACTTTGCATCTAACCTGTGCTGTAACTGTCCTGCGAGTGTTTGATGGGACAGTGTAGAGCGAGATTTACTCTGTATCTAATCCGTGCTGTACCTGTCCTGGGAGTGCTTGATGGGACATTGTAGAGGGAGCTTTACTCTGTATCTAACCCGTGCTGTACCTGACCTGGGAGTGTTTGATGGTACAGTGTAGAGGGAGCTTTACTCTGTATCTAACCCGTGCTGTACCTGCCCAGGGAGTGACTGATGGGACAGTGTACAGGAAGCTTTACTCTGTATCTAACCCGTGCTGTACCTGCCCCTGGAGTGTTTGATGGGACAGTGTAGAGGGAGCTTTACTCTGTATCTAACCCATGCTGTACCTGCCCTGGGACTGTTTGATGGGACAGTGTAGAGTGAGATTCACTCTGTATCTTACCCGTGCTGTAACTGCCCTGGGACTGTTGGATGGGACAGTGTAGAGGGAGCTTTACTCTGTATCTAACCCGTGCTGTACCTGCCCTGGGAGTGTTTGATGGGACAGTGCAGAGGGAGCTTTACTCTGTATCTAACCCGTGCTGTAACTGCCCTGGGAGTGTTTGATGGGACAGTGTAGGGGGAGATTTACTCTGTATCTAACCCGTTCTGTACCTGCCCTGGGAGCGTTTGTTGGGACAGTGTAGAGGGAGCTATTCCCTGTATCTAAACCGTGCTGTACCTGCCCTGGGAGTGTTAGATGGGACAGAGTTGAGGGAGCTTTACTCTGTATCTAACCCGTGCTCTACCTCCACTGGGAGTGTTAGATGGGACACTGTAGAGGGAGCTTTACTCTGTATCTAGCCCATGCTGTACCTGCCTTGGGAGTGTTTGATGGGACAGTGTGGAGGGAGCTTTATTCTGTATCTAACCCGTGCTGTTCCTGCCGTTTGTGTGGTTATTGGGACAGTGTGGTGCGAGCTTTACTCTGCATCTAACCCGTGCTGTACCTGCCCTCGGAGTGTTTGATGGGACAGTGTACAGGGAGCTTTACTCTGTATCTAACCCGTGCTGTACCTGCCCTGGGATTGTTTGATGGGACAGTGTAGAGGGAGCTTTACTCATTGTTTAACCCCATACTGTGCCTGCCCTTGGAGTGTTTGATGTGATAGTGCAGTGGGAGATTTAATCTGTATCTAACCCGTGCTGTACCTGCCCTGGGAGTGTTTGATGGGACAGTTTAGAGGGAGCTTTACTCTGTATCTAACCCGTGCTGTACTTGCCCTGGGACTGTTTGATGGGACAGTGTAGAGGGAGATTTACATTGCATCTAACCTGTGCTGTAACTGCCCTGCGAGTGTTTGATGGGACAGTGTAGAGCGAGATTTACTCTGTATCTAATCCGTGCTGTACCTGACCTGGGAGTGTTTGATGGTACAGTGTAGAGGGAGCTTTACTCTGTATCTAACCCGTGCTGTACGTGCCCAGGGAGTGACTGATGGGACAGTGTAGCGGAAGCTTTACTCTGTATCTAACCCGTGCTGTACCTGCCCCTGGAGTGTTTGATGGGACAGTGGAGAGGGAGCTTTACTCTGTATCTAACCCGTGCTGTACCTGCCCTGGGACTGTTTGATGGGACAGTGTAGAGGGAGCTTTACTCTGCATCTAACCCGTGCTGTACCTGCCCTGGGAGTGTTTGATGGGACAGTGTAGAGTGAGATTCACTCTGTATCTTACCCGTGCTGTAACTGCCCTGGGACTGTTTGATGGGACAGTGTAGAGGGAGCTTTACTCTGTATCTAATCCGTGCTGAACCTGCCCTGGGATTGTTTGATGGGAGAGTGTAGAGGGAGCTTTACTCTGTATCTAATCCGTGCTGTACCTGCCCTGGGAGCGTTTGATGCGACAGAGCAGAGGGAGCTTTGCTCTGCATCTAACCCGTGTTGTACCTGCCCTGGGAGTGTGTGATGGGACACTGTAGAGGGAGCTTTACTCTCTATCTATCTAACCCTGTTCTGTGCCTGCCCTGGGGCTGTTTAATGAGGTAGTGTAGAGGGAGCTTTACTCTGTATCAAACCCGTGCTGTACCTGCCCTGGGACTCTTTGATGGGACAGTTTTGAGGGAGCTTTACTCTCTATCTAACCCGTGCTGTACCTGCCCAGGGAGTATTTAATGGGACAGTGTTGAGTGAGATTTACTCTGTATCTAATCCGTGCTGTACCTATCCTGGGAGTGTTTGATGGGACATTGTAGAGGGAGCTTTTCTCTGTATCTAACCCGTGCTGTATCTGCCCTGGGAGTGTTTGATGGGACATTGTAGTGGGAGCTTTACACTGTATCGAACCTCTGCTGTACCTGTCCTGGGGGCTTTGATGGGACAGTGTACAGGGAGCTTTACTCTGTATCTAACCCGTGCTGTACCTGCCCTGGGAGTAATTGATGGGACAGTGTGGAGTGAGCTTTACTCTGTACTAACCTGTGCTGTAACTGCCCTGGGAGTGTTTGATGGGAAAGTGTAGAGCGAGATTTACTCTCTATCTAATCCGTGCTGCACGTGTCCTGGGAGTGTTTGATGGGACAGTGCACAGGGAGCTTTACTCTCTATCTAACCCGTGCTGTACCTACCCGCGGAGTGTTTGATGGGCTAGTGTACAGGGAGCTTTACTCTGTATCTAACCCGTGCTGTACCTGCCCTGGGAATATTTGATGGGACAGTGTACTGGGAGCTTTACTCTATATCTAACCCGTGCTGTACCTGCCCTGGGAGTGTTTGATGGGACATTGTGGAGCGAGCTTTACTCTATACCTTACCAGTGCTGTACCTGCCCTGGGAATGTTTGATGGGACAGTGTAGAGGGAGCTTTACTCTGTATCTAACTCATGCTGTACCTGCCCTGGGAGTGTTTGATGGGGCAGTGTAGAGGGAGCTTTACTCTGTATCTAACCCGTACTGTACCTGCCCTGGGAGTGTTTTATGGGACAGTGTAGAGGGAGCTTTACTCTGTATCTAACCCGTGCTTTACCTGCCCTGGGAGTGTTTGATGGGACAGTGTAGAGGGAGCTTTACTCTGTATATAACACGTGCTGTACTTGCCCTGGGACTGTTTGATGGGACAGTGTAGAGGGAGCTTTACTCTGTATCTAACCCGTGCTATACCTGCCCTGTGAGTGTTCGATGGGACAGTGTAGAGGGAGCTTTACTCTGTATCTAACACGTGCTGTACTTGCCCTGGGACTGTTTGATGGGACAGTGTAGAGGGAAATTTACTCTGTATCTAACCCGTGCTGTACCTGCCCTGGGACTGTTTGATGGGACAGTGAAGAGGGAGCTTTACTGCATATCTAACCCGTGCTGTACCTGCCCTGGGAGTGATTGATGGGACAATGTGGAGCGAGTTTTACTCTGTAACTAACCCGTACTGTACCTGCCCTGGGAGTGTTTGATGGGACAGTGTAGAGGGAGCTTAACTCTGGATCTAACCCATGCTGTACCTGCCCTGGGAGTGTTTGATGGGGCAGTGTACAGGGAGCATAACTCCGTATCTTACCTGTACTGTACCTGCCCTGGGAGTGTTTGATGGGATAGTGTACAGGGAGCTTTACTCTGTATCTAACCCGTGCTGTACATGCCCTGGGAGTATTTGATGGGACAGTGTACTGGGAGCTTTACTCTATATCTAACCCGTGCTGTACCTGCCCTGGGAGTGTTTGATGGGACAGTGTGGAGCGAGCTTTACTCTATATCTTACCAGTGCTGTACCTGCCCTGGGAATGTTTGATGGGACAGTGTAGAGGGAGCTTTACTCTGTATCTAACCCATGCTGTACCTGCAATGGGAGTGTTTGATGGGACAGTGTAGAGGGAGATTTACTCTGTATCTAACCTGTACTGTACCTGCCCTGGGAGTGTTTTATGGGACAGTGTAGAGGGAGCTTTACTCTGTATCTAACCCGTGCTGTACCTGCCCTGGGAGTGTTTAATGGGACAGTGTAGAGGGAGCTTTACTCTGTATCTAACCCGTGCTGTACTTGCCCTGGGAGTGTTTGATGGGACAGTGTAGATGGAGATTTACTCTGCATCTAACCCGTACTGTACCTGCCCTGGGAGTGTTCTATGGGACAGTGTAGAGGGAGCTTTGCTCTGTATCTAACCCGTGCTGTACTTGCCCTGGGAGTGTTTGATGGGACAGTGTAGATGGAGATTTACTCTGCATCTAACCCGTACTGTACCTGCCCTGGGAGTGTTCTATGGGACAGTGTAGAGGGAGCTTTGCTCTGTATCTAACCCGTGCTGTACCTGCCCTGGGACTGTTTGATGGGACAGTGAAGAGGGAGCTTTACTCCATATCTTACCCGTGCTGTACCTGCCCTGGGAGTGATTGATGGGACAATGTGGAGCGAGCTTTACTCTGTATCCAACCCGTACTGTACCGGCCCTGGGAGTGTTTGATGGGACAGTGTAGAGGGAGCTTTAGTCTGGATCTAACCCGTGCTGCACCTGCACTGGGAGTTATTGATGGGACAGTGTAGAGGGAGCTTTGCTCTGTATCTAACCCGTGCTGTAGCTGCCCTGGGAGTATTTGATGGGACAGTGTACTGGGAGATTTACTCTGTATCTAACCCGCGCTGTACCTGCCTTGGGAGTGATTGATGGGACAGTGTGGAGCGAGCTTTACTCTGTATCTAACCCGTGCTGTTCTTCCCCTGGGAGTGTTTGAAGGAACATTGTAGTGGGAGGTGTACTCTGTATCTAACCCGTGCTGTACCTGCCCTGGGAGTGTTTGATGGGACAGTGTAGAGGGAGCTTTACTCTGGATCTAACCCGTGCTGTACCTGCCCTGGGAGTGTTTGATGGGACAGTGTAGAGGGAGCTTTACTCTGTATCTGACTCGTGCTGTACCTGCCCTGGGAGTGTTTGAGGGGACAATGTAGAGGGAGCTTTACTCTGTATCTAACCCCTGCTGTACCTGCCCTGGGAGTGTTTGATGGGACAGTGTACAGGGAGATTTACTCTGTATCTAACCTGTGCTGTCCCTGCCCTGGGAGTGTTTGACGGTACATTGTAGAGTGAGATTTACTCTGTATCTAATCCCTGCTGTACCTATCCTGGGAGTGTTTGATGGGACAGTGTACAGTGAGCTTTACTCTGTATCTAACCCGTGCTGTACCTGCCCTCGGAGTGTTTGATGGGGTCAGTGTACAGTGAGCTTTACTCTGTATCTAACCCGTGCTGCACCTGCCCTGGGAGTATTTGATGGGACAGTGTACTGGGAGCTTTAGTCTGCATCTAACCCGTGCTGTCCCTGCCTTGGGACTGTTTGATTGCACAGTGTAGAGGGAGCTTTAGTCTGTATCTAACCCGTGCCGTACCTGCTATGGGAGTGTTTGATGGGACAGTGTGGAGGGAGCTTTACCCTGTATCTAACCCATGCCGTACCTGCCCTGGGAGTGTTTCATGGGACAGTGTACAGGGAGATTTACTCTATGTGCCATGCTGTACCTGCCCTGGGAGTGTTTGATGGGACAGTGTGGAGCGAGATTTGCTCTGTATCTAACCCGTGCTGTACCTGCCCTGGGAGTGTTTGATGGGACAGTGTGAATCGAGTTTACTCTGTATCTAACCAGTGCTGTCCCTGTCCTGGGAGTGTTTGATGGGACAGTGTAGAGGGAGCTTTACTCTGTATCTAACCCGTGCTGTACCTGCCCTGGGAGTGTTTGATGGGACAGTGTAGAGGGAGCTTTACTCTGTATCTAACCCGTGCTGTACCTGCCCTCGGAGTGTTTGATGGGGACAGTGTACAGTGAGCTTTACTCTGTATCTAACCCGTGCTGTACCTGCCCTCGGAGTGTTTGATGGGGACAGTGTACAGTGAGCTTTACTCTGCATCTAACCCGTGCTGTCCCTGCCTTGGGACTGTTTGATTGCACAGTGTAGGGGGAGCTTTACCCTGTATCTAACCCATGGAGTACCTGCACTGGGAGTGTATTAATGGGACAGTGTGCAGGGAGATTTACTCTGTGTCTAACCCGTGATTTACCTGCCCTGGGAGTATTTGATGGGACAGTGTACAGGGAGCTTGACTCTATGTGCCATGCTGTACCTGCCCTGGGAGTGTTTGATGGGACAGTGTGGAGCGAGATTTGCTCTGTATCTAACCTGTGCTGTACCTGCCCTGGGAGTGTTTGATGGGAAAGTGTGAATCGAGCTTTACTCTGTATCTAACCAGTGCTGCACCTGTCCTGGGAGTGTTTCATGGGACATTTTAGAGGGAGCTTTACTCTGTGTCTAACCCGTGCTGTACCTGCCCTGGGAGTGTCTGATGGGACAGTGTAGAGGGAGCTTTACCCTGTATCTAACCCGTGCTGTACCTGACCTGGGAGTGTTTGATGGGACAGTGTGGAGGGAGCTTTCCCCTGTATCTAACCCGTGCTGTACCTGCCCTGGGAGTGTTTGATGGGACAGTGTAGAGGGAGCTTTACTCTGTATCTAACCCGTGCTGTCCCTGTCCTGGGAGTGTTTGATGCGACATTGTAGAGGGAGCTTTACTCTGCATCTCACTATGCTGTAACTGCCCTGGGAGCGTTTGATGGGACAGTGTGGAGCGAGCTTTTCTCTGTATCTAACCGGTGCTGTACCTGTCCTGGGAGTGTTTGATAGGACAGTGTACAGGGAGCTTTACTCTGTATTTAACCCGTGCTGTAACTGCCCTGGGAGTGTTTGATGGAAAAGTGTAGAGGAAGCTTTACTCTGTATCTAACCCGTGCTGTACATGTCCTGGGAGTGTTTGATGGGACAGTGTACAGGGAGCTTTGCTCTGTATCTAACCCGTGCTGTACATGCCCTGGGAGTGTTTGATGGGACAGTGTGGAGCGAGATTTGCACTGTATCTAACCCGTGCTGTACCTGCCCTGGGAGTGTTTGATGGGACAGTGTAGAGGAAGCTTTACTCTGTATCTAACCCGTGCTGTACCTGCCCTGGGAGTGTTTGATGGGACAGTGTAGAGGGAGCTTTACTCTGTATCTAAACCGTGCTGTACCTGACCTGGGAGTGTTTGATGGGACAGTGTAGAGGGCGCTTTACTCTGTATCTAACCCAGCTGTACCTGCCCTGGGACTTTTGGTTGGGACAGTGTAGAGGCAGCTTAACTCTGTATCTAACCCGTGCTGCACCTGCCGTAGGAGTGTTTGATGGGACAGTGTGGAGGGAGCTTTCCCCTGTATCTAAGCCGTGCTGTACCTGCCCTGGGAGTGTTTGATGGGACAGTGTAGAGGGAGCTTTACTCTGTATTAACCCGTGCTGTACCTGCCCTGAGAGCGTTTGATGGGACAGTGTGGAGCGAGCTTTTCTCTGTATCTAATCCGTGCTGTACCTGCCCTGGGAGTGTTTGATGGGACAGCGTAGAGGGAGCTTTACTCTACATCTAACAACGTGCTGTACCTGCCCTGGGAGTGTTTGATGGAACAGTGTAGGGGGAGCTTTACGCTGTATCTAACCCGTGCTGTACCTGCCCTGGGAGTGTTTGAAGGGACAGTATAGAGGGAGCTTTACTCTGTATCTAACCCGTGCTGTACCTGCCCTGGGAGTGTTTGATGGGACAGTGTAGAAGGAGCTTTACTCTGTATCTAACCCAGGCTGTACCTGCCCTGGGAGTGTTTGATGGGACAGTGTAGAGGGAGCTTTACTCTGCATCTGACAACGTGCTGTACCTGCCCTGGGAGTGTTTGATGGAACAGTGTAGGGGGAGCTGTACTCTTTATCTAACCCGTGCTGTACCGGCCCTGGGAGTGTTTGATGGGACAGTGTAGAGGGAGCTTTACTCTGTATCTAAGCCGTGTTGTACCTGCCCTGGGAGTGATTGATGGGACAGTGTGGAGCGAGATTTACTCTGTATCTAACCCGTGCTGTACCTGCCCTGGGAGTGTTTGATGGGACAGTGTGGTGCGAGATTTGCGCTGTATCTAATCCGTGCTTTACCTATCCTGGGAGTGTTTGATGGGACATTGTAGAGGGAGCTTTACTCTGTATCTAACCTCTGCTGTACCTGCCCTGGGAGTGTTTGACGGTACATTGTAGAGGGAGCTTTACTCTGTATCTAACCTCTGCTGTACCTGCCCTGGGAGTGTTTGATGGGACAGTGTAGCGGGAGCTTTACTCTGTATCTAACCCGTACTGTACTTGCACTGGGAGTGTTTGATGGGACAGTGTAGAGGGAGGTTTCCTCTGTATCTAACCCATGCTGTACCTGCCCTGGGAGTGTTTGATGGGACAGTGTAGAGGGAGCTTTACTCTGTATCTAACCCGTGCTGTACCTTACCTGGGAGTATTTGATGGGGCAATGTACAGGGAGCATAACTCCGTATCTTACCTGTGCTGTACCTGCCCTGGGAGTGTTTGATGGGACAGTGTAGAGGGAGCTTTACTCTGTATCTAACTCGTGCTGTACCTGCCCCGGGAGTGTTTGATGGGACAGTGTAGAGGGAGATTTACTCTGTATCTAACCTGTGCTGTACCTGCCCTGGGAGTGTTTGACGGTATATTGTAGAGGGAGCTTTACTCTGTATCTAACCCCTGCTGTACCTGCCCTGGGAGTGTTTGATGGGACAGTGTACAGGGAGATTTACTCTGTATCTAACCTGTGCTGTACCTGCCCTGGGTGTAATTGATGGGACAATGTGGAGTGAGATTTACTCTGTATCTAATCCGTGCTGTACCTATCCTGGGAGTGTTTGATGGGACATTGTGGATTGAGCTTTTCTCTGTATCTAACGCGTGCTGTACCTGTCCTTGGAGTGTTTGATGGGACAATGTACAGTGAGCTTTACTCTGTATCTAACCCGTGCTGCACCTGCCCTGGGAGTATTTGATGGGACAGTGTACTGGGAGCTTTACTCTGCATCTAACCCGTGCTGTCCCTGCCTTGGGACTGTTTGATTGCACAGTGTAGAGGGAGCTTTAGTCTGTATCTAACCCGTGCCGTACCTGCTCTGGGAGTGTTTGATGGGACAGTGTAGAGGGAGCTTTACCCTGTATCTAACCCGTGCCGTACCTGCCCTGGGAGTGTTTGATGGGACAGTGTACAGGGAGATTCACTCTGTGTCTAACCTGTGATTTACCTGCCCTGGGAGTATTTGATGGGACAGTGTACAGGGAGCTTGACTCTATGAGCCATGCTGTACCTGCCCTGGGAGTGTTTGATGCGACATTGTAGAGGGAGCTTTACTCTGCATCTAACCTATGCTGTGACTGCCCTGGGAGCGTTTGGTGGGACAGTGTGGAGCGAGCTTTTCTCTGTATCTAACCCGTGCTGTACCTGTCCTGGAAGTGTTTGATGGGACAGTGTACAGGGAGCTTTACTCTGTCTCTTACCCGTGCTGTAACTGCCCTGGGAGTGTTTGATGGAACAGTGTAGAGGGAGCTTTACTCTGTATCTAACCCGTGCTGTACATGTCCTGGGAGTGTTTGATGGGACAGTGTACAGGGAGCTTTGCTCTGTATCTAACCCGTGCTGTACCTGCCCTGGGAGTGTTTGATGGGACACTGTGGAGCGAGATTTGCACTGTATCTAACCCGTGCTGTACCTGCCCTGGGAGTGTTTGATGGGACAGAGTAGAGGAAGCTTTACTCTGTATCTAACCCGTGCTGTACCTGCCCTGGGAGTGTTTGATGGGACAGTGTAGAGGGAGCTTTACTCTGTATCTAAACCTTGCTGTACCTGACCTGGGAGTGTTTGATGGGACAGCGTAGAGGGAGCTTTACTCTGTATCTAACCCAGCTGTACCTACCCTGGGAGTATTTGATGGGACAGTGTAGAGGGAGCTTAACTCTGTATCTAACCCGTGCTGTACCTGCCGTGGGAGTGTTTGATGTGAATGTGTGCAGGGAGCTTTCCCCTGTATCTAACCCGTGCTGTCCCTGTCCTGGGAATGTTTGATGGGACAGTATAGACGGAGCTTTACTCTGTATCTAACCCAGGCTGTACCTATCATGGGAGTGTTTGATGGGACAGTGTACAGTGTGCTTTACTCTGTATCAAACCCGTGCTGTAACTGCCCTCGGAGTGTTTGATGGGAGAGTGTAGAGGGAGCTTTACTCTGTATCTAACCCGTGCTGTACCTGCCCTGGGAGTGTTTGATGGGACAGTGTGGAGGCAGCTCCACTCTGGAACTAACCCGTGCTGTACATGTCCTGGGAGTGTTTGATGGAACAGTGTAGAAGGAGCTTTACTCTGTATCTAACCCAGGCTGTACCTATCATGGGAGTGTTTGATGGGACAGTGTACAGTGTGCTTTACTCTGTATCAAACCCGTGCTGTAACTGCCCTCGGAGTGTCTGATGGGAGAGTGTAGAGGGAGCTTTACTCTGCATCTAACGACGTGCTGTACCTGCCCTGGGAGTGTTTGATGGAGCAGTGTAGGGGGAGCTTTATTCTGTATCTAACCCATGCTGTACCTGCCCTGGGAGTGATTAATGGGACAGTGTGGAGCGAGATTTACTCTGTATCTAACCCGTGCTGTACCTGCATTGGGAGTGTTTGATGGGACAGTGTGGTGCGAGATTTGCACTGTATCTAATCCGTGCTTTACCTATCCTGGGAGTGTTTGATGGGACATTGTAGAGGGAGCTTTACTCTGTATCTACCCCATGCTGTACCTGTCCTGGGAGTGTTTAATGGGACGGTGTACAGGGAGCTTTACTCTATATCTAACCCGCGCTGTATCTGCCCTGGGAGTGTTTGATGGGACAGTGTAGAGGGAGCTTTACACTGTATCGAACCTCTGCTGTACCTGCCCTGGGAGTGTTTGATGGGACAGTGTAGCGGGAGCTTTACTCTGTTTCTAACCCGTGCTGTACCTTCCCTTGGACTGTTTGATGGGACAATGTAGAGGGAGCATTACTCTGTATCTTACCCATACTGTACCTGCCCTGGGAGTGTTTGATGGGACAGTGTAGAGGGAGCTTTACTCTGTATCTAACCCGTGCTGTCCCTGACCTGGGAGTGATTGATGGGACATTGTTGAGTGAGCTTTACTCTGTATCTAGTCCGTGCTGTACCTATCCTGGGAGTGTTTGATGGGACAGTGTATAGTGAGCTTTACCCTGTAAATAACCAGTGCTGTACCTGCCCTGGGAGTGTTTGATGGGGCATTTTAGAGGGAGCTTTACTCTGTATCAAACCCGTGCTGTACATATCCTGCGAGTGTTTGATGGGACAGTGTACTGGGAGCTTTACTCTATATCTAACCCGTGCTGTACCTGCCCTGGGAGTGTTTGATGGGACAGTGTGGAGCGAGCTTTACTCTATATCTTACCAGTGCTGTACCTGCCCTGGGAATGTTTGATGGGACAGTGTAGAGGGAGCTTTACTCTGTATCTAACCCATGCTGTACCTGCAATGGGAGTGTTTGATGGGACAGTGTAGAGGGAGATTTACTCTGTATCTAACCTGTACTGTACCTGCCCTGTGAGTGTTTTATGGGACAGTGTAGAGGGAGCTTTACTCTGTATCTAACCCGTGCTGTACCTGCCCTGGGAGTGTTTAATGGGACAGTGTAGAGGGAGCTTTACTCTGTATCTAACCCGTGCTGTACTTGCCCTGGGAGTGTTTGATGGGACAGTGTAGATGGAGATTTACTCTGCATCTAACCCGTACTGTACCTGCCCTGGGAGTGTTCTATGGGACAGTGTAGAGGGAGCTTTGCTCTGTATCTAACCCGTGCTGTACTTGCCCTGGGAGTGTTTGATGGGACAGTGTAGATGGAGATTTACTCTGCATCTAACCCGTACTGTACCTGCCCTGGGAGTGTTCTATGGGACAGTGTAGAGGGAGCTTTGCTCTGTATCTAACCCGTGCTGTACCTGCCCTGGGACTGTTTGATGGGACAGTGAAGAGGGAGCTTTACTCCATATCTTACCCGTGCTGTACCTGCCCTGGGAGTGATTGATGGGACAATGTGGAGCGAGCTTTACTCTGTATCTAACCCGTACTGTACCGGCCCTGGGAGTGTTTGATGGGACAGTGTAGAGGGAGCTTTAGTCTGGATCTAACCCGTGCTGCACCTGCACTGGGAGTTATTGATGGGACAGTGTAGAGGGAGCTTTGCTCTGTATCTAACCCGTGCTGTAGCTGCCCTGGGAGTATTTGATGGGACAGTGTACTGGGAGATTTACTCTGTATCTAACCCGCGCTGTACCTGCCTTGGGAGTGATTGATGGGACAGTGTGGAGCGAGCTTTACTCTGTATCTAACCCGTGCTGTTCTTCCCCTGGGAGTGTTTGAAGGAACATTGTAGTGGGAGGTGTACTCTGTATCTAACCCGTGCTGTACCTGCCCTGGGAGTGTTTGATGGGACAGTGTAGAGGGAGCTTTACTCTGGATCTAACCCGTGCTGTACCTGCCCTGGGAGTGTTTGATGGGACAGTGTAGAGGGAGCTTTACTCTGTATCTGACTCGTGCTGTACCTGCCCTGGGAGTGTTTGAGGGGACAATGTAGAGGGAGCTTTACTCTGTATCTAACCCCTGCTGTACCTGCCCTGGGAGTGTTTGATGGGACAGTGTACAGGGAGATTTACTCTGTATCTAACCTGTGCTGTCCCTGCCCTGGGAGTGTTTGACGGTACATTGTAGAGTGAGATTTACTCTGTATCTAATCCCTGCTGTACCTATCCTGGGAGTGTTTGATGGGACAGTGTACAGTGAGCTTTACTCTGTATCTAACCCGTGCTGTACCTGCCCTCGGAGTGTTTGATGGGGTCAGTGTACAGTGAGCTTTACTCTGTATCTAACCTGTGCTGCACCTGCCCTGGGAGTATTTGATGGGACAGTGTACTGGGAGCTTTAGTCTGCATCTAACCCGTGCTGTCCCTGCCTTGGGACTGTTTGATTGCACAGTGTAGAGGGAGCTTTAGTCTGTATCTAACCCGTGCCGTACCTGCTATGGGAGTGTTTGATGGGACAGTGTGGAGGGAGCTTTACCCTGTATCTAACCCATGCCGTACCTGCCCTGGGAGTGTTTCATGGGACAGTGTACAGGGAGATTTACTCTATGTGCCATGCTGTACCTGCCCTGGGAGTGTTTGATGGGACAGTGTGGAGCGAGATTTGCTCTGTATCTAACCCGTGCTGTACCTGCCCTGGGAGTGTTTGATGGGACAGTGTGAATCGAGTTTACTCTGTATCTAACCAGTGCTGTCCCTGTCCTGGGAGTGTTTGATGGGACAGTGTAGAGGGAGCTTTACTCTGTATCTAACCCGTGCTGTACCTGCCCTGGGAGTGTTTGATGGGACAGTGTAGAGGGAGCTTTACTCTGTATCTAACCCGTGCTGTACCTGCCCTCGGAGTGTTTGATGGGGACAGTGTACAGTGAGCTTTACTCTGTATCTAACCCGTGCTGTACCTGCCCTCGGAGTGTTTGATGGGGACAGTGTACAGTGAGCTTTACTCTGCATCTAACCCGTGCTGTCCCTGCCTTGGGACTGTTTGATTGCACAGTGTAGGGGGAGCTTTACCCTGTATCTAACCCATGGAGTACCTGCACTGGCAGTGTATTAATGGGACAGTGTGCAGGGAGATTTACTCTGTGTCTAACCCGTGATTTACCTGCCCTGGGAGTATTTGATGGGACAGTGTACAGGGAGCTTGACTCTATGTGCCATGCTGTACCTGCCCTGGGAGTGTTTGATGGGACAGTGTGGAGCGAGATTTGCTCTGTATCTAACCTGTGCTGTACCTGCCCTGGGAGTGTTTGATGGGAAAGTGTGAATCGAGCTTTACTCTGTATCTAACCAGTGCTGCACCTGTCCTGGGAGTGTTTCATGGGACATTTTAGAGGGAGCTTTACTCTGTGTCTAACCCGTGCTGTACCTGACCTGGGAGTGTTTGATGGGACAGTGTGGAGGGAGCTTTCCCCTGTATCTAACCCGTGCTGTACCTGCCCTGGGAGTGTTTGATGGGACAGTGTAGAGGGAGCTTTACTCTGTATCTAACCCGTGCTGTCCCTGTCCTGGGAGTGTTTGATGCGACATTGTAGAGGGAGCTTTACTCTGCATCTCACTATGCTGTAACTGCCCTGGGAGCGTTTGATGGGACAGTGTGGAGCGAGCTTTTCTCTGTATCTAACCGGTGCTGTACCTGTCCTGGGAGTGTTTGATAGGACAGTGTACAGGGAGCTTTACTCTGTATCTAACCCGTGCTGTAACTGCCCTGGGAGTGTTTGATGGAAAAGTGTAGAGGAAGCTTTACTCTGTATCTAACCCGTGCTGTACATGTCCTGGGAGTGTTTGATGGGACAGTGTACAGGGAGCTTTGCTCTGTATCTAACCCGTGCTGTACATGCCCTGGGAGTGTTTGATGGGACAGTGTGGAGCGAGATTTGCACTGTATCTAACCCGTGCTGTACCTGCCCTGGGAGTGTTTGATGGGACAGTGTAGAGGAAGCTTTACTCTGTATCTAACCCGTGCTGTACCTGCCCTGGGAGTGTTTGATGGGACAGTGTAGAGGGAGCTTTACTCTGTATCTAAACCGTGCTGTACCTGACCTGGGAGTGTTTGATGGGACAGTGTAGAGGGCGCTTTACTCTGTATCTAACCCAGCTGTACCTGCCCTGGGAGTATTTGATGGGACAGTGTAGAGGCAGCTTAACTCTGTATCTAACCCGTGCTGCACCTGCCGTAGGAGTGTTTGATGGGACAGTGTGGAGGGAGCTTTCCCCTGTATCTAAGCCGTGCTGTACCTGCCCTGGGAGTGTTTGATGGGACAGTGTAGAGGGAGCTTTACTCTGTATCAACCCGTGCTGTACCTGCCCTGAGAGCGTTTGATGGGACAGTGTGGAGCGAGCTTTTCTCTGTATCTAATCCGTGCTGTACCTGCCCTGGGAGTGTTTGATGGGACAGCGTAGAGGGAGCTTTACTCTACATCTAACAACGTGCTGTACCTGCCCTGGGAGTGTTTGATGGAACAGTGTAGGGGGAGCTTTACGCTGTATCTAACCCGTGCTGTACCTGCCCTGGGAGTGTTTGAAGGGACAGTATAGAGGGAGCTTTACTCTGTATCTAACCCGTGCTGTACCTGCCCTGGGAGTGTTTGATGGGACAGTGTAGAAGGAGCTTTACTCTGTATCTAACCCAGGCTGTACCTGCCCTGGGAGTGTTTGATGGGACAGTGTAGAGGGAGCTTTACTCTGCATCTGACAACGTGCTGTACCTGCCCTGGGAGTGTTTGATGGAACAGTGTAGGGGGAGCTGTACTCTTTATCTAACCCGTGCTGTACCGGCCCTGGGAGTGTTTGATGGGACAGTGTAGAGGGAGCTTTACTCTGTATCTAAGCCATGTTGTACCTGCCCTGGGAGTGATTGATGGGACAGTGTGGAGCGAGATTTACTCTGTATCTAACCCGTGCTGTACCTGCCCTGGGAGTGTTTGATGGGACAGTGTGGTGCGAGATTTGCACTGTATCTAATCCGTGCTTTACCTATCCTGGGAGTGTTTGATGGGACATTGTAGAGGGAGCTTTACTCTGTATCTAACCTCTGCTGTACCTGCCCTGGGAGTGTTTGACGGTACATTGTAGAGGGAGCTTTACTCTGTATCTAACCTCTGCTGTACCTGCCCTGGGAGTGTTTGATGGGACAGTGTAGCGGGAGCTTTACTCTGTATCTAACCCGTACTGTACTTGCACTGGGAGTGTTTGATGGGACAGTGTAGAGGGAGGTTTCCTCTGTATCTAACCCATGCTGTACCTGCCCTGGGAGTGTTTGATGGGACAGTGTAGAGGGAGCTTTACTCTGTATCTAACCCGTGCTGTACCTTACCTGGGAGTATTTGATGGGGCAATGTACAGGGAGCATAACTCCGTATCTTACCTGTGCTGTACCTGCCCTGGGAGTGTTTGATGGGACAGTGTAGAGGGAGCTTTACTCTGTATCTAACTCGTGCTGTACCTGCCCCGGGAGTGTTTGATGGGACAGTGTAGAGGGAGATTTACTCTGTATCTAACCTGTGCTGTACCTGCCCTGGGAGTGTTTGACGGTATATTGTAGAGGGAGCTTTACTCTGTATCTAACCCCTGCTGTACCTGCCCTGGGAGTGTTTGATGGGACAGTGTACAGGGAGATTTACTCTGTATCTAACCTGTGCTGTACCTGCCCTGGGTGTAATTGATGGGACAATGTGGAGTGAGATTTACTCTGTATCTAATCCGTGCTGTACCTATCCTGGGAGTGTTTGATGGGACATTGTGGATTGAGCTTTTCTCTGTTTCTAACGCGTGCTGTACCTGTCCTTGGAGTGTTTGATGGGACAATGTACAGTGAGCTTTACTCTGTATCTAACCCGTGCTGCACCTGCCCTGGGAGTATTTGATGGGACAGTGTACTGGGAGCTTTACTCTGCATCTAACCCGTGCTGTCCCTGCCTTGGGACTGTTTGATTGCACAGTGTAGAGGGAGCTTTAGTCTGTATCTAACCCGTGCCGTACCTGCTCTGGGAGTGTTTGATGGGACAGTGTAGAGGGAGCTTTACCCTGTATCTAACCCGTGCCGTACCTGCCCTGGGAGTGTTTGATGGGACAGTGTACAGGGAGATTCACTCTGTGTCTAACCTGTGATTTACCTGCCCTGGGAGTATTTGATGGGACAGTGTACAGGGAGCTTGACTCTATGAGCCATGCTGTACCTGCCCTGGGAGTGTTTGATGCGACATTGTAGAGGGAGCTTTACTCTGCATCTAACCTATGCTGTGACTGCCCTGGGAGCGTTTGGTGGGACAGTGTGGAGCGAGCTTTTCTCTGTATCTAACCCGTGCTGTACCTGTCCTGGAAGTGTTTGATGGGACAGTGTACAGGGAGCTTTACTCTGTCTCTTACCCGTGCTGTAACTGCCCTGGGAGTGTTTGATGGAACAGTGTAGAGGGAGCTTTACTCTGTATCTAACCCGTGCTGTACATGTCCTGGGAGTGTTTGATGGGACAGTGTACAGGGAGCTTTGCTCTGTATCTAACCCGTGCTGTACCTGCCCTGGGAGTGTTTGATGGGACACTGTGGAGCGAGATTTGCACTGTATCTAACCCGTGCTGTACCTGCCCTGGGAGTGTTTGATGGGACAGAGTAGAGGAAGCTTTACTCTGTATCTAACCCGTGCTGTACCTGCCCTGGGAGTGTTTGATGGGACAGTGTAGAGGGAGCTTTACTCTGTATCTAAACCTTGCTGTACCTGACCTGGGAGTGTTTGATGGGACAGCGTAGAGGGAGCTTTACTCTGTATCTAACCCAGCTGTACCTACCCTGGGAGTATTTGATGGGACAGTGTAGAGGGAGCTTAACTCTGTATCTAACCCGTGCTGTACCTGCCGTGGGAGTGTTTGATGTGAATGTGTGCAGGGAGCTTTCCCCTGTATCTAACCCGTGCTGTCCCTGTCCTGGGAATGTTTGATGGGACAGTATAGACGGAGCTTTACTCTGTATCTAACCCAGGCTGTACCTATCATGGGAGTGTTTGATGGGACAGTGTACAGTGTGCTTTACTCTGTATCAAACCCGTGCTGTAACTGCCCTCGGAGTGTTTGATGGGAGAGTGTAGAGGGAGCTTTACTCTGTATCTAACCCGTGCTGTACCTGCCCTGGGAGTGTTTGATGGGACAGTGTGGAGGCAGCTCCACTCTGGAACTAACCCGTGCTGTACATGTCCTGGGAGTGTTTGATGGAACAGTGTAGAAGGAGCTTTACTCTCTATCTAACCCAGGCTGTACCTATCATGCGAGTGTTTGATGGGACAGTGTACAGTGTGCTTTACTCTGTATCAAACCCGTGCTGTAACTGCCCTCGGAGTGTCTGATGGGAGAGTGTAGAGGGAGCTTTACTCTGCATCTAACGACGTGCTGTACCTGCCCTGGGAGTGTTTGATGGAGCAGTGTAGGGGGAGCTTTATTCTGTATCTAACCCATGCTGTACCTGCCCTGGGAGTGATTGATGGGACAGTGTGGAGCGAGATTTACTCTGTATCTAACCCGTGCTGTACCTGCATTGGGAGTGTTTGATGGGACAGTGTGGTGCGAGATTTGCACTGTATCTAATCCGTGCTTTACCTATCCTGGGAGTGTTTGATGGGACATTGTAGAGGGAGCTTTACTCTGTATCTACCCCATGCTGTACCTGTCCTGGGAGTGTTTAATGGGACGGTGTACAGGGAGCTTTACTCTATATCAAACCCGCGCTGTATCTGCCCTGGGAGTGTTTGATGGGACAGTGTAGAGGGAGCTTTACACTGTATCGAACCTCTGCTGTACCTGCCCTGGGAGTGTTTGATGGGACAGTGTAGCGGGAGCTTTACTCTGTTTCTAACCCGTGCTGTACCTTCCCTTGGACTGTTTGATGGGACAATGTAGAGGGAGCATTACTCTGTATCTTACCCATACTGTACCTGCCCTGGGAGTGTTTGATGGGACAGTGTAGAGGGAGCTTTACTCTGTATCTAACCCGTGCTGTCCCTGACCTGGGAGTGATTGATGGGACATTGTTGAGTGAGCTTTACTCTGTATCTAGTCCGTGCTGTACCTATCCTGGGAGTGTTTGATGGGACAGTGTATAGTGAGCTTTACCCTGTAAATAACCAGTGCTGTACCTGCCCTGGGAGTGTTTGATGGGGCATTTTAGAGGGAGCTTTACTCTGTATCAAACCCGTGCTGTACATATCCTGCGAGTGTTTGATGGGACAGTGTACTGGGAGCTTTACTCTATATCTAACCCGTGCTGTACCTGCCCTGGGAGTGTTTGATGGGACAGTGTGGAGCGAGCTTTACTCTATATCTTACCAGTGCTGTACCTGCCCTGGGAATGTTTGATGGGACAGTGTAGAGGGAGCTTTACTCTGTATCTAACCCATGCTGTACCTGCAATGGGAGTGTTTGATGGGACAGTGTAGAGGGAGATTTACTCTGTATCTAACCTGTACTGTACCTGCCCTGGGAGTGTTTTATGGGACAGTGTAGAGGGAGCTTTACTCTGTATCTAACCCGTGCTGTACCTGCCCTGGGAGTGTTTAATGGGACAGTGTAGAGGGAGCTTTACTCTGTATCTAACCCGTGCTGTACTTGCCCTGGGAGTGTTTGATGGGACAGTGTAGATGGAGATTTACTCTGCATCTAACCCGTACTGTACCTGCCCTGGGAGTGTTCTATGGGACAGTGTAGAGGGAGCTTTGCTCTGTATCTAACCCGTGCTGTACTTGCCCTGGGAGTGTTTGATGGGACAGTGTAGATGGAGATTTACTCTGCATCTAACCCGTACTGTACCTGCCCTGGGAGTGTTCTATGGGACAGTGTAGAGGGAGCTTTGCTCTGTATCTAACCCGTGCTGTACCTGCCCTGGGACTGTTTGATGGGACAGTGAAGAGGGAGCTTTACTCCATATCTTACCCGTGCTGTACCTGCCCTGGGAGTGATTGATGGGACAATGTGGAGCGAGCTTTACTCTGTATCTAACCCGTACTGTACCGGCCCTGGGAGTGTTTGATGGGACAGTGTAGAGGGAGCTTTAGTCTGGATCTAACCCGTGCTGCACCTGCACTGGGAGTTATTGATGGGACAGTGTAGAGGGAGCTTTGCTCTGTATCTAACCCGTGCTGTAGCTGCCCTGGGAGTATTTGATGGGACAGTGTACTGGGAGATTTACTCTGTATCTAACCCGCGCTGTACCTGCCTTGGGAGTGATTGATGGGACAGTGTGGAGCGAGCTTTACTCTGTATCTAACCCGTGCTGTTCTTCCCCTGGGAGTGTTTGAAGGAACATTGTAGTGGGAGGTGTACTCTGTATCTAACCCGTGCTGTACCTGCCCTGGGAGTGTTTGATGGGACAGTGTAGAGGGAGCTTTACTCTGGATCTAACCCGTGCTGTACCTGCCCTGGGAGTGTTTGATGGGACAGTGTAGAGGGAGCTTTACTCTGTATCTGACTCGTGCTGTACCTGCCCTGGGAGTGTTTGAGGGGACAATGTAGAGGGAGCTTTACTCTGTATCTAACCCCTGCTGTACCTGCCCTGGGAGTGTTTGATGGGACAGTGTACAGGGAGATTTACTCTGTATCTAACCTGTGCTGTCCCTGCCCTGGGAGTGTTTGACGGTACATTGTAGAGTGAGATTTACTCTGTATCTAATCCCTGCTGTACCTATCCTGGGAGTGTTTGATGGGACAGTGTACAGTGAGCTTTACTCTGTATCTAACCCGTGCTGTACCTGCCCTCGGAGTGTTTGATGGGGTCAGTGTACAGTGAGCTTTACTCTGTATCTAACCTGTGCTGCACCTGCCCTGGGAGTATTTGATGGGACAGTGTACTGGGAGCTTTAGTCTGCATCTAACCCGTGCTGTCCCTGCCTTGGGACTGTTTGATTGCACAGTGTAGAGGGAGCTTTAGTCTGTATCTAACCCGTGCCGTACCTGCTATGGGAGTGTTTGATGGGACAGTGTGGAGGGAGCTTTACCCTGTATCTAACCCATGCCGTACCTGCCCTGGGAGTGTTTCATGGGACAGTGTACAGGGAGATTTACTCTATGTGCCATGCTGTACCTGCCCTGGGAGTGTTTGATGGGACAGTGTGGAGCGAGATTTGCTCTGTATCTAACCCGTGCTGTACCTGCCCTGGGAGTGTTTGATGGGACAGTGTGAATCGAGTTTACTCTGTATCTAACCAGTGCTGTCCCTGTCCTGGGAGTGTTTGATGGGACAGTGTAGAGGGAGCTTTACTCTGTATCTAACCCGTGCTGTACCTGCCCTGGGAGTGTTTGATGGGACAGTGTAGAGGGAGCTTTACTCTGTATCTAACCCGTGCTGTACCTGCCCTCGGAGTGTTTGATGGGGACAGTGTACAGTGAGCTTTACTCTGTATCTAACCCGTGCTGTACCTGCCCTCGGAGTGTTTGATGGGGACAGTGTACAGTGAGCTTTACTCTGCATCTAACCCGTGCTGTCCCTGCCTTGGGACTGTTTGATTGCACAGTGTAG
Source organism: Somniosus microcephalus (assembly GCF_052327205.1). Lineage (NCBI taxonomy): Eukaryota > Metazoa > Chordata > Chondrichthyes > Squaliformes > Somniosidae > Somniosus > Somniosus microcephalus. The sequence continues at coordinate 33,132,472 of NW_028225182.1, forward strand.
GGGGAGCTTTACCCTGTATCTAACCCATGGAGTACCTGCACTGGGAGTGTATTAATGGGACAGTGTGCAGGGAGATTTACTCTGTGTCTAACCCGTGATTTACCTGCCCTGGGAGTATTTGATGGGACAGTGTACAGGGAGCTTGACTCTATGTGCCATGCTGTACCTGCCCTGGGAGTGTTTGATGGGACAGTGTGGAGCGAGATTTGCTCTGTATCTAACCTGTGCTGTACCTGCCCTGGGAGTGTTTGATGGGAAAGTGTGAATCGAGCTTTACTCTGTATCTAACCAGTGCTGCACCTGTCCTGGGAGTGTTTCATGGGACATTTTAGAGGGAGCTTTACTCTGTGTCTAACCCGTGCTGTACCTGCCCTGGGAGTGTCTGATGGGACAGTGTAGAGGGAGCTTTACCCTGTATCTAACCCGTGCTGTACCTGACCTGGGAGTGTTTGATGGGACAGTGTGGAGGGAGCTTTCCCCTGTATCTAACCCGTGCTGTACCTGCCCTGGGAGTGTTTGATGGGACAGTGTAGAGGGAGCTTTACTCTGTATCTAACCCGTGCTGTCCCTGTCCTGGGAGTGTTTGATGCGACATTGTAGAGGGAGCTTTACTCTGCATCTCACTATGCTGTAACTGCCCTGGGAGCGTTTGATGGGACAGTGTGGAGCGAGCTTTTCTCTGTATCTAACCGGTGCTGTACCTGTCCTGGGAGTGTTTGATAGGACAGTGTACAGGGAGCTTTACTCTGTATCTAACCCGTGCTGTAACTGCCCTGGGAGTGTTTGATGGAAAAGTGTAGAGGAAGCTTTACTCTGTATCTAACCCGTGCTGTACATGTCCTGGGAGTGTTTGATGGGACAGTGTACAGGGAGCTTTGCTCTGTATCTAACCCGTGCTGTACATGCCCTGGGAGTGTTTGATGGGACAGTGTGGAGCGAGATTTGCACTGTATCTAACCCGTGCTGTACCTGCCCTGGGAGTGTTTGATGGGACAGTGTAGAGGAAGCTTTACTCTGTATCTAACCCGTGCTGTACCTGCCCTGGGAGTGTTTGATGGGACAGTGTAGAGGGAGCTTTACTCTGTATCTAAACCGTGCTGTACCTGACCTGGGAGTGTTTGATGGGACAGTGTAGAGGGCGCTTTACTCTGTATCTAACCCAGCTGTACCTGCCCTGGGAGTATTTGATGGGACAGTGTAGAGGCAGCTTAACTCTGTATCTAACCCGTGCTGCACCTGCCGTAGGAGTGTTTGATGGGACAGTGTGGAGGGAGCTTTCCCCTGTATCTAAGCCGTGCTGTACCTGCCCTGGGAGTGTTTGATGGGACAGTGTAGAGGGAGCTTTACTCTGTATCAACCCGTGCTGTACCTGCCCTGAGAGCGTTTGATGGGACAGTGTGGAGCGAGCTTTTCTCTGTATCTAATCCGTGCTGTACCTGCCCTGGGAGTGTTTGATGGGACAGCGTAGAGGGAGCTTTACTCTACATCTAACAACGTGCTGTACCTGCCCTGGGAGTGTTTGATGGAACAGTGTAGGGGGAGCTTTACGCTGTATCTAACCCGTGCTGTACCTGCCCTGGGAGTGTTTGAAGGGACCGTATAGAGGGAGCTTTACTCTGTATCTAACCCGTGCTGTACCTGCCCTGGGAGTGTTTGATGGGACAGTGTAGAAGGAGCTTTACTCTGTATCTAACCCAGGCTGTACCTGCCCTGGGAGTGTTTGATGGGACAGTGTAGAGGGAGCTTTACTCTGCATCTGACAACGTGCTGTACCTGCCCTGGGAGTGTTTGATGGAACAGTGTAGGGGGAGCTGTACTCTTTATCTAACCCGTGCTGTACCGGCCCTGGGAGTGTTTGATGGGACAGGGTAGAGGGAGCTTTACTCTGTATCTAAGCCGTGTTGTACCTGCCCTGGGAGTGATTGATGGGACAGTGTGGAGCGAGATTTACTCTGTATCTAACCCGTGCTGTACCTGCCCTGGGAGTGTTTGATGGGACAGTGTGGTGCGAGATTTGCACTGTATCTAATCCGTGCTTTACCTATCCTGGGAGTGTTTGATGGGACATTGTAGAGGGAGCTTTACTCTGTATCTAACCTCTGCTGTACCTGCCCTGGGAGTGTTTGACGGTACATTGTAGAGGGAGCTTTACTCTGTATCTAACCTCTGCTGTACCTGCCCTGGGAGTGTTTGATGGGACAGTGTAGCGGGAGCTTTACTCTGTATCTAACCCGTACTGTACTTGCACTGGGAGTGTTTGATGGGACAGTGTAGAGGGAGGTTTCCTCTGTATCTAACCCATGCTGTACCTGCCCTGGGAGTGTTTGATGGGACAGTGTAGAGGGAGCTTTACTCTGTATCTAACCCGTGCTGTACCTTACCTGGGAGTATTTGATGGGGCAATGTACAGGGAGCATAACTCCGTATCTTACCTGTGCTGTACCTGCCCTGGGAGTGTTTGATGGGACAGTGTAGAGGGAGCTTTACTCTGTATCTAACTCGTGCTGTACCTGCCCCGGGAGTGTTTGATGGGACAGTGTAGAGGGAGATTTACTCTGTATCTAACCTGTGCTGTACCTGCCCTGGGAGTGTTTGACGGTATATTGTAGAGGGAGCTTTACTCTGTATCTAACCCCTGCTGTACCTGCCCTGGGAGTGTTTGATGGGACAGTGTACAGGGAGATTTACTCTGTATCTAACCTGTGCTGTACCTGCCCTGGGTGTAATTGATGGGACAATGTGGAGTGAGATTTACTCTGTATCTAATCCGTGCTGTACCTATCCTGGGAGTGTTTGATGGGACATTGTGGATTGAGCTTTTCTCTGTATCTAACGCGTGCTGTACCTGTCCTTGGAGTGTTTGATGGGACAATGTACAGTGAGCTTTACTCTGTATCTAACCCGTGCTGCACCTGCCCTGGGAGTATTTGATGGGACAGTGTACTGGGAGCTTTACTCTGCATCTAACCCGTGCTGTCCCTGCCTTGGGACTGTTTGATTGCACAGTGTAGAGGGAGCTTTAGTCTGTATCTAACCCGTGCCGTACCTGCTCTGGGAGTGTTTGATGGGACAGTGTAGAGGGAGCTTTACCCTGTATCTAACCCGTGCCGTACCTGCCCTGGGAGTGTTTGATGGGACAGTGTACAGGGAGATTCACTCTGTGTCTAACCTGTGATTTACCTGCCCTGGGAGTATTTGATGGGACAGTGTACAGGGAGCTTGACTCTATGAGCCATGCTGTACCTGCCCTGGGAGTGTTTGATGCGACATTGTAGAGGGAGCTTTACTCTGCATCTAACCTATGCTGTGACTGCCCTGGGAGCGTTTGGTGGGACAGTGTGGAGCGAGCTTTTCTCTGTATCTAACCCGTGCTGTACCTGTCCTGGAAGTGTTTGATGGGACAGTGTACAGGGAGCTTTACTCTGTCTCTTACCCGTGCTGTAACTGCCCTGGGAGTGTTTGATGGAACAGTGTAGAGGGAGCTTTACTCTGTATCTAACCCGTGCTGTACATGTCCTGGGAGTGTTTGATGGGACAGTGTACAGGGAGCTTTGCTCTGTATCTAACCCGTGCTGTACCTGCCCTGGGAGTGTTTGATGGGACACTGTGGAGCGAGATTTGCACTGTATCTAACCCGTGCTGTACCTGCCCTGGGAGTGTTTGATGGGACAGAGTAGAGGAAGCTTTACTCTGTATCTAACCCGTGCTGTACCTGCCCTGGGAGTGTTTGATGGGACAGTGTAGAGGGAGCTTTACTCTGTATCTAAACCTTGCTGTACCTGACCTGGGAGTGTTTGATGGGACAGCGTAGAGGGAGCTTTACTCTGTATCTAACCCAGCTGTACCTACCCTGGGAGTATTTGATGGGACAGTGTAGAGGGAGCTTAACTCTGTATCTAACCCGTGCTGTACCTGCCGTGGGAGTGTTTGATGTGAATGTGGGCAGGGAGCTTTCCCCTGTATCTAACCCGTGCTGTCCCTGTCCTGGGAATGTTTGATGGGACAGTATAGACGGAGCTTTACTCTGTATCTAACCCAGGCTGTACCTATCATGGGAGTGTTTGATGGGACAGTGTACAGTGTGCTTTACTCTGTATCAAACCCGTGCTGTAACTGCCCTCGGAGTGTTTGATGGGAGAGTGTAGAGGGAGCTTTACTCTGTATCTAACCCGTGCTGTACCTGCCCTGGGAGTGTTTGATGGGACAGTGTGGAGGCAGCTCCACTCTGGAACTAACCCGTGCTGTACATGTCCTGGGAGTGTTTGATGGAACAGTGTAGAAGGAGCTTTACTCTGTATCTAACCCAGGCTGTACCTATCATGCGAGTGTTTGATGGGACAGTGTACAGTGTGCTTTACTCTGTATCAAACCCGTGCTGTAACTGCCCTCGGAGTGTCTGATGGGAGAGTGTAGAGGGAGCTTTACTCTGCATCTAACGACGTGCTGTACCTGCCCTGGGAGTGTTTGATGGAGCAGTGTAGGGGGAGCTTTATTCTGTATCTAACCCATGCTGTACCTGCCCTGGGAGTGATTGATGGGACAGTGTGGAGCGAGATTTACTCTGTATCTAACCCGTGCTGTACCTGCATTGGGAGTGTTTGATGGGACAGTGTGGTGCGAGATTTGCACTGTATCTAATCCGTGCTTTACCTATCCTGGGAGTGTTTGATGGGACATTGTAGAGGGAGCTTTACTCTGTATCTACCCCATGCTGTACCTGTCCTGGGAGTGTTTAATGGGACGGTGTACAGGGAGCTTTACTCTATATCTAACCCGCGCTGTATCTGCCCTGGGAGTGTTTGATGGGACAGTGTAGAGGGAGCTTTACACTGTATCGAACCTCTGCTGTACCTGCCCTGGGAGTGTTTGATGGGACAGTGTAGCGGGAGCTTTACTCTGTTTCTAACCCGTGCTGTACCTTCCCTTGGACTGTTTGATGGGACAATGTAGAGGGAGCATTACTCTGTATCTTACCCATACTGTACCTGCCCTGGGAGTGTTTGATGGGACAGTGTAGAGGGAGCTTTACTCTGTATCTAACCCGTGCTGTCCCTGACCTGGGAGTGATTGATGGGACATTGTTGAGTGAGCTTTACTCTGTATCTAGTCCGTGCTGTACCTATCCTGGGAGTGTTTGATGGGACAGTGTATAGTGAGCTTTACCCTGTAAATAACCAGTGCTGTACCTGCCCTGGGAGTGTTTGATGGGGCATTTTAGAGGGAGCTTTACTCTGTATCAAACCCGTGCTGTACATATCCTGCGAGTGTTTGATGGGACAGTGTACTGGGAGCTTTACTCTATATCTAACCCGTGCTGTACCTGCCCTGGGAGTGTTTGATGGGACAGTGTGGAGCGAGCTTTACTCTATATCTTACCAGTGCTGTACCTGCCCTGGGAATGTTTGATGGGACAGTGTAGAGGGAGCTTTACTCTGTATCTAACCCATGCTGTACCTGCAATGGGAGTGTTTGATGGGACAGTGTAGAGGGAGATTTACTCTGTATCTAACCTGTACTGTACCTGCCCTGGGAGTGTTTTATGGGACAGTGTAGAGGGAGCTTTACTCTGTATCTAACCCGTGCTGTACCTGCCCTGGGAGTGTTTAATGGGACAGTGTAGAGGGAGCTTTACTCTGTATCTAACCCGTGCTGTACTTGCCCTGGGAGTGTTTGATGGGACAGTGTAGATGGAGATTTACTCTGCATCTAACCCGTACTGTACCTGCCCTGGGAGTGTTCTATGGGACAGTGTAGAGGGAGCTTTGCTCTGTATCTAACCCGTGCTGTACTTGCCCTGGGAGTGTTTGATGGGACAGTGTAGATGGAGATTTACTCTGCATCTAACCCGTACTGTACCTGCCCTGGGAGTGTTCTATGGGACAGTGTAGAGGGAGCTTTGCTCTGTATCTAACCCGTGCTGTACCTGCCCTGGGACTGTTTGATGGGACAGTGAAGAGGGAGCTTTACTCCATATCTTACCCGTGCTGTACCTGCCCTGGGAGTGATTGATGGGACAATGTGGAGCGAGCTTTACTCTGTATCTAACCCGTACTGTACCGGCCCTGGGAGTGTTTGATGGGACAGTGTAGAGGGAGCTTTAGTCTGGATCTAACCCGTGCTGCACCTGCACTGGGAGTTATTGATGGGACAGTGTAGAGGGAGCTTTGCTCTGTATCTAACCCGTGCTGTAGCTGCCCTGGGAGTATTTGATGGGACAGTGTACTGGGAGATTTACTCTGTATCTAACCCGCGCTGTACCTGCCTTGGGAGTGATTGATGGGACAGTGTGGAGCGAGCTTTACTCTGTATCTAACCCGTGCTGTTCTTCCCCTGGGAGTGTTTGAAGGAACATTGTAGTGGGAGGTGTACTCTGTATCTAACCCGTGCTGTACCTGCCCTGGGAGTGTTTGATGGGACAGTGTAAAGGGAGCTTTACTCTGGATCTAACCCGTGCTGTACCTGCCCTGGGAGTGTTTGATGGGACAGTGTACAGGGAGATTTACTCTGTATCTGACTCGTGCTGTACCTGCCCTGGGAGTGTTTGAGGGGACAATGTAGAGGGAGCTTTACTCTGTATCTAACCCCTGCTGTACCTGCCCTGGGAGTGTTTGATGGGACAGTGTACAGGGAGATTTACTCTGTATCTAACCTGTGCTGTCCCTGCCCTGGGAGTGTTTGACGGTACATTGTAGAGTGAGATTTACTCTGTATCTAATCCCTGCTGTACCTATCCTGGGAGTGTTTGATGGGACAGTGTACTGGGAGCTTTAGTCTGCATCTAACCCGTGCTGTCCCTGCCTTGGGACTGTTTGATTGCACAGTGTAGAGGGAGCTTTAGTCTGTATCTAACCCGTGCCGTACCTGCTATGGGAGTGTTTGATGGGACAGTGTGGAGGGAGCTTTACCCTGTATCTAACCCATGCCGTACCTGCCCTGGGAGTGTTTCATGGGACAGTGTACAGGGAGATTTACTCTATGTGCCATGCTGTACCTGCCCTGGGAGTGTTTGATGGGACAGTGTGGAGCGAGATTTGCTCTGTATCTAACCCGTGCTGTACCTGCCCTGGGAGTGTTTGATGGGACAGTGTGAATCGAGTTTACTCTGTATCTAACCAGTGCTGTCCCTGTCCTGGGAGTGTTTGATGGGACAGTGTAGAGGGAGCTTTACTCTGTATCTAACCCGTGCTGTACCTGCCCTGGGAGTGTTTGATGGGACAGTGTAGAGGGAGCTTTACTCTGTATCTAACCCGTGCTGTACCTGCCCTCGGAGTGTTTGATGGGGACAGTGTACAGTGAGCTTTACTCTGTATCTAACCCGTGCTGTACCTGCCCTCGGAGTGTTTGATGGGGACAGTGTACAGTGAGCTTTACTCTGCATCTAACCCGTGCTGTCCCTGCCTTGGGACTGTTTGATTGCACAGTGTAGGGGGAGCTTTACCCTGTATCTAACCCATGGAGTACCTGCACTGGGAGTGTATTAATGGGACAGTGTGCAGGGAGATTTACTCTGTGTCTAACCCGTGATTTACCTGCCCTGGGAGTATTTGATGGGACAGTGTACAGGGAGCTTGACTCTATGTGCCATGCTGTACCTGCCCTGGGAGTGTTTGATGGGACAGTGTGGAGCGAGATTTGCTCTGTATCTAACCTGTGCTGTACCTGCCCTGGGAGTGTTTGATGGGAAAGTGTGAATCGAGCTTTACTCTGTATCTAACCAGTGCTGCACCTGTCCTGGGAGTGTTTCATGGGACATTTTAGAGGGAGCTTTACTCTGTGTCTAACCCGTGCTGTACCTGCCCTGGGAGTGTCTGATGGGACAGTGTAGAGGGAGCTTTACCCTGTATCTAACCCGTGCTGTACCTGACCTGGGAGTGTTTGATGGGACAGTGTGGAGGGAGCTTTCCCCTGTATCTAACCCGTGCTGTACCTGCCCTGGGAGTGTTTGATGGGACAGTGTAGAGGGAGCTTTACTCTGTATCTAACCCGTGCTGTCCCTGTCCTGGGAGTGTTTGATGCGACATTGTAGAGGGAGCTTTACTCTGCATCTCACTATGCTGTAACTGCCCTGGGAGCGTTTGATGGGACAGTGTGGAGCGAGCTTTTCTCTGTATCTAACCGGTGCTGTACCTGTCCTGGGAGTGTTTGATAGGACAGTGTACAGGGAGCTTTACTCTGTATCTAACCCGTGCTGTAACTGCCCTGGGAGTGTTTGATGGAAAAGTGTAGAGGAAGCTTTACTCTGTATCTAACCCGTGCTGTACATGTCCTGGGAGTGTTTGATGGGACAGTGTACAGGGAGCTTTGCTCTGTATCTAACCCGTGCTGTACATGCCCTGGGAGTGTTTGATGGGACAGTGTGGAGCGAGATTTGCACTGTATCTAACCCGTGCTGTACCTGCCCTGGGAGTGTTTGATGGGACAGTGTAGAGGAAGCTTTACTCTGTATCTAACCCGTGCTGTACCTGCCCTGGGAGTGTTTGATGGGACAGTGTAGAGGGAGCTTTACTCTGTATCTAAACCGTGCTGTACCTGACCTGGGAGTGTTTGATGGGACAGTGTAGAGGGCGCTTTACTCTGTATCTAACCCAGCTGTACCTGCCCTGGGAGTATTTGATGGGACAGTGTAGAGGCAGCTTAACTCTGTATCTAACCCGTGCTGCACCTGCCGTAGGAGTGTTTGATGGGACAGTGTGGAGGGAGCTTTCCCCTGTATCTAAGCCGTGCTGTACCTGCCCTGGGAGTGTTTGATGGGACAGTGTAGAGGGAGCTTTACTCTGTATCAACCCGTGCTGTACCTGCCCTGAGAGCGTTTGATGGGACAGTGTGGAGCGAGCTTTTCTCTGTATCTAATCCGTGCTGTACCTGCCCTGGGAGTGTTTGATGGGACAGCGTAGAGGGAGCTTTACTCTACATCTAACAACGTGCTGTACCTGCCCTGGGAGTGTTTGATGGAACAGTGTAGGGGGAGCTTTACGCTGTATCTAACCCGTGCTGTACCTGCCCTGGGAGTGTTTGAAGGGACAGTATAGAGGGAGCTTTACTCTGTATCTAACCCGTGCTGTACCTGCCCTGGGAGTGTTTGATGGGACAGTGTAGAAGGAGCTTTACTCTGTATCTAACCCAGGCTGTACCTGCCCTGGGAGTGTTTGATGGGACAGTGTAGAGGGAGCTTTACTCTGCATCTGACAACGTGCTGTACCTGCCCTGGGAGTGTTTGATGGAACAGTGTAGGGGGAGCTGTACTCTTTATCTAACCCGTGCTGTACCGGCCCTGGGAGTGTTTGATGGGACAGTGTAGAGGGAGCTTTACTCTGTATCTAAGCCATGTTGTACCTGCCCTGGGAGTGATTGATGGGACAGTGTGGAGCGAGATTTACTCTGTATCTAACCCGTGCTGTACCTGCCCTGGGAGTGTTTGATGGGACAGTGTGGTGCGAGATTTGCACTGTATCTAATCCGTGCTTTACCTATCCTGGGAGTGTTTGATGGGACATTGTAGAGGGAGCTTTACTCTGTATCTAACCTCTGCTGTACCTGCCCTGGGAGTGTTTGACGGTACATTGTAGAGGGAGCTTTACTCTGTATCTAACCTCTGCTGTACCTGCCCTGGGAGTGTTTGATGGGACAGTGTAGCGGGAGCTTTACTCTGTATCTAACCCGTACTGTACTTGCACTGGGAGTGTTTGATGGGACAGTGTAGAGGGAGGTTTCCTCTGTATCTAACCCATGCTGTACCTGCCCTGGGAGTGTTTGATGGGACAGTGTAGAGGGAGCTTTACTCTGTATCTAACCCGTGCTGTACCTTACCTGGGAGTATTTGATGGGGCAATGTACAGGGAGCATAACTCCGTATCTTACCTGTGCTGTACCTGCCCTGGGAGTGTTTGATGGGACAGTGTAGAGGGAGCTTTACTCTGTATCTAACTCGTGCTGTACCTGCCCCGGGAGTGTTTGATGGGACAGTGTAGAGGGAGATTTACTCTGTATCTAACCTGTGCTGTACCTGCCCTGGGAGTGTTTGACGGTATATTGTAGAGGGAGCTTTACTCTGTATCTAACCCCTGCTGTACCTGCCCTGGGAGTGTTTGATGGGACAGTGTACAGGGAGATTTACTCTGTATCTAACCTGTGCTGTACCTGCCCTGGGTGTAATTGATGGGACAATGTGGAGTGAGATTTACTCTGTATCTAATCCGTGCTGTACCTATCCTGGGAGTGTTTGATGGGACATTGTGGATTGAGCTTTTCTCTGTATCTAACGCGTGCTGTACCTGTCCTTGGAGTGTTTGATGGGACAATGTACAGTGAGCTTTACTCTGTATCTAACCCGTGCTGCACCTGCCCTGGGAGTATTTGATGGGACAGTGTACTGGGAGCTTTACTCTGCATCTAACCCGTGCTGTCCCTGCCTTGGGACTGTTTGATTGCACAGTGTAGAGGGAGCTTTAGTCTGTATCTAACCCGTGCCGTACCTGCTCTGGGAGTGTTTGATGGGACAGTGTAGAGGGAGCTTTACCCTGTATCTAACCCGTGCCGTACCTGCCCTGGGAGTGTTTGATGGGACAGTGTACAGGGAGATTCACTCTGTGTCTAACCTGTGATTTACCTGCCCTGGGAGTATTTGATGGGACAGTGTACAGGGAGCTTGACTCTATGAGCCATGCTGTACCTGCCCTGGGAGTGTTTGATGCGACATTGTAGAGGGAGCTTTACTCTGCATCTAACCTATGCTGTGACTGCCCTGGGAGCGTTTGGTGGGACAGTGTGGAGCGAGCTTTTCTCTGTATCTAACCCGTGCTGTACCTGTCCTGGAAGTGTTTGATGGGACAGTGTACAGGGAGCTTTACTCTGTCTCTTACCCGTGCTGTAACTGCCCTGGGAGTGTTTGATGGAACAGTGTAGAGGGAGCTTTACTCTGTATCTAACCCGTGCTGTACATGTCCTGGGAGTGTTTGATGGGACAGTGTACAGGGAGCTTTGCTCTGTATCTAACCCGTGCTGTACCTGCCCTGGGAGTGTTTGATGGGACACTGTGGAGCGAGATTTGCACTGTATCTAACCCGTGCTGTACCTGCCCTGGGAGTGTTTGATGGGACAGAGTAGAGGAAGCTTTACTCTGTATCTAACCCGTGCTGTACCTGCCCTGGGAGTGTTTGATGGGACAGTGTAGAGGGAGCTTTACTCTGTATCTAAACCTTGCTGTACCTGACCTGGGAGTGTTTGATGGGACAGCGTAGAGGGAGCTTTACTCTGTATCTAACCCAGCTGTACCTACCCTGGGAGTATTTGATGGGACAGTGTAGAGGGAGCTTAACTCTGTATCTAACCCGTGCTGTACCTGCCGTGGGAGTGTTTGATGTGAATGTGGGCAGGGAGCTTTCCCCTGTATCTAACCCGTGCTGTCCCTGTCCTGGGAATGTTTGATGGGACAGTATAGACGGAGCTTTACTCTGTATCTAACCCAGGCTGTACCTATCATGGGAGTGTTTGATGGGACAGTGTACAGTGTGCTTTACTCTGTATCAAACCCGTGCTGTAACTGCCCTCGGAGTGTTTGATGGGAGAGTGTAGAGGGAGCTTTACTCTGTATCTAACCCGTGCTGTACCTGCCCTGGGAGTGTTTGATGGGACAGTGTGGAGGCAGCTCCACTCTGGAACTAACCCGTGCTGTACATGTCCTGGGAGTGTTTGATGGAACAGTGTAGAAGGAGCTTTACTCTGTATCTAACCCAGGCTGTACCTATCATGCGAGTGTTTGATGGGACAGTGTACAGTGTGCTTTACTCTGTATCAAACCCGTGCTGTAACTGCCCTCGGAGTGTCTGATGGGAGAGTGTAGAGGGAGCTTTACTCTGCATCTAACGACGTGCTGTACCTGCCCTGGGAGTGTTTGATGGAGCAGTGTAGGGGGAGCTTTATTCTGTATCTAACCCATGCTGTACCTGCCCTGGGAGTGATTGATGGGACAGTGTGGAGCGAGATTTACTCTGTATCTAACCCGTGCTGTACCTGCATTGGGAGTGTTTGATGGGACAGTGTGGTGCGAGATTTGCACTGTATCTAATCCGTGCTTTACCTATCCTGGGAGTGTTTGATGGGACATTGTAGAGGGAGCTTTACTCTGTATCTACCCCATGCTGTACCTGTCCTGGGAGTGTTTAATGGGACGGTGTACAGGGAGCTTTACTCTATATCTAACCCGCGCTGTATCTGCCCTGGGAGTGTTTGATGGGACAGTGTAGAGGGAGCTTTACACTGTATCGAACCTCTGCTGTACCTGCCCTGGGAGTGTTTGATGGGACAGTGTAGCGGGAGCTTTACTCTGTTTCTAACCCGTGCTGTACCTTCCCTTGGACTGTTTGATGGGACAATGTAGAGGGAGCATTACTCTGTATCTTACCCATACTGTACCTGCCCTGGGAGTGTTTGATGGGACAGTGTAGAGGGAGCTTTACTCTGTATCTAACCCGTGCTGTCCCTGACCTGGGAGTGATTGATGGGACATTGTTGAGTGAGCTTTACTCTGTATCTAGTCCGTGCTGTACCTATCCTGGGAGTGTTTGATGGGACAGTGTATAGTGAGCTTTACCCTGTAAATAACCAGTGCTGTACCTGCCCTGGGAGTGTTTGATGGGGCATTTTAGAGGGAGCTTTACTCTGTATCAAACCCGTGCTGTACATATCCTGCGAGTGTTTGATGGGACAGTGTACAGGGAGCTTTACTCTATATCTAACCCGTGCTGTACCTGACCTGGGAGTGTTTGATGGGACAGTGTAGAGGGAGCTTTACTCTGTATCTAAGCCAGCTGTACCTGCCCCGGAGTGTTTGATGGGACAGTGCAGCGGGAGCTTTACTCTGTATCTAACCCATGCTGTACCTGCCCTGGGAGTGTTTGATGGGACAGCGTGGAGCGACCTTTACTCTTTATCTAACCTATGCTGTAACTGCCCTGGGAGCGTTTAATGGGACAGTGTGGAGCAAGCTTTACTCTGTATCTAACCCATACTGTACCTGTCCTGGTAATGTTTGATGGGACAGTGTACAGAAGCTTGACTCTGTATCTAACCCATGCTGTAACTGCCTGCGAGTGTTTGATGGGACAGTGTGGAGGGAGCTTTACTCTGTATCTAACCTGTGCTGTACCTGCCCTGGGAGTGTTTGATGGGACAGTGTAGAGGGAGCACTCTGTATCTAACCCGTGCTGTAACTGCCTGCGAGTGTTTGATGGGACAGTGTGGAGCTAGCTTGACTCTGTATCTAACCCAGGCTGTGCCTATCCTAGGCGTGTTTGATGGGACAGTGTACAGGGAGCTTTACTCTGTATCAAACCTGTGCTGTACCTGCCCACGGAGTGTTTGATGGAACAGTGTAGAGGGAGCTTTCCTCTGTATCTAACCCGTGCTGTAGCTGCCCCGGGAGTGTCTGATGAGACAGTGTACAGGGAGCTTTACTCTGTACCTAACCCGTGCTGTATCTGACCTGGGTGTGTTTGATGGGATAATGTAGAGGGACCTTTACTCTTTATCTAACCCGTGCTGTACCTGCCCTGGGAGTGTTTCATGGGACAGTGTAGGGGGAGCTTTACTCTGTATCAAACCTGTGCTGTACCTGCCCACGGAGTGTTTGATGGAACAGTGTAGAGGGAGATTTACTCTGCATCTAACCCGTGCTGTACCTGCCCTGGGAGTGTTTGAAGGGACATTGTAGAGGGAGATTTACTCTGTATCTAACCCATGCTGTGCCTATCCTGTGACTGTTTGATGGGACAGTGTACAGGGAGCTTTTACTCTGTGTCTAACCCATGCTGTACCTGCCCTGGGAGTATTTGAATGGACATTGTAGAGGGAGCTTTACTCGGTATCTAACCCGTGCTCTAACTGCCCTGGGACTGTTTGATTGGACAGTTTAGATGGAGCTTTACTCGATATCTAAACCTTGCTGTACCTGACCTGGGAGTGTTTGATGGGACAGCGTAGAGGGAGCTTTACTCTGTATCTAACCCAGCTGTACCTACCCTGGGAGTATTTGATGGGACAGTGTAGAGGGAGCTTAACTCTGTATCTAACCCGTGCTGTACCTGCCGTGGGAGTGTTTGATGTGACTGTGTGCAGGGAGCTTTCCCCTGTATCTAACCCGTGCTGTCCCTGTCCTGGGAATGTTTGATGGGACAGTATAGACGGAGCTTTACTCTGTATCTAACCCAGGCTGTACCTATCATGGGAGTGTTTGATGGGACAGTGTACAGTGTGCTTTACTCTGTATCGAACCCGTGCTGTAACTGCCCTCGGAGTGTTTGATGGGAGAGTGTAGAGGGAGCTTTACTCTGTATCTAACCCGTGCTGTACCTGCCCTGGGAGTGTTTGATGGGACAGTGTGGAGGCAGCTCCACTCTGGAACTAACCCGTGCTGTACATGTCCTGGAAGTGTTTGATGGAACAGTGTAGAAGGAGCTTTACTCTGTATCTAACCCAGGCTGTACCTATCATGGGAGTGTTTGATGGGACAGTGTACAGTGTGCTTTACTCTGTATCAAACCCGTGCTGTAACTGCCCTCGGAGTGTCTGATGGGAGAGTGTAGAGGGAGCTTTACTCTGCATCTAACGACGTGCTGTACCTGCCCTGGGAGTGTTTGATGGAACAGTGTAGGGGGAGCTTTATTCTGTATCTAACCCATGCTGTACCTGCCCTGGGAGTGATTGATGGGACAGTGTGGAGCGAGATTTACTCTGTATCTAACCCGTGCTGTACCTGCATTGGGAGTGTTTGATGGGACAGTGTGGTGCGAGATTTGCACTGTATCTAATCCGTGCTTTACCTATCCTGGGAGTGTTTGATGGGACATTGTAGAGGGAGCTTTACTCTGTATCTACCCCATGCTGTACCTGTCCTGGGAGTGTTTAATGGGACGGTGTACAGGGAGCTTTACTCTATATCTAACCCGCGCTGTATCTGCCCTGGGAGTGTTTGATGGGACAGTGTAGAGGGAGCTTTACACTGTATCGAACCTCTGCTGTACCTGCCCTGGGAGTGTTTGATGGGACAGTGTAGCGGGAGCTTTACTCTGTTTCTAACCCGTGCTGTACCTTCCCTTGGACTGTTTGATGGGACAATGTAGAGGGAGCATTACTCTGTATCTTACCCATACTGTACCTGCCCTGGGAGTGTTTGATGGGACAGTGTAGAGGGAGCTTTACTCTGTATCTAACCCGTGCTGTCCCTGACCTGGGAGTGATTGATGGGACATTGTTGAGTGAGCTTTACTCTGTATCTAGTCCGTGCTGTACCTATCCTGGGAGTGTTTGATGGGACAGTGTATAGTGAGCTTTACCCTGTAAATAACCAGTGCTGTACCTGCCCTGGGAGTGTTTGATGGGGCATTTTAGAGGGAGCTTTACTCTGTATCAAACCCGTGCTGTACATATCCTGCGAGTGTTTGATGGGACAGTGTACAGGGAGCTTTACTCTATATCTAACCCGTGCTGTACCTGACCTGGGAGTGTTTGATGGGACAGTGTAGAGGGAGCTTTACTCTGTATCTAAGCCAGCTGTACCTGCCCCGGAGTGTTTGATGGGACAGTGCAGCGGGAGCTTTACTCTGTATCTAACCCATGCTGTACCTGCCCTGGGAGTGTTTGATGGGACAGCGTGGAGCGACCTTTACTCTTTATCTAACCTATGCTGTAACTGCCCTGGGAGCGTTTAATGGGACAGTGTGGAGCAAGCTTTACTCTGTATCTAATCCATACTGTACCTGTCCTGGTAATGTTTGATGGGACAGTGTACAGAAGCTTGACTCTGTATCTAACCCATGCTGTAACTGCCTGCGAGTGTTTGATGGGACAGTGTGGAGGGAGCTTTACTCTGTATCTAACCTGTGCTGTACCTGCCCTGGGAGTGTTTGATGGGACAGTGTAGAGGGGAGCACTCTGTATCTAACCCGTGCTGTAACTGCCTGCGAGTGTTTGATGGGACAGTGTGGAGCTAGCTTGACTCTGTATCTAACCCAGGCTGTGCCTATCCTAGGCGTGTTTGATGGGACAGTGTACAGGGAGCTTTACTCTGTATCAAACCTGTGCTGTACCTGCCCACGGAGTGTTTGATGGAACAGTGTAGAGGGAGCTTTCCTCTGTATCTAACCCGTGCTGTAGCTGCCCCGGGAGTGTCTGATGAGACAGTGTACAGGGAGCTTTACTCTGTACCTAACCCGTGCTGTATCTGACCTGGGTGTGTTTGATGGGATAATGTAGAGGGACCTTTACTCTTTATCTAACCCGTGCTGTACCTGCCCTGGGAGTGTTTCATGGGACAGTGTAGGGGGAGCTTTACTCTGTATCAAACCTGTGCTGTACCTGCCCACGGAGTGTTTGATGGAACAGTGTAGAGGGAGATTTACTCTGCATCTAACCCGTGCTGTACCTGCCCTGGGAGTGTTTGAAGGGACATTTTAGAGGGAGATTTACTCTGTATCTAACCCATGCTGTGCCTATCCTGTGACTGTTTGATGGGACAGTGTACAGGGAGCTTTTACTCTGTGTCTAACCCATGCTGTACCTGCCCTGGGAGTATTTGAATGGACATTGTAGAGGGAGCTTTACTCGGTATCTAACCCGTGCTCTAACTGCCCTGGGACTGTTTGATTGGACAGTTTAGATGGAGCTTTACTCGATATCTAACCTGTGCTGTACATGCCCTGGGAGTGTTTGATGGGACAGTGTACAGGGAGATTTACTCTGTATCTAACCCGTGATGTACCTGCCCTGGGAGTGTTTGATGGGAGAGTGTGGAGCGAGCTTTGTTCTGTATCTAACCCGTGCTGTACCTGTACTGGGAGTGTTTGATGGGACAGTGTATAGGGAGCTTTACCCTGTAAATAACCAGTGCTGTACCTGCCCTGGGAGTGTTTGATGGGGCATTTTAGAGTGAGCTTTACTCTGTATCAAACCCGTGCTGTACATATCCTGCGAGTGTTTGATGGGACAGTGTACAGGGAGTTTTACTCTATATCTAACCCGTGCTGTACCTGACCTGGGAGTGTTTGATGGGACAGTGTAGAGGGAGCTTTACTCTGTATCAAACCCAGCTGTACCTGCCCTGGAGTGTTTGATGGGACAGTGTACAGAAGCTTGACTCTGTATCTAACCCGTGCTGTAACTGCCTGCGAGTGTTTGATGGGACAGTGTGGAGGGAGCTTTACTCTGTATCTAACCCGTGCTGTACCTGCCCTGGGAGTGTTTGATGGGACATTGTAGAGGGAGCACTCTGTATCTAACCCGTGCTGTAACTGCCTGCGAGTGTTTGATGGGACAGTGTAGAGGGAGCTTTACTCTGTATCTAACCCAGGCTGTACCTATCCTGGGAGTGTTTGATGGGACAGTGTACAGGGAGCTTTACTCTGTATCAAACCTGTGCTGTACCTGCCCACGGAGTGTTTGATGGGACAGTGTAGGGGGAGCTTTACTCTGTATATAACCCGTGCTGTACCTGCCCTAGGAGTGTTTGATGGGACACTGTAGAGGGAGCTTTACTCTCTATCTAACACTGTTCTGTGCCTGCCCTGGGACTGTTTGATGGGACAGTTTAGAGGGAGCTTTACTCTGTATCTAACCCGTGCTGTACCTGTCCTGGGAGTGTTTGATGGGACATTGTAGAGGGAGCTTTAGTCTGTATCTAATACGTACTGTACCTGTACTGGGAGTGTTTGATGGGACAGTGTAGAGGGAGCTTTTCACTGTAAATAACCCGCGCTGTACCTATCCTGTGAGTGTTTGATGGGGACAGTGTAGAGGGAGTTTTACTCTCTATCAAACCCGTGCTGTACATGCCCTGGGAGTGTTTGATGGGACAGTGTAGAGGGAGCTTTACCCTGCATCTAACCCGTGCCGTACCTGCCCTGGGAGTGTTTGATGGGAGAGTGTGGAGCGAGCTTTATTCTGTATCTAACCCGTGCTGTACCTGACCTGGGAGTGTTTGATGGGACAGTGTAGAGGGAGCTTTACTCTGTATCTAACCCAGCTGTACCTGCCCTGGAGTGTTTGATGGGACAGTTTAGAGGGAGCTTTACTCTGTATCTAACCCGTGCTGTACCTGTACTGGGAGTGTTTGATGGGACAGTGTTCGGGAGCTTTACCCTGTAAATAACCAGTGCTGTACCTGCCCTGGGAGTGTTTGATGGGGCATTTTAGAGCGAGCTTTACTCTGTATCAAACTCGTGCTGTACATTTCCTGCGAGTGTTTGATGGGACAGTGTACAGGGAGCTTTACTCTATATCTAACCCGTGCTGTACCTGACCTGGGAGTGTTTGATGGGTCAGTGTAGAGGGAGCTTTACTCTGTATCTAACCCAGCTGTACCTGCCCTGGAGTGTTTGATGGGACAGTGTACAGAAGCTTGACTCTGTATCTAACCCGTGCTGTAACTGCCTGCGAGTGTTTGATGGGACAGTGTGGAGGGAGCTTTACTCTGTATCTAACCCAGCTGTACCTGCCCTGGAGTGTTTGATGTGACAGTGTAGCGGGAGCTTTACTCTGTATCTAACCCATGCTGTAACTGCCTGCGAGTGTTTGATGGGACAGTGTGGAGCTAGCTTTACTCTGTATCTAACCCAGGCTGTACCTATCCTGGGAGTGTTTGATGGGACAGTGTACAGGGAGCTTTACTCTGTATCAAACCTGTGCTGTACCTGCCCACGGAGTGTTTGATGGAACAGTGTAGAGGGAGCTTTCCTCTGTATCTAACCCGTGCTGTAGCTGCCCCGGGAGTGTCTGATGAGACAGTGTACAGGGAGCTTTACTCTGTATCTAACCCGTGCTGTATCTGACCTGGGTGTGTTTGATGGGACAATGTAGAGGGATCTTTACTCTTTATCTAACCCGTGCTGTACCTGCCCTGGGAGTGTTTCATGCGACAGTGCAGGGGGAGCTTTACTCTGTATCTAACCCGTGCTGTACCTGCCCTGGGAGTGTTTGATGGGACACTGTAGAGGGAGCTTTACTCTCTATCTAACCCTGTTCTGTGCCTGCCCTGGGACTGTTTGATGGGACAGTTTAGAGGGAGCTTTACTCTGTATCTAACCCGTGCTGTACCTGCCCAGGGAGTGTTTGATGGGACAGTGTACAGGGAGCTTTACTCATTATCTAACCCCATGCTGTGCCTGCCCTTGGAGTGTTTGCTGGGATAGTGCAGTGGGAGATTTAATCTGTATCTAACCTTGCGCTGTATTAGCCCTGGGAGTGTTTGATGAGACAGTGTAGAGAGAGCTTTACTCTGTATCTAACCCGTGCTGTATTAGCCCTTGGAGTGTTTGATGGGACAGTGTAGAGAGAGCTTTACTCTGTATCTAACCCGTGCTGCACCTGCCCTGGGAGTGTTTGATGGGACAGTGTAGAGGGAGCTTTACTCTGTATCTAACCCGTGCTGTACCTGCCCTGGGAGTGTTTGATGGGAATGTGTAGAGAGAGCTTTACTCTGTATCTAACCCGTGCTGTACCTGCCCTGGGAGTGTTTGATGGGACATTGTAGAGGGAGCACTCTGTATCTAACCCGTGCTGTAACTGCCTGCGAGTGTTTGATGGGACAGTGTAGAGGGAGCTTTACTCTGTATCTAACCCAGGCTGTACCTATCCTGGGAGTGTTTGATGGGACAGTGTACAGGGAGCTTTACTCTGTATCAAACCTGTGCTGTACCTGCCCACGGAGTGTTTGATGGGACAGTGTAGGGGGAGCTTTACTCTGTATATAACCCGTGCTGTACCTGCCCTAGGAGTGTTTGATGGGACACTGTAGAGGGAGCTTTACTCTCTATCTAACACTGTTCTGTGCCTGCCCTGGGACTGTTTGATGGGACAGTTTAGAGGGAGCTTTACTCTGTATCTAACCCGTGCTGTACCTGTCCTGGGAGTGTTTGATGGGACATTGTAGAGGGAGCTTTAGTCTGTATCTAATACGTACTGTACCTGTACTGGGAGTGTTTGATGGGACAGTGTAGAGGGAGCTTTTCACTGTAAATAACCCGCGCTGTACCTATCCTGTGAGTGTTTGATGGGGACAGTGTAGAGGGAGTTTTACTCTCTATCAAACCCGTGCTGTACATGCCCTGGGAGTGTTTGATGGGACAGTGTAGAGGGAGCTTTACCCTGCATCTAACCCGTGCCGTACCTGCCCTGGGAGTGTTTGATGGGAGAGTGTGGAGCGAGCTTTATTCTGTATCTAACCCGTGCTGTACCTGACCTGGGAGTGTTTGATGGGACAGTGTAGAGGGAGCTTTACTCTGTATCTAACCCAGCTGTACCTGCCCTGGAGTGTTTGATGGGACAGTTTAGAGGGAGCTTTACTCTGTATCTAACCCGTGCTGTACCTGTACTGGGAGTGTTTGATGGGACAGTGTTCGGGAGCTTTACCCTGTAAATAACCAGTGCTGTACCTGCCCTGGGAGTGTTTGATGGGGCATTTTAGAGCGAGCTTTACTCTGTATCAAACTCGTGCTGTACATTTCCTGCGAGTGTTTGATGGGACAGTGTACAGGGAGCTTTACTCTATATCTAACCCGTGCTGTACCTGACCTGGGAGTGTTTGATGGGTCAGTGTAGAGGGAGCTTTACTCTGTATCTAACCCAGCTGTACCTGCCCTGGAGTGTTTGATGGGACAGTGTACAGAAGCTTGACTCTGTATCTAACCCGTGCTGTAACTGCCTGCGAGTGTTTGATGGGACAGTGTGGAGGGAGCTTTACTCTGTATCTAACCCAGCTGTACCTGCCCTGGAGTGTTTGATGTGACAGTGTAGCGGGAGCTTTACTCTGTATCTAACCCATGCTGTAACTGCCTGCGAGTGTTTGATGGGACAGTGTGGAGCTAGCTTTACTCTGTATCTAACCCAGGCTGTACCTATCCTGGGAGTGTTTGATGGGACAGTGTACAGGGAGCTTTACTCTGTATCAAACCTGTGCTGTACCTGCCCACGGAGTGTTTGATGGAACAGTGTAGAGGGAGCTTTCCTCTGTATCTAACCCGTGCTGTAGCTGCCCCGGGAGTGTCTGATGAGACAGTGTACAGGGAGCTTTACTCTGTATCTAACCCGTGCTGTATCTGACCTGGGTGTGTTTGATGGGACAATGTAGAGGGATCTTTACTCTTTATCTAACCCGTGCTGTACCTGCCCTGGGAGTGTTTCATGCGACAGTGCAGGGGGAGCTTTACTCTGTATCTAACCCGTGCTGTACCTGCCCTGGGAGTGTTTGATGGGACACTGTAGAGGGAGCTTTACTCTCTATCTAACCCTGTTCTGTGCCTGCCCTGGGACTGTTTGATGGGACAGTTTAGAGGGAGCTTTACTCTGTATCTAACCCGTGCTGTACCTGCCCAGGGAGTGTTTGATGGGACAGTGTACAGGGAGCTTTACTCATTATCTAACCCCATGCTGTGCCTGCCCTTGGAGTGTTTGCTGGGATAGTGCAGTGGGAGATTTAATCTGTATCTAACCTTGCGCTGTATTAGCCCTGGGAGTGTTTGATGAGACAGTGTAGAGAGAGCTTTACTCTGTATCTAACCCGTGCTGTATTAGCCCTTGGAGTGTTTGATGGGACAGTGTAGAGAGAGCTTTACTCTGTATCTAACCCGTGCTGCACCTGCCCTGGGAGTGTTTGATGGGACAGTGTAGAGGGAGCTTTACTCTGTATCTAACCCGTGCTGTACCTGCCCTGGGAGTGTTTGATGGGAATGTGTAGAGAGAGCTTTACTCTGTATCTAACCCGTGCTGCACCTGCCCTGGGAGTGTTTGATGGGACAGTGTAGAGGGAGCTTTACTCTGTATCTAACCGTGCTGTACCTGCCCTGGGAGTGTTTGATGGGACAGTGTAGAGGGAGCTTTACTCTGTATCTAACCCGTGCTGTACCTGCCCTGGGAGTGTTTGATGGGACAGTGTAGAGGAGCTTTACTCTGTATCTAACCCGTGCTGTACCTGCCCTGGGAGTGTTTGATGGGACAGTGTAGAGGGAGCTTTACTCTGTATCTAACCCATGCTGTACCTGCCCTGGGAGTGTTTGGTGGGCCAGTGTGGAGCGAGATTTCCTCTGTATCTAATGTAAAATCTTTTCTGATAGACTGGTCCTGGTGCTCGCTGCTTTCTCCCCATTGTTTGGCCCCTGGATGATGTCAAGTGGTCTCCAGGATGCAGCCATCACGAGCTTCCTCCAGTTCATCGAAGAGAAAGGGGTCAAGGCCTATAACTCACTGACGAAGCACAGCTGCGGCACGGCCAAGGTGAGCAGGTGCCTGCGGGACGAGATGAACCTGTTGTATCGGAAAACGAAGATGGAATGGAAGCACAGGGATGAGGAGTCAAAGAAAAGGTAACTCATCCAGAGCAAGAGACTCTTCAGTTGTACGGGGCTCTGGTCAGATCCCATCTGGAGCGCTGCGTTC
The DNA here is from genome assembly GCF_052327205.1 of Somniosus microcephalus. Classification (NCBI taxonomy): domain Eukaryota; kingdom Metazoa; phylum Chordata; class Chondrichthyes; order Squaliformes; family Somniosidae; genus Somniosus; species Somniosus microcephalus. Next base: position 33,154,891 of record NW_028225182.1, read on the forward strand.
AGTTCTGGGCACCGCACCTCACGTAGGATAGACTGGCCTTGGAGGGGGTGCAGCACAGATTCACCAGAATGATACTGAGGCTAAAAAGGTAAATTACAAGGACAGGTTGCACAGACTATATAAGATTCAGGGCTGAGTTAGCTGATCTCAAGCTGTGCAGTAGTTGGAGTGTTCCCTCGATTAAGGCCGCAATGAAATCGGAGACTGGGATCCGACTCCCAATTGCCATTCCTGTCAAGAAGTCTCTCTCTCTCTCGCTCTCTGGCTCTCTCTCGCTCTGTCTCCCTCCCTCCCTGTCTCCCTCCCTCCCTGTCTCCCTCCCTCCCTGTCTCCCTCCCTCCCTGTCACCCTCCCTCCCTGTCACCCTCCCTCCCTGCCTGTCTCCTTCTCTGCCTGTCTCCCTCTCTGTCTCCCTCTTTGTCTCCCTCTCTGTCTCTCCCTCTCTTCTCCCTCTCTGTCTCTCCCTCGCCCTCTCTGTCTCTCCCTCTCTGTCTCCCTCTCTGTCTCCCTCTCTCTGTCTCCCTCTCTGTCTCTCTCTTCTCTGTCTCTCTCTCTCTGTCTCTCTCACCCCTCTCTCTGTCTCTCTCTCTCTGTCTCCCTCTCTCTGTCTCCTCTCTCTGTCTCCCTCTCTCTCTGTCTCCTCTCTCTGTCTCCCTCTCTCTGTCTCCCTCTCTCTGTCTCTCTCTCTCTGTCTCCCTCTCTCTCTGTCTCCCTCTCTCTGTCTCCCTCTCTCTGTCTCTCTCTCTCTGTCCTCCCCTCTCCTCTCTGTCTCCCTCTCTCTGTCTCTCTCTCTCTCCCTCTCTGTCTCCTCTCTCTCTGTCTCTCTCTCTCTGTCTCTCTCCTCTCTCTCTCTGTCTCCTCTCTCTCTGTCTCTCTCTCTCTGTCTCCCTCTCTCTGTCTCCCTCTCTCTGTCTCTCTCTCTCTGTCTCCCTCTCTCTGTTCTCCCTCTCTCTGTCTCTCTCTTCTCTGTCTCCCTCTCTGGTCTCCCTCCCTCTCTGTCTCTCTCTCTCTGTCTCCCTCTCTCTCTGTCTCTCTCTCTCTCTCTGTCTCCCTCTCGTCTGTCTCCCTCTCTCTGTCTCTCTCTTCTCTGTCTCTCTCTCTCTGTCTCCCTCTCTCTGTCTCTCTCTTTCTGTCTCCCTCTCTCTCTGTCTGTCTCTCTCTGTCTCCCTCTCTGTCTCCCTCTCTGTCTCCCTCTCTGTCCGTCTCTCTCTCTCTGTCTGTCTCTCTGCCTCTCTGTCTGGCTGTGTCTGTCTGTGTGTTTGTCTCTCCCTCTCTCTGTCCTCTCTCTCTGTCCCTCTCTCTCTGTCTCCCTCTCTCTGTCTCCCTCTCTCTCTGTCTCTCTCTCTTTGTCTCTCTCTCTCTGTCTCTCTCTCTCTGTCTCTCTCTCTCTGTCTCCCTCTCTGTCTCCCTCTCTGTCTCCCTCTCTGTTCTTCTCTCTGTCTCCCTCTCTGTCTCCCTCTCTGTCCGTCTCTCTCTCTCTGTCTGTCTCTCTGCCTCTCTGTCTGGCTGTGTCTGTCTTTGTGTTTGTCTCTCCCTCTCTCTGTCCCTCTCTCTCTGTCCCTCTCTCTCGCTGTCCCTCTGTCTCTCTCTCCGTCTCTCTCTGTCTCCCTCTCTGTCTCCCTCACTCTCTCTCTCTCGCTCTCTCTCTCTCTCTCTCTCAGCTCTCTCTCTCTCTCTCTCAGTCACTCTCTCTCTCAGTCTCTCTGCCTCTCTGTCTGGCTGTGTCTGTCTGTGTGTTTGTATGTCTCTCACTCTCTCTGCCAATTCCAATTCCAATTCCAATTAAAATGCTTTATTGGCATGAAAGTTTTACAGAGAACCATATTGCCAAAGCTTACATAGCAAAAAGGTACAGTTTTCCAACATTCTGTAGGTGTCAATCGATTTGACATTTGTTGGGTACATACAATATTATCTCTGCCTCTCTTTCTGTGTCTCTCTCTCCCTGTCTCTTCTGTCCCTCTCTCTCTGTCCTTCTCTTTCTGTCACTCTCTGTCTCTCTGTGTCTCTGTCTCTCTGTGTGTCCTCCTCTCTGTCTATGTCTCTCTCTGGTCTTCTGTCTGTCTGAGTGTCTGTCTGTCTGCCTCTCACTTTCACTCTGTCTCTCTCTCCCACTGTCCTTCTATCTGTCCCTTGTCTTGCCTCTCTGTCTCTCTCTCTCTCTGTCTGTCTCTCTGCCTCTCTGTCTGGCTGTGTCTGTCTGTGTGTTTGTCTCTCCCTCTCTCTGTCCCTCTCTCTCTGTCCCCTCTCTCTTGCTGTCCCTCTGTCTCTCTTCTGTCTCTCTCTCCGTCTCTCTCTGTCTCCCTCTCTGTCTCCCTCACTCCTCTCTCTTCTCTCTCTCTCTCTCTCTCTCAGTCTCTCTCTCAGTCTCTCTCTCTCTCAGTCCCTCTCTCTCTCAGTCTCTCTGCCTCTCTGGCTGGCTGTGTCTGTCTGTGTGTTTGTATGTCTCTCCCTCTCTCTGCCTCTCTTTCTGTGTCTCTCTCTCCCTGTCTCTCTGTCCCTCTCTCTCTGCCCTCTCTCTCTGTCCTTCTCTTTCTGTCACTCTGTCTCTTTGTGTCTCTGTCTCTCTGTGTGTCTCTCTCTCTGTCTATGTCTCTCTCTGTCTTCTGTCTGTCTGAGTGTCTGTCTGTCTGTCTCTCACTTTCACTCTGTGTGTCTCTCTCCACTGTCCTTCTATCTGTCCTTGTCTGCCTCTCTGTCTCTCTCCCGCATTCTTTCTCTTTATCTCTCCCTGTCTCTCTCTCTCTCTCTCTGTCCCTCTCTCTCTGTCCTTCTCTCCCCTTTCTGTCACTCTGTGTCTCTCCCTGTCTATGTCTCTCTCTCTGTCTTCTGTCTGCCTGAGTGTCTGTCTGTCTGTCTCTCTCTCTACTTTCACTCTGTCTCTCTCCCCCCCTGTCCCTCTATCCCTCCTTGTCTGCCTCTCTGTCTCTCTCCCACGTTCTTTCTCTCTCCGGCTCTTGTAGGAATTAACACAACAAGCGGGGCTGGGGTTATTGTCTCTGGCCAGTCAGAAGCTCTGAGCTGCTCCAGGACCCCCCGTGCGGTTTCGAATCGCTCCCCTATTCCTGGTTCTGACCCGCCGGACTTATTCGGTAGCGATGTAGACAGAAAAAAACGTGACTCGTGGTTGAGTGCAAAACAGACCAGTATTTATTGAAACAAAAAGAAAGAAACAACTTAAAAATAATTGATACAACACACTTATGCCTGGTACAGCACTTTTTGCTTAACACAACACTATTACTTCAATACAGCACTTTTAATACAGCTACTGAGTGTCACTACAGCACATTTCTGCTTAGTGCAACACTGTTACTTAAATAGGGGGAGGAGGAAAACGGACACAACGAGGGAAAATTGACTAAAAATTACAGTTTTAACAAAATTCCCCTTAATTCCCACCCTTATACCTATTCTAAGTTGCCTTGTAATGGGCCAGAAAATGTATGCTCACTAATGAACGCCTGCCCCATGCCCTTGCGGTCTTAGATTCTTCACCACCCGAAAATAGGAAATACCCCAGTGTTTAAAAGTAACTGCTGGTATTCCACTCCCTTGGGCGGGGCTCCCGAGTTGTAGATGGGGCAACGGAGGTGAGGCTGCAGAGAGAGAGAGAGAGAGAGATGGCTTCTTGAGAAGCTATCTTATACCCCATTTGGGGCCGAAATCTTCCCACCCAAATCCGTATGTATCTGGGCTGAACAAAAGGCATCCAAACTGTCCCCATTGACTGTGATGGGGTTTGGATGAATTACCCATTTCCTTATGATGGGTTTTTGATGTATTCCCATTCATTGTGATGGGTTTGAATAGAGCTGTCTTGGTTTGAAAAAAACACATGTCTATTTCCTTAATTGCTGAGTAAACAGCCTTGGATGTTACTGTAAACAATCTGATTGTCCTGTGGTCATGCCCAACCACAATTTATGTGGCAGTCTCAAGTGGTTAATCCTTTGTGTCAACATTGTAGACTCTCTATAAACAAACATCGATTGTCCTGCAGGGAAACTCCCCGAACTGCCCTTGATTGACAGTTTAAATACTCCATTGCTTCAGGGGCTGGGTTTTTTTTCTAAATCCTTTGTCAGCCATCTTTGATTTTCCCTTTTCATATGCACACAGACTGTGTGGTGTCTTCTGCCACGAGGTCGGACAGCCATCTTTGATTATCCTTTTTCACAGACACACCCAGGCTGCCTTTCAAGTCCTTTTTGTCAGCCCGTGCTTTTGAACAGAGACTGTCTTTTGTCTTCTGCCATGAGGTCTGATGGCCATTTTGATCCCTGGATTTTTAAAAGGTATATTCTACGCAGGTATTCTTTAATCAAAAATCAATCTTCGGAACTGTAGAAAAATTTGAAATTATTGCAAAATCTTACACTCTGTTTCTCTCTCTCTGTCTCACACGCTCTCTCTTTCTCTCCCCTTCTGTCACTCTATCTCTCCTTATCTCTGTCTCTCTGTCTGTCTCTCTCCGCATTCTTTCTCTTATCTCTCTCTGTCTGTCTCTCTCTGTCTGTCTCACTCTCTCTCTCTCTCCCCTTCTTGTCGCACTATCTCTCCTTATCTCTCTCTGTCTGTCTGTCTGTCTCTCTCATCCCCTCATCTCTCTCCCTCTCTCTCCCCGTCTCTCTCTCTCTGTACATCAGGTTGAAGACTGATTGGGACACCCCCCTGCCCCCCACAGCCAGGGATTTGTCCCAGCCGCCCCTCAGTGCCCATTCTCGAGTGGCGAATGTCTACTTGTGTGAGGTGTTACAGGAGAGCTGTAGTGCTGGACCCCAGTAAGAGCCGAGATAGGTGGACAGAAACAGTGAAAGACCAATCATGGAGAGAAGTGAGGGGGACTGAACCAGCACCAGCCTCGATCCATCGAATATTCTTAAATTATGTTATTAAGATAGATGAGCAAAAAAGTTTGAGATTCAATCATTATAATTTAAACCCTTAGCTCTGATCTACCAGTCTCACTTCCTGACTCCCCAAAGCCCTTTCCACCATCTACAAGGCACAAGTCAGGAGTGTGACGGAATACTCTCCACTTGCCTGGATGAGTGCAGCTCCAACAACACTCAAGAAGCCTCGACACCATCCAGGACAAAGCAGCCCACTTGATTGGCACCCCATCCACCACCTTAAACATTCACTCCCTCCACCACCGGCGCACCGTGGCTGCAGTGTGTACCATCTACAAGATGCACTGCAGCAACTCGCCAAGGCTTCTTCGGCAGCACCTCCCAAACCCGCGACCTCTCCACCTAGAAGGGACAAGGGCAGCAGGCGCATGGGAACACCACCACCTCCAAGTTCCCCTCCAAGTCTCACACCCCCATCCTGACTTGGAAATATATCGGCTGATCCCTTCATCGTCGCTGGGTCAAAATCCTGGAACTCCCTCCCTAACAGCACTGTGGGAGCACCTTCACCACACGGACTGCAGCGGTTCAAGATGGCGGCTCACCACCACCATTCTCGAGGGCAACTAGGGATGGGCAATAAATTCCGGCCTTGCCAGCGACGCCCACATCTCATAAACGAATAAAAAAAATCCATTTACAGGAATTCCTGTATTTACGGGGAACACAGCCAATATGATATTATGGGGAAACAGGCCATTTGGCCCAATTGGTCCATGCTTACGCTCCTCACGAGCCTCCTCCCACCCCTACTTCATCTCACCCTATCAGCATATCCTTCTATTCCTTTCTCCCTCGTGTGTTTATCTAGCTTCTCTTTAAGCGCATCCATGCTATTCGCCTCCACTACTCATCGGAACATAGC